>NC_073382.1:53676449-54008949 GCF_028641065.1 Leucoraja erinaceus | reverse complement strand
CAGCGCTGCACATGGTCAGAAGAATACGAGTGGGAAGCAGGATAGTGCACATTTTGGAGGGAAGGGTCAGGAAACAGGATAGTTTTTACAGTTAGTAGTGACGGACACGGACAGCCCTTTATCTTGTGGGGATGATAGAGTAAGGGTGACAGGTCACAGCATCTGGTAAGGTGGCAAATGGGAAATTGACTATTCCGACCAGAAACATCACCTGTCATTTTTTTGTCGAGAAGCAGCCTGACCCACTGAGTTACTCCAGCACTTTGTGTCTATCTTTGGGATAAATCAACATCCGCAGTTCCTTATCATGCCATGAGGAGTGGGAAATGCAGATTGAGAGGATCAGGAAAAGGCAGCGAAGGGATGGAGGGTTGAAAGACTTAGCTAAGCATTTATTACTGCAGCAAAAAACGTAACAATGCCCACTAATGGAAGGCACAAGGACAATGTGATCCCCGTTCACTCTAAATCCCTTGTGCTCCAGAAGGAGCATTATAAATAAAAATTTGTTATCCGCTCCAATGCAGGAATTGTATTCGCCTTGCAAGATTGATGTATGATTGGATGTTTAGATTTCAAGATCTATTGTCAATTATCAAAAATTATTTTCTTGTAATGGATCAGCCCGTGAAAGCTGAAAATCTTTCATTGCAGTTTTCCTTTTTGTTCGATGCAACTTTACCACATCAAAGTTTTTATTGAAAGCATCCTTCCGTCAGTAGTGTGAATACATTGTACCTGCTTCATAATCGTATTTGCTTTTTGATTCTTTGTAAAGTAAAAGAAAAATGGCCAAAAATGTGGCTGAAAGTATAAATGTGAGTTATGCTCCATATATAATAATAATAATAATAATAATAATAATAATAATACATTTTATTTATGGGCGCCTTTCAAGAGTCTCAAGGACACCTTACAAAAATTTTGCAGGTAGAGAAAAAACATGTAAGGGGAATGAAATAAATAGTAGAGACATGACTAGTACACAAAGTAAAGACAGAATTCAATACAAAACACAATAATAAGGCAATTAATGCACAGATGAAAAGGGAGGGGGACGTGGGGCTAAGGATAGGCAGAGATGAAGAAATGGGTCTTGAGGCGGGACTGGAAGATAGTGAGGGACATGGAATTGCGGATCAGTTGGGGGAGGGAGTTCCAGAGCCTGGGAGCTGCCCTGGAGAAGGCTCTGTCCCCTAAACTGCGGAGGTTGGACTTGTGGATGGAGACGAGATCGGCTGATGTGGATCTGAGGGACCGTGAGGGTTGGTAGGGGGAGAGGAGGTCAGTGAGATATGGGGGGACCAATCTATAATTATAATTATAAACCTTAAGGCAATGACATTAAGTAAACTTAAGCTTTATGTTCTGGTACAATAATATCCTGCAATTGCCATCTAGTGTACTTTCTACAATAGTGGACAGAAACAGGTTTGCCTTGAAGCCATCGTTTAATATACACTATCAGTGCAATTAGCTTTCCAAAAGGACTTATTTTTACATTTCACTTTTTTGGAGTGTTATGCTTCATTGCAACACTCCCCAATTCCCTAGTGTCGAGTAAAAACATATTTATAAATTGAATTGTTTTTGGGTTGCTCATTTATCCACTCAAGTCAAAAATGGCATATTTACCAGGATCTAAAGCATTTGGATGACATTTGTGTGCACAAGCTGGAATTCCTGTTTTCATGAAGGACCATAATTTAGCTGTGATAAATATGTCAATGAATTTGGTTATAACTTACGGTGAAGGTGAACTTTGCTGTACTGTTTCAATGTGATCATTTATTTATAAATACGGGAGAGTAGTCTGGAATATAATAACACTTGCAGAAATATGCCATAAGGCAATAATCTTTTGTTTTATTATACATTGATGTGAGGAAATGAACAACATTGTTGGTTTAATTTATATTGCAAGTAGTGATGAATATTCTTTTCAGAAAATTACATGAATTATTCTAGCTCAAGGGTTCAGTTATTTCTTAAAAGACAGTTTATGGTGTTGTGTATATTTTACAGATTCTAACCCAGATTGCACTGCACATTTTCATGCTCAGCTTTGCATGTTTCAATAACCTGCAATTTTGTGTAACTTTTTATAAAGATAATTCATTGTTAGGATATTTGTAATGCTAAGTCATATCTGTTGTGAATTATATACTACAAAAAATAACAACAGAAAACTGTTACATTGAGTATTAAAATCAATATTGTTGGCCATCAACAATAGCAATGAGTATTATTTATGTAGGTTGGCTCATGAACATCTCAGATTTTTTTTGAAAGGTTTAAGCAGACAAACGAGAATTGAGAAGTAAATGTTATAATTTAACACTCCCAGATGACTGTGAATGAATCAGATGACTGACAATTTCTGCTCCTAACCTGATGCTTCAAGACACAATATACTCCCCAATCTTAAATAAAATAATTCATTCATCATTCCAAATGATATTCACAGAACATTCCTTAAATGTTTTATTGCATTCATTGTACCAACTATCAACAAATTACTCTATGTTATTGCATTTACATCATGCTTTTGTTTTGCCACATTTTTTTAGCAACTGTAATTTCCAAGGGTTTCTAAACAGACAAAATATGTTAATTGAAATTATTTCTTTGGTTACTAATGGATCCTTTATTAAATGGATCCATTGAATTATCTTTAATTACTTGACGCCCCTACCCTCATCCAAAGACTGTGCTGATGTAATTGAATGTAGTATGAACATTCATAGAGTGCTGGAGTCATACAGCACAGAAACAGGCCCATCAGCCGAACTTGCCCATGCGACCAAGATACCACATCCAAGCAAGTCTAATTTTGCCTGCATTTGGCACAGATCCCGCTAAACCTTGTACTTGTCCAAATATCCTTTAAATGTTATAGCACCCACCTCAACTACCTCCTCTGGCAGCTTGTTCCATGTACCCAACACCTTATGAGTGAGAAAGTTGTCCCTCAGATTCCTCTCTCACCTGATACCTATGCCCTCCCATTCTTGATTCCCTTACACTGGGAAAAAGACTTTGTGCATTAATTCACCCTGTTCCTCTCACAATTTTATATACCTCTGACTATTTGGTATATGGCCTTTTCATCCGTAACTCTGCTGGTGTTAGTTATTTTTTATTGATTTCACTCAAAATGTGAAAGTGAATGTTAAAGGTCTCCCAACCTAGAAAAATCTACCAATAAAAGCTACATTAGACATTTTCATGCAATGGATATTGTACGTTTTCATGCAATGGATATAGTCATTAGTAGTGAGGCTAGCATTTAATACCCTTCCCTTTGCCATTGCGAAGGCAGTGGTGAGATTTCTAGAAATACTGCAGACTTATAACATAGACACTCCCACTGGAGAGAGCAGCGTGTGTCTTTAACCTTATACTTGTTTTCTGCAAGTCAAGTTTCATTGAATAGCCTGGCTACAATTTGTCAACTTGTTTATATGGTGCGAGAGACCTAATTTGCACAAATACGCAAGGCACATCTCTGATTTGCCACGTGACTTGATTGCCTGAAAAGAAGCTTATTGAAATCATTCCATAAAGAGTTAATGCAGACACTGATGTGTGGGAAGGAATTACAGATGCTGGTTTATAGAGAAGGGAGACACAAAATTGTGGAGTATCCCAGCAGGTCAGGCAGCATCTCTGGGGAAAAGGAATAGGTGACGTTTTGGGTCGGATCCCTTCTTCAGACTGAAAGATAGAGTTGGGGAGGAGGGGGTGGGGGGAACTGGAGCCGACAGAACAAATCTGAGCCAGCAACATATGACCTCAGGAAGGGTGGAGTCCACAATGGCCCATTGTTGGCTTGGGAAGATGTGTTGATGAGAGGTATACAAGCAATGCCAACAGTGGAACTGGTAGGCCAACTGGAGTGGGGGAGACACTTAATGCAGATACTCAACCTGCTTGACAAGGCAAGGAGACGGTGGGTTTGGGGGGGGGATGGGGCTGGGTTGGAGGATGGGTAATGGGAATTGGTTAAAACTACCCATCATTTGGTTGACATATGATGTTGTACTACTTTAAAAATAGGCACTCTTCACAATGTTTTCCTCTCACTATAGTTTTTTTTAAATGCGCTAATTTTAGTATTGCCATTATTTGAGGTATTATGGAATCTTTGATTAAGAAGTTGATAAAATAGTCCGTTTATGTATGAATATTTGAATTTAGTCTTTCAAATTTCAAGAATGATTGAACAGTTTGGAATTCTGACAGTGTACAGAGAAGCAACAATTAAATGCTGGTATTCATGGAGATAATTGTGTGCAGAGGATCATGCTGACAGGTTAAAGCTGTCATCCAGCGTCTCATATTAAACAGGAACATATCATTGGAAATCTTTTGCTCAGTATTCATAGTGGCCTATTCATATTCAGAAGCAAATCTGTGCAGATTATTAACTCGTTATACAAGTGTACTGGTTTAAATTGATAATGAACAAAACTCTATGTATCTTTAAGCATATGTACTCATGGAGCTCAGGCTAAACAGATCATGTTCTGTTCACAGTAGGAATGCTATTAATCAGTTGAAGTGTGATGACCCTTACATTCTTTTTCACACAAATGAGATTTGTTGAAAATCGTATTGTACTGCTTATTATGAAACCATATCATTGGAAGTCAGCAACTCTACCGCTGCGCCACCATGCTGCCCTATAGCTGTTGGATTGTGGTGCTGGTCGGCTCTAAAGTCATCTCAGTCATAAAGTCCTTATTTCATCATGTTCCAGGAAAAGATGAAAAGACTAATTCATATTAAGTATTTAAATAATTTAAGTTGTTGAGCCTTTAGATTCAAAGTACACTGATGCTAAATCTGCGGTTCTCCAACTATGGGTCGCATGCAACCTGTTGTGATTCGAGCCATAATAGATAACAATTAATTAAAAAATAATGACAAATGATGAAAGTTGTGTGGGGGGGTATCCAGCTTGTCACATTGTAGAACTGCATCCGAGACTAACTTGGGCAAATATTATGGATGGCGGGTATATGAAACAAGCTTCCGGAGGAGGTATTTGAGGGAGGTACTATACCAGTATCTAAAATACACTTGGACAGGTGCATGGATAGGAAAGGTTTAGATTGGGCCAAACGCAAACAGATGAAAGGACTAACTTAGATGCGGCATCTTGGTTGGCATGGGGAAGTTGGGCTGAAGGGCCTGTTTCCGTGTCATGTGACTCCATGACTCTGTAACCACTGCTCTAATTGCATGCTACAGGATATTGAGGTGTGGGCAATTAAAAACGAAACTGGATTCATCGACTTTAATGCAACCTAATTTGGCAACAGTGTTCAAGGTACAAATTGAGCACATGGAGTCCAAGATAAATATCTACCCCAAGGATTCTGAGAATCTTTTATTAAAACTCAATTTGTTTAATGCTGTTGCCTTAATAGCCATCATTAGTTTGATCAATGATTGATTCAGTAGTTAAATGAAACACCTCATTTTAGATTAAGTCTATTTTTGCCACTAATTGAAATTTCAGGTTTTAAATGTTATTCCCCATTTTTGAGTTCCTTCGCACCTTAATTCTTTATCCCCCTCTCACTCTGAGTTGTATGCCTGTAGCTTTCTAAACTGCTTTAATAATGCCCAATGTAAGCATGAGGAATAGCGCCTTGTCTTCCTGCTGGCATACTGCAGCTGGCCATTTCTGTCAATTATATAACTGTATTTTGGGCTTATGTTTTCTTGCTCCGTGCACAGCTTGATTTGCTGAAAATGTCCCACAACCATACGATTAGCAGTGTACAACATAGACAAAAAGTGTCATCTGTGTCTCTAGCTCCACAGTAAACCATTTGGTATCACTCTACCAGAAATATTTATTTGCGTTTTCCACACCTTGCCACTTCTCTGCGGGCCTGTCCCACTTACGCAACTTTTTCGGTGACTGCCGGCACCCGTCATAGGTCGCCGAAAATTTTCAACATTTTGAAAATTCAGCGGCGGCCAGAAAGATGCTACGACTCTTTGGGTGACTGAGGAGACTACTCACGACCATACAGGCCTCACTCTGCGACATGTTGCCAGGGTGTCGCATGTATGGTCGTGAGTAGTCCCCGCACATTAACACCATCCTACACCCACGAGAGACAATTTTTAACTTTACCAAGCCAATTAACTTACAAACCTGTATGTTTTTGGAATGTGTGAGGAAACCGAAGATGTCGGAGAAAACCCACGCAGGTCATGGGGAGAACGTGCAAACTTCTACAGACACCCGTAGTCGGGATCGAACTCGGGTCTCCGGCGCTGCATTCACTGTAAGGCAGCAACTCTACCGCTGCGCCACCGTGCCCGCCTTCTGGAGTTCTGGAGTCTCCTACTCTGTTTAGATTGGTTGAGTTCAGTTTAGTTTAGTTTATCGTTACATGAAGCCTGTGGCTATTCACCTTATCTACGCCTTTCATAATTTTATATAACTCTAAAAGATCTGTTCATATCCTATGCTCCATGTCCCAGCCTACTCAGCCTCTCCTTATAATCCAAGGATAAATTATTGCAATTATTTCTATGTTACCAATTATTTTTTGGCTGTCATGAAAGATAAGGCATTGGACTGTCGAACAGCTAATCTGATCATTTATTTTTAATCAACTTTGTGATATTTGAATTTTGCTCCTCGTGATACAACGATGTGAACCTGCTCTCTGAAAGTGCTTTTGACTTACCTGGCCAAGTGCCAAGCAATCAGATTGCTGACGAGCCACTTAAATTATACTTTTGATAATCGAGAAATTATTGCCTAGCATAAGCCTGAACAAAAATTAACAGCAGCGGATCCCTCTTGACATCTAATTATTCATTGCCTCCATCTTATCATCTTTTGTTTCACCACATGCTATATATTTTTTACAAACCGGTTAATGTCATGTAATTCTAATGAAAGATCACGTCTTTCTATTTCAATCTTTCAATTCTAGTGTAAGGTAGAATTTGAAAGATCAACTCTCTCTATCCTGATCTATTGATTTATTTCTTGTATTTTCTTTTATTTCAGATTTTCAGTATCCACAGTATTAGTTTACATTGCAACAGAATTTAATGGTTGTTCAGTACTGAATTACTAGTACATAATGTAATTAGTTACCTGCAGAATAAATATACGTAACTGTGGGTTAGAATAGTAGTAGTTCACGTAATACCTAATGTGGGCATATTTGATGCTGCCAGTCAGTGCCTCAAATAGAACTCCTACTTGATAGATAGATAGAACATTTTTGCAAGTTATATTTTAGCTGTCTTTGTGTTGACAGCAAATATATTTCAGTTCTGATGAAGGATCGTTTTGGAGGATCGCTGAATATAAACATTGACTGTTTCTCTTTACACTGATGCGACGACTTGCTGAGTTTTGCTGCCATTTTCTGTCTTACATTGAAGTAAAAATTTTAGGAGCGAGTAATTATGTTTTCAATATTATTACCAAATCTTTTCTAATTGTACATTTTTATATTGCAGGCTGATCAACTTATGTTTGCCTTGCATTTTGTCCGTGGAATGCACCCAGATCTATTCCAAGAAAATGTAAGGAAAAAAAACTAATCTTCTTTTCGGTAATGGATCGTTTTGATGCCCTTCTTATTGGGTACTTAGTTTAGTGTTTTGTTTGGAGATACAGTGTGGAAACAGGCCCTTTGGCCCACTGAATCCACACTGACAGCAATCCCCATACACTGGCATTATCCTACAATTTACAATCTTTATAAAAGCCAATTAACCTATAAACCTGTACGTCTTTGGAGTGTGGGAGGAAACCCCCTGGGAAAACCCATGCGATCACGTGGAGAACGTACAAACTATGTACAGACAGTGCCCGTAGTCAGGATTGAAACCGGTTGTCTGTCGATGTAAGGCAGCAACTCTACCACTGAGCTATTGTGCCATTGAAATAGTATCAGTGTCCATCACCTATAAAAAGTTGGAGAATTCCAGCAGAGAATATTGACATTTGGCCCATTATGCCTCTACTGTATGCAATTTTTTTCATGTTCTTCCACCAATCCCTGAAATACATTTTTATTTTATTTCTCTCATTTCTTGCTATTGCTTGTTATGGTCCAGCTTCAATAGTATCAACTCATTCCATGATTGAATAATCCATGGTTAATGTTGGATTTCAAATATCACCCTCAGAGCTTCTATCACAGCTAAATGTATGCCTTTCTGTTACCCAATCATCAACTGGGAAATAAATCTTTCTAGCTCTAACTTTCTATATTTATTTCAAATGTTAAATATGTTAATTATGTGATTCCAAGAATCTCTTCTCTGATGCTTAATGTTTTGTTTTCATCATATCTATGATACTGCCACCTTAATGCTGAATATTTGAATGGCCAAAGTGAGCTCTCGGTTGTAAATTACTGTTGGCAGTCCAAAATAATACCTTACTGCAAAAGTTTCCATCGCGGTGTGTGTTTTAGACACATGAAAGAAGAGGAGCCATTCCTTCTGATAGATTTATTCTGCTTATGTCAGCAACTTGTAAACTGATGTTATGTGGCGTCAATATTAGCTGTGAGGACAAATATTACCACATTTTTTTATTCCTTTTTGTTTCTTTTTGTGCTCCCAACTATTATATTGATAGCTTATCTTTAATTCCATGTGACTTTTGTAAGAAATGTAAAATGTAAGGAGCATCTGTATTAATGCTTAGCATATAGCAGCAAACAAGAATGTCTGGTTCTTTTACTCTTATCAGTTTATAATTGACCAGAATTAATTTTAGTTTTTCAAGATTGTTTCTTCTTTCCTGCAATTATGTATTTGCTTCAGAAATTTGTGCTCCTCCTTTATGTTTTTTATTTATCTTCTAGAATTGATACTTAGTGAAAGACCATGTAGAATGCATAATTGTATGTTTAATATCTTTTTTTTAGGAATGGGATGCATTTACTGGTTTGATTGTTGGAGACATGCTTCGGAAAACGGTAAGTCTTCTTTAAACCGTGGGCCTTGGATCTTATTTTTGATTTTGTTCGGGCTATAGCTGCTGGCGATCTAAAAACTGAGTGCTCCATCCACCTGATAGCCCCAGTTGGGAAAGAATCTAAGGTTTCCCATCGTTTAGTTGATTAGTAAAGGACTTTAAAGGTTACAGCAAGAATGCAGGAGAATAGGATCAGAGGGAACAATAGATCAGCCACATTCGGATGGCAGAGCAGATACACGATGGGCTCAATGACCTAATTCTGCTCCTATGCCTTTTGATCTTAAGAGCTTGACCTGATCATGTAGATGTGTTGTGTGTTTGAGAGGTTAAAGGCTATTGATTCCAAACATCTTTAAGCGACTTAACAGCCCTGATTCAGCATGCCCCAATTGAGGGGAGAGGTGAGATGAGCTGATGCAATTATCTGCCTTAGACTTTGGGACAATCTCAAAGTATTGCAAGAGTGTAACATGACTATTAAGAAAGTAGGGAGAGGGAAAGACCATATTGATCCTGAGAGTAGTTAGCAGCAAAATGCTGGGAACCATTATTATAGAAATATTAACAGGGCCATGAGATAATCATAATATGTTAGGTTGTGACAAAATAAGTTTCAATGTAAGAACATAAAAAATAGCAAGAGGAGGCAATTTGGCTCTTTGACCTGCCTCGCCATTCTATAAGATTGCAGCCTATATGATTCTGTGCCTCAAGCCCATTGTCCAAAATGATCCCCACAACCTCCATTTCCCGATCTCATAGCATCTAAACCTACCAGGTGAGGACTTCAACAATTTAGTGCTCTGTGTGAAAATAATATTTTCTTCACCTCAGACCCTTATTTTGAGAGAGTGGGAAAAGTAACTTGTATTTTTTAATAGTAGAGTCAGCTCATCCGTATAATTATATCACAAATGTAGCATTGGGCACCTTCTTATTGAAATCCTATCTATGCCTATGCTGACTAAATTTCACCTGTCAATCTCTATGAGAATGTCATGTGTCAATGAGATTGAATTATTCTGTATTCTGGTGAATGTAGGCAAGTTAATATACAATTTAGACCATGTTGTATTAACTTTAGCTGTAGCTTCACACAATGACCCAAGTTAAGTTTTGAGAGAGACTTGTGAAATTTTATGAGGGCTTACGTTTTGTACTCCAATCTCCTTACGAAAGATGAGCATATCAAACTTGGCCAGAGCATTCTGTGTAATGTTTACTAGATCTCTTTAAAAATATTCTGATTTTTCAAATTAGGCTATAGACAATAAGTGCAGGAGTAGGCCATTCAGCTCTTCGAGCCAGCACCACCATTCACTGTGATCATGGCTGATCGTCCACAATCAGTACTCCGTCCCTGCTTTCTCCCCATATCCCTTGACTCCGCTATCTTTAAGAGCTCTATCTAACTCTCTCTTGAAAACATCCAGAGAATTGGCCTCCACGGCTTTCTGAGGCAGAGAATTCCATAGATTCACACTCTCTGGGTGAAATTATTTTTCCTTATCTCTGTTCTAAATGGCTTACCCCTAATTCTTAAAATGTCGCCCCTGGTACTGGACTCTCCCAACATTGGGAACATGTTCCCTGCCTCTAGCGTGTCCAATCCCTTAATAATCTCACATGGTTTCAATAAGAATCCCTCTCATCCTTCTAAATTCCAGTGTATATAAGCCCAGTTGCTTCATTCTATCAACATATGACAGTCCCGCCATCCCGGGAATTAACCTCGTGAACCTATGTTGCACCCCTTCAATAGCAAGAATGTCCTTCCTCAAATTTGGAGACAAACACTGCACACAATACTCCGTGTGGTCTCACTAGGGCCCTGTACACCAATAGAAGGACCTCTTTGCTCCTGTACTCATCTCCTCTTGTTATGTAGGCCAACATGCCATTCGCTTTCTTCACTGCCTGCTGTACCTGCATGCTTACTTTCAGTGACTGATGAACAAGGACCCCCCGATCTCGTTGTACTTCCCCTTTTCCCACTAGACACCTTTCAGATAATAAACTGCTTTCCTGTTTTTGCCACCAAAGTGGATAACCTCACATTTATCCACATTAAACGGCATGCCATGCATCTGCCCACTCCCCGAACCTGTCCAAGTCACCCTGCATTCTCATAGCATCCTCCTCACAGTTCGCACTGCCACCCAGCGCTGTGTCATCTGCAAATTTGCTAATGTTATTTAGAATCCCTTCATCAAAATCATTAATGTATATCATAAATAGCTGTGGTCCCAGCACCGAACCTTGCGGTACCCCACTAGTCACTGCCTGCCATTCTGAAAGGGACCCATTAATCCCTGCTCTTTGTTTCATGTCTGCCTACCAATTTTCTATCCATGTCACTACCCTATCCCCAATACCATGTGCTCTAATTTTGCCCACTAATCCCCTATTTGAGTCATTCTATCTTGCATTACCTGTTTCCTTCAAGTCATTTGACCTGTCTACTTCACAGGTTTGTGACCTCCTCACAGTTCACTTCCTCAACAAGCTTTGTCTCATCATCAAATGTAGATATGTTATTCTGTGCAATTTCTCTATGCCAATTGTATAAATTATGACTGACTGAGAGAGCTATATTTATCATCGGAATACTCTGTTAGTATATAGTAACAGTCGGTCAATCTAAAAGGGAAATTGTATTTCACATCTAACAATCGAAAAGTTACTTCAGGAAATAACTTGGAGAATAGATAGAGTAGATATAATATGTAGAATGTCAAAAGACATGTAATAAGTGAAGGAGGAAATAAAAAAGGTACAAGAATGAATTTGCAAGGGATTAATGTATTAATGTCGGATCAGGGTGGGGTATACTAATATGCTAGAGCACGCTCGGAGAAGGAGGTGTGAAGGGGCACTCAAGAAGGAGGTGGGGTTGGGGCTCTAGAAGAGCATTAAGGTGGGTGTCCCCAGCTTGAAGGGTTTATCCAAGATTATTGAGAGAGGCAAGTGAAGAGATTGCTGAGGCCTTGATGAAGATATTTATCTTCTGGGTCTGCATCCCAGGGTACTTAAGGAAGTGGCTCTAGAAATTGTGGATGCATTGGTGATAATTTTCCAATGTTCTGTAGACTCAGGATCAGTTCATGTGGATTGGAGGGTAGCTAATGTTATCCCACTTTTTAAGAAAGGCGAGAGATAGAAAACAGGGAATTATAGACCAGTTAGCCTGATATCGGTGGTGGGGAAGATGCTGGAGTCAATTATAAATGATGAAATAGAGGCACATGTGGATAGCAGTAACAGGATCGATCCGAGTCGGCATGGATTTACGAAGGGGAAATCATGCTTGACTAATCTTCTGGAATTTTTTGAGGATGTAACTAGGAAAATGGACATGAGAGAGCCAGTGGATGTAGTGTACCTGGACTTTCAGAAAGCATTTGATAAGGTTCCACATAGGAGATTAGTGGACAAAATTAGGGCACATGGTATTGGGGGGTAGTGCTGACATGGATAGAAAATTGGTTGGCAGACAGGAAACAAAGAGTGGGGATTAACGGGTCCCTTTCAGAAAGGCATGCAGTGATTAGTAGCTCCGTACTGGGACTGCAGCTATTTACAATATATATCAGTGATTTGAATGAAGGGATTCAAAGTAACATTAGCAAATTTGCAGATGACACAAAGCTGGGTGGCAGCGTGAACAGCGGATGCTATGATAATGCAGGATGACTTGGACAGGTTGGGGGAGTGGGCAGATGCATGGCAGATGGAGTTTAATGTGGATAAATATGAGGTTATCCACTTTGGTATAAAAAACAGGAAGGCAGATTATTATCTAAATGGCGTCAAGTTGGGAAAAGGGGAAGTACAACGTAATCTGGTGGCCCTTGTTCATCATTCTATGAAAGTAAGCATGCAAGTACAGCAGGCAGTAGAGAAAGCGAATGGCATATTGACCTTTATAACAAGAGGAGTCAAGTATAGGAGCAAAGAGGTCCTTCTGCAGTTGTACAGGGCCTTAGTGAGACCACACCTGGAGTATTGTGTGCAGTTTTGGTCCCTTAATTTGAGGAAGGACATTCTTCCTATTGAGGAAGTGCAGTGTAGGTTTACAAGGTTAATTCCCGGGATGGCGAGACTGTCATATGCTGAGAGAATGGAGCAGCTGGGCTTGTACACTCTGGAGTTTAGAAGGATGAGAGGGTATCTTTTTGAAACATATAAGATTGTTAAGGGTTTGGATATGCTAGAAACATGTTCCCGATGTTGCTGGAGTCCTGAACCAGGGGCCACAGTTTAAGAATAAGGGGTAAGCCATTTAGGACGGAGACGAGTAAACATTTTTTCTCACAGTTGTGAGTCAGTGGAATTCTCTGCCTCAGAGGCTGGTGGAGGCCGGTTCTCTGGATACTTTCAAGAGAGAGCTAGATAGAGCTCTTAAAGGTCAAAGATAGCAAAAGGATTTGAGTATAGGAGCATGGAGGTTCTACTGCAGTTGTACAGGGTCTTGGTGAGACCACACCTGGAGTATTGCGTACAGTTTTGGTCTCCTAATCTGAGGAAATACATTCTTGCCATACAGAGAAGGTTCACTAGACTGATTCCTGGGATGTCAGAACTTTCATATGAAGAAAGACTGGATAGACTCGGTTTGTACTCGCTAGAATTTAGAAGATTGAGGGGGGATCTTATAGAAACTTACAAAATTCTTAGGGGGTTGGACAGGCTAGATGCAGGAAGATTGTTCCCGATGTTGGGGAAGTCCAGAACAAGTGGTCACAGTTTAAGGATAAGGGGGAAATCTTTTAGGACCGAGATGAGGAAAACTTTTTTCACACAGAGAGTGGTGAATCTGTGGAATTCTCTGCCACAGAAAGTAGTTGAGGCCAGTTCATTGGCTATATTTAAGAGGGAGTTAGATGTAGCCCTTGTGGCTAAAGGGATCAGGGGGTATGGAGAGAAGGCAGGTACAGGATACTGAGTTGGATGATCAGCCATGATCATATTGAATGGCGGTGCAGGCTCGAAGGGCCGAATGGCTTACTCCTGCACCTATTTTCTATTGTCTAATGTTGGGCGAAGCGATCGCCAAGCCTACCCTTGGTCTCACCGATGTAGAGCAGCTGACACCTATAGCAGCGGATGCAATAGATGAGGTTAGAGGAGGTGCAGGTGAACCTCTGCACCTCCTGCACACTCTGTCAGAGGATTATCTGTTGTATGTGACGTCTGGTAGGCTGGACGGTGAGGACAAGGGGGACCCTGCCCTTGTTACAAGGGGGGGATGGGGAGTGAGAGCAGAGTTACCAGGTATAGAAGAGACCCTGGTGATAGTCGAAGAGGGGAACCCCCGTTCCCTAAAGAATTAGGACATCTCCAATGCTCTGGTTTGGAACACCTCATCCTGGGTGCAGATGCGGCATACATGGAGGAATTGGGAGTAGGGTATAGAGTCCTTATAGGAAGCAGGGTGGGAAGAAGTGTAGTTTAGATAGCCATGGTTTTGTTCCTCCAATTTGCGCAGGGCCTCATTCTGGCCATGGAGGAGACCCAGGACAGAAAGGTCGGATTCAGAATGGGAGGTGTAGTTGAAGTGCTGAGCCACCGGGAGGTCAGGTTGGTTATTGTGAACTGAGCAATGTTGGGCGAAGCGATTGCCAAGCCTGCGCATGGTCTCACCGATGTAGAGAAGTTGATACCTGGAACAGCGGATGCAGTTGATGGGGTTGGAGGAGGTGCAGGTGAGCCTCTGCCTCACCTGGAAAGACTGCTTGGGTCCTTCATCCAAGGAGTCGAGGGAGGAGGTAAAGCGGCAAGTGTAGCATTTCCTGCGGTTGCAAGGGAAAGTACCCGGTGAGGGGGTGGTTTGGGTGGGAAGGGACAAATTGACCAGGGAGTTACAAAGGGAATGGTCTCTGTGGAAAGCAGAAAGGGGAGGAGATAGGAAGATGTGGTCAGTGGTGGGACTACTACAAACCCACTGACTCCCATGGCTATCTGGACTACACTTCTTCCCACCCTGCTTCCTGTAAGGACTCTATCCCCTACTCCCAATTCCTCCGTCTGTGCCGCATCTGCGGAATGAGGTGTTCCAGACCAGGGCATTGGAGGTGTCCTAATTCTTTAGGGAACAGGGGTTCCCCTCTTCGACTATCGATGAGGCTCTCTCCAGGGTCTCTTCTCTTCACCCGGATGATAAATATCAAATACTGGAGGGCAGCTTTAAGATGAGAGTGGGAAAGTTTAAAGGAGATGTGTGGGATGTTTTTTTTAAACAGAGTGTGGTGTTTGCCTGGAACGTGCTGCCAAGATTTATGGCGGATACAATAGTGGCATTTAAGCGATTTTTAGATCGGCACTTGAATATGCAGGGAATCTCGAAGGTACATGGAGAACATGCAGACAGAGCAGATTAGTTAATTTAGCATGAAGATAGACCCAAAAAGCTGGAGTAACTCAATGGGACAGGCAGCATCTTTGGAGAGAAGAAATATGGCATAATGTTTGGCACAGACATTGTGGGACAAAGAGACTGTTACTGTGCTCTACTGTTCTATGTGTGAAAGAAAAGGTATGTGTTTGCTGCATAGCTAATCAAGTTAGAACTTGAGGGTGAACAATAATAGGAAATTGAATCCTCTACTAAATTTGAGATGGATGGATTGAGACAAAGCTGGCTTATAGTCTGCACTTGAGGAAGGGATATGGTCAGAATTGACCCCTCGACATTAAGTGATGTAAGGGTGTAACTGAGACCACCAGGGTCCCTGGAAAGAATGTGAGAGCTGCGATAGCCAGAGATAGTCAGTTCTTACCTTAGTCTGATCGGAGCATTTCTTCGCCCCCAGAAAAGACCCCTCAGGACCTGGAGGAGGTGGAAGTTGCAGGCATGGGGGGCTTACACAGTGCTGGTGATATGAGAAACAACTGATCACAAGCTGATCTTGATTGGATCTGTGACGATAAGAGAATGCTTGTACATTGGATGAAGATATTATACAATGACTCCGATTATGTATAAAAATGTCAAGCTTTGTACCATCAATGAGAGTGTGGGCCTCACCTCAAGATGAACAGGTCCTCTCCTTCCTGCAGCCGGAAGGTTGATTTGAAATAAATGAGCTTCTGCTTGACCTGAGAACAGATGTTGTGAGTGACTCTTCATTCCATTACAATAGGACGAAAAAAAATAAAGACTCAAGAGATTATGAGTAATGTATTAGCATGGATAGGAGATTGCTGAAATTGTAGAAAAGGTCAAACAAGTCCTTGGCAGGCAAAAAGTGAACAATTTTCAAAAGCTAATATTAAGGGAGAGGTTGAGGTAGAAAATGGAAATCAGGCATTACAAAGCTACCATTGGCAAGATATTTTAATGACTGTGTGAAAACATTACAAATGATTGAATGCAGCCATTGAAATTGATAAGAAACAATGTTTTTTTGACCCGAGTGCTTGCAGGCAAGGTTCTTAATATATTATAGGTATTTGGTAACATTTGTATTTTCGATTTTTATACAAGACTAAATGGCACAGAAAATCTATGGTCCTGCTTTTATTTAAATACATACATGCTGGTGAGATTGGCATTACTCCTCTAAAGTTCATTCACAAGGACTGCAGGTGGGACATTAACATTCAGCCCTCCAGCGATGGGACATAATTGCAATCTGACCTGCTGCAGGAACGGAAAGCCCATTCTTTTCACCAGGGATCCTAGTAGACTCGGGAAAGTACATTATTATCTCCCATGACTTTAATAATTTTAGAATCTTAAAAGTTTTAATTTAATTTATTTTTGGTTGTTTTGTTTTCAAATTTTAACACCACTTGCAATAACTTTTAAATGTCTCAGATGAGGTATTTATAACTCTCATACAAAAGTCTCTCATAAAATCGTTTGACTGGAGGTAAAGATCTGCCCCAACCTTGCCTCTTGTTAAAGGCTGCAGCCAATCCAGAAACATCCTCAGCTGATCCCTGGTCAAGCAGGGTCATTGAGATAGACCTTCTCCAACCAGCCTGGGTAAGAGATTATAGGTGGGTACGGAGGGGAGCTGACTGGTAATTTGGTCACTGATGTCCTTAGCCCCCTGGTGCACTGTCTGGTATGACCTAGCCCACCTGAAGAGAAAATGATAAGCTGTGACCTATTAGGGATTTTCTTGATGAAAGGTTTTGATAGAATAGGAATTCCCCCCCCCCTCCCCCCCCCAAGAGCGAGCAGTTCAATCTTTATGGTAGAAACAGATGGAGTCATTGAGCATTACAGCACAGAAACAGGCCCTTTGACCCACTAGGTCAGCATCAACCATAAAGCATCTCATGTTATCTTTAACCCATCTTATCTTCCCCACATTCCCATCATCTGGAGATGTCTGAGACGTTTCATTCATTTGAACCCCCCTCCCAGAAAAGATGGTGGAAGGTGATTCCATAAATAATCTTATGGACTGGCCAGTACTTTGGGGTGAAACAATCACAGGGTGCAGACAAAAACTATTATGGGAATGTACTTGATTGCCGTTTTTATAAGATAACAAAAGCACAATGGGTTGATTAGCCTCCATCAGTGCTCTCGATTTCTACAATTGTTCCTTGATTTTAATTTTCTTGTAAGACTTTGACATTTGATTTTTCTTTATTTTAGGATAGTCAAAAATCCAAACGTGAATCAATTCCATCTTGGATTGATCAAGAGCGGGTTGCAGCCGTTACACTCTTAAAGGTACATCTTAAAATTACATTTGGAGGAATCAGATTTCACTTGCATGGTTTTATGTGAAGTCGCAATCCTGAGCCTTCAATGCTTGTCTTAAACTCATGTTGTAATTAGAAAACAAATTTTAATAGACATCCCTGTAATCACACCATTTTGCCGAAATTTGCCCCTTTACCTAATCATTGAATTAATTAAATTAAGATGGGTTTTACATAAAAACATTAACATTCTCGAGTGTTTCTTTGTGGCTTTCAAACATTTCGATGTTTTTTGTGAATTTTAAAATATGTAATTCAATCTCAAATTATGCAAAGTTTTTTATGCAAGGTTTAAATTTCCTCGCATTTCTCTGTTTTTAATTTAGTTTTATTGGCTGTAACATTCAGCCCAGTATAAGCAATTTAACACCACTTATGATGGAGCATTCAAAGGTTAGATTGACCTTGGGCTGTCGCAGGTGGCCAACTAATTATTATTCTAAGGTATTCAACATTAGTTGCATCTTACAAGAGCAAATTTATTTATATTTCTGACAAGTAAGCAAATTCTTCTTGATGATTCAGTAGATTTAGCCATGGAATAGATGAGCTTTGCAAATAAAACATTTAACCCTGAATCTGTGCTGAGTTGGTTGATTTAGCAACTGGCAGTAGTGCTTCAACCAGGGAGATGAGAGGAATTTCACTGTCATTCTGATCCTGGTTTGATTCTGCTTCTGATCAGTATCTTTCTAATTCTATTGAGGAAATGTGCTTATTGTTTCAAGGCTGCCATAGCTGCAGTTTTTGAAAGAAACCTGCCATATTTGTGACCATGATTTACATAAAACAACAAAAAATAAAAATTATATCTATACGTCATTGTTTCACTAAAGGTTGGTGCAACATGGTACACTCTGACATAGGCATTTATGTTGTACTTCATCCAGCGCAAGAAAAAATGGCTGTTGTTAGCAACACAGAAGCTATCCTTACCCTCCTCTCTTGCTTTAACATTTGCAGGCAGGAGATAATCTCGGAAACTGCCTATGCTTTGTAGAAAGCCTTTACAAATGTGCAGGATTTGCTTCCCGTTATCAATAAATCATCTCATAGATCAGAATTCCCTATATAACGGGTGTTTGATTGGCATAAGCATGCAGGGAGACTCTCCGCTGAGTGTTTCTCAGATTTTTAGGTATATCCGTTTTTAAGTACAGTTGAGACAAAGGCAGTGATAAAGCTGATAAACTGCGATGTGGTTATGTATAGGTAGTGCCAGCGGACAGGCCCCCACATCGGTCAGGGCACTATTCTCTGCAGTGGCCACAGGCTGCCACATTTTGGCTATCCTGCGACTTACAATTTGCATCTTCCTTCATTCTTATCTTCCAATTTTAAAGGCAGTAACCAGTTACAACCTAATGCCGTACTTATCTGAATATTCTTGGGATAACTACAGAGACAAGGGGCTGCTGAGGATGGTTGACTCAAAAAGGACACAAAGGTCTGGAGTAACTCAGCCGATCAGGCAGCATCTTTGGAGAACATGGGCAATTGACATTTTGGATCGGACCCTTCTTTAGACTGGGCTATGGAGAAGAGTCTGAAGAAGGGACCCAACATGAAACATCAACTGACCCGACAATCTGAAGAAGGGTCCCGACCCGAAACATCACTTGTCCATGCTCTCCAGAGATGCTGACTAAACCACCGAGTTACTCCAGCATTTTGTGTTCTCTTGACATAACCTTGACATCTTCATAAGTCAGTGTTGAACTATTAGGTCTCCTGCTCGTGGCTCTTTGAATAACTTAGCTTGGTCTTGTCCCATCATGCTTTGTTGAGTTATATTCACAGTTTTAAATAATGCAGAGCATACATTCAGGGCTGCAGCTTAATAAATTGGTAGCTTTACACAATCAAAGCATCCTCGATAAAGTCACAGTTAATAGAATATTACTAGCTTTTTGCTTATGGCCAAAACATTGCTAAAGCCTATCTCAGTAATGAAGCACACCCAAGAAAAATCCCTAACGTGCTCTTAGAACCTATATTTTCAATGAATTTATTTTTTAAGCTACCATTGCAAAGGGATTAGTGACAGAGTTTGGAATGGAGATGCAAGGAAGTGCAGATGCTGGAAGATTGAGCAAAAGACCAATTGCTGGAGTAATTCAGTGAGTCAGGTAGCATTTTTGGAGGGAATGGATAGGCGGCATTTCTGGTTGGGATCCATCACATCCATTCCTTCACCAGATATTGCCTGACCTGCTGTGTTAATCCAGAACAGTGTGTTTCACTGTGCAATAATGTAAGTAGCTTAAGTTTATTTTTCACGAAAACAGTTTGTGTTAACATTGTTGAACTTGATCATTAAACATTCAGCAGAGAAACTTGAGTAGTTCCAATATGCTGTCCGACCTGCCGCTTTCTTACTGCTTTATTTCTACTTTCTTAAGCATGCTTGGTGATGCGTTTGTATTGAAGACCTGTTTCATGTTTAGATTGGTCCTGGTGGAATCCATTTTATTTTTATTATACCCAGCAGATTATTTTCAATGTCATTATTTCCAGGAAACCACATTATTGGTCTGAATAGTTTAGAAAGCGCTTGTTTTGTTAATGTGTCGGAAAAAGTCATACTTTGCTTATTGCATTTATGTCCATTTGTGGTATAATGTAACTACACTTAAATGCATCAGCCAAAATCATCATCAAGGTCATCAAGATTAAGACCATTTGTTCATCACATCATTCTTCACTCATTCTCACTCCTGAATTTCAATACTTTCTATTTTCATGATCTTTCCATTTCATCTTAATTATGATGTCCATTTCCTGCTGTATCAACCCTGTTTGCATTAAACTGGCGACAATCAACATACATTCCTTTTGTCCTCCCTTTCAAAACCACTTTCATCATCTTTCTTTCCAAAAAAGCAACCTATGATTTTGCAAACTTTTGCCGCCATCCCTTTTCCTCTCACAAGTCTTTGTATATATTTGAATGTTATGTATCATATTTCCACTTCTTGAGAAGAGCTGATTAAACTGTCAGGAGTAAATAAAAGACACAAAGTGCTGGAGTAACTCAGCAGGTCAGGCAGTGTCTTGGGAACATGTGTAGGCGATATATCGGGCTGGGACCCTTCTTCAATAGGTTGAAGATAGGCACAAAACCTCAAGTAACTCAGCAGGACAGGCAGCATCTCTGGAGCGAAGGAATGGGTGATGCTTCGTGTCGAGACCCTTCTTCAGGTAATAGGTTGATATGGGTAGGGAGGGGTTATGGTCGATAGATGGTTGACCAAAGGCCTGAAATGAAAAGACAGAAGATGTGAAACAAAAGGATTGAAGAGTTCTGAATAGTGAAGCTAGAGGAAAGAATATACATTCTAGGTGAAAGGGGAGGGGGAGGAGAGAAATAGGTGCGAGCAGGGAGTAACATCCATCTTGACCATGATGCATGATTGTTTCTAGTCCTTCTCCCTTTGGCATTATTTGATATAGTTACTGCTGCATTGGATGATCCTTAATTCATTTGTTGATGCGCAGAATGGTGCTGCCCTTGTTAGTTTGGATGCATTAAAGCAAAGCCCTGCAATGCATGCATTGCCGAATAAATGTATGGGTTGATACCAATGTATTGGTCCACATAGACATAGAAACATAGAAATTAGGTGCAGGAGTAGGCCATTCGGCCCTTCGAGCCTGCACCGCCATTCAATATGATCATGGCTGATCATCCAACTCAGTATCCCGTACCTGCCTTCTCTCCATACCCTCCGATCCCCTTAGCCACAAGGGCCACATCTAACTCCCTCTTAAATATAGCCAATGAACTGGCCTTGACTACCCTCTGTGGCAGAGAGTTCCAGAGATTCACCACTCTCTGTGTGAAAAGTTCTCACCAAGACCCTGTACATCAGTAAACTCTCACCAATCATGGGATGGCATGCTGGCGCAGCAGTAGAGTTGCTGCCTTACAGCGCCAGAGACCCGGGCTCAATCCTGACTGTGCATGCTGTCTGAAAGGAGTTTGTACATTCTCCGGTGACCTGCATGGGTTTTCTCCAGGATCTCCAGTTTCCTCTCACAATTGAAAGACATACAGGTTTGTAGGTTAATTGGCTTTGGTATAAGTGTAAATTGTCCCTAGTGTATAGGATAGTGTTAAGTGTGCAAGGTTTGCTGGTGGATGCGGATTCGGTGGGCCAAAGGGCATGTTTCCACACTGTATCTCTAAACTAAAATAAACTAAATATCACTATCTATTTCCTTGCTGAGTTAGAATAGATAGTGATATTTAATTTAGTTTAGTTTAGAGATACAGTGATGGTATTAAAGCATTGACAGTCCGGGTATGTTGTCATTGCAAATGACATTCAAATCCACTATGACATGATATGTAAAGTAATTATAATACTCTTATGAATTTTGACATTGTGGAGGTCATCTATGTAGTGGCTATGTTCAAATAATGTACATTCCAGATTCACAGATTGTTTTACTGATGTTTGAATTTGAAAAATATCTAATGCAAATTGTGTCCTGACTGTATAATGAGGGCAACCGCACGGTAACAATCAATTTAATATACTCAAATAAGTCATATAATCTGACTCAAAATGCTGGAGTAACTCAGTGGGTCAGGCAGCATCACTGGAGAAAAGGATTAGGTGACGTTTTGGGTCAAAACCCTTCTTCAGACGCTATTCAATTTGATGAAGGGTTCCGACCTAAAACATCGCCTATTCCTTTTCTCCTGAGATGCTGCCTGACCCACTGAGCGACTCCAGTATTGTGTCTTAGGTATCTTAGGTATAAACCAGCATCTGCGGTTCCTTCCTACACAACAATTAAGTCAAGTCAAGTTTATTGTCATGTGGACGATCATGCTGAGGTATGGATAAAATTAAGATCTTCATTGCAGCAACATTGCAGGCACATCGACTCAGCATAAATATAGGCCACTGGTCAAGCCGCATTTGGAATATTGTGAGAAATTTTGGGCACAATATTTGAGGAAGGATGTGCTGGCTCTGGAGAGGGTCCAGAGAAGGTTTACAGGAATGAGTAGGTTAACATATGATGTGCGTTTGACGGCACTGGGCTTATACTCGCTGGAGTTTAGAAGAATGAGGGGGGACCTCATTGAAACGTACAGAAAAGAGAAAGACTTGGAATGTGGAGAGAATGTTTCCACTAATGGGAGAGTCTAGAACTAGAGGTCATAGCCTCAGAATTAGACGTTCTATTAGAAAGGAGATGAGGAGGAATTTCTTTAGTCTGAGGTTGTGAATCTGTGGAATTCTTTGCCATAGAAGGCTGTGGAAGCAAAGCCAGTAGATATGTTTAAGGCAGAGATAGATAGATTCTTGATTAGTACGAGTGTCAGAGGTTATGGGCAGAAGGCAGGAGAATGGGGTTAGGAGAGAGAGATAGATCAGCCATGATTGAATGGTGGAGTAGACTTGATGGGCCGAATGGCCTAATTCTGCTCCTATCTCTTATCTAAACTTACATAAATTAGATACAAGACAATAAAATGTCTTACCTCGGTAGCCATGAAATGCTTTGAGAGGCTGGTGAAGAATCACATCTGCGCCTTCCTCCCTCGGAACATGGACCCGTTGCAGTTCGCATATCGTCCGAACAGGTCCACGGACAATGCGGTCTCCCAGGTCTTGCACACCGCTCTCTCCCATCTGGACAGCCAGAAGGGGGGCTACGTGAGGATGCTGTTCATAGACTGCAGTTCAGCCTTCAACACGATAGTCCCCACCAGACTGGCCGGGAAGCTAATGGAATTGGGGCTCAACACCTCCCTGTGTGCCTGGGTCCTGGACTTTCTCACCGCCAGGCCCCAGGTAGTCAAGATGGGAGGGAATACATCGAAGTCCCTCACCCTGAGCACAGGATCGCCCCAGGGTTGCGCCCTCAGCCCCCTATTGTACTCCCTGTACACACATGACTGTGTGGCTAGGTTCAGCTCCAACTCAATAATTAAGTTTGCTGATGACACTGTGGTGGTGGGCCTGATCTCAGACAACGACGAGAAGGCCTACCGGGAGGAGGTGGCTGATCTAGCACTCTGGTGCCAGGATAACAGCCTCCTCTTGAACATCAAAAAAACGAAGGAGCTGATCATGGACTTTAGGAGGGCACATCATCCGAGGACGTACACTCCATTGAGGATAAATGGGGATCCTGTGGATAGGGTGAACTGTTTTAAATATTAAATATGGGAGTCCACATCTCCGAGGATATGACATGGGCATCACACGCCTCAGCACTCGTGAGTAAGGCAAGGCAGCGCCTTTACCACCTCGGGCAATTGAGGAAATTCAGAGTGTCTCCGAGGATCCTCCAGTGCTTCTACACAGCGGCGGTGGAAAGCATCTTGTCCGGGAACATTACCATCTGGTTTGGGAATTGCTCTGCCAAGGACAAGAAGGTTCTGCAGCGAGTAGTGCGTTCGGCCGAATGCACTATGGGAACTTCACTCGCCCCCTTGCAGGAACTATACAACAGGAGGTGCAACTCCAGAGCAAATAAAATCATGGGAGACCCCTTCCACCCCTGCAACGGACTGTTCCAGCTGCTACGGTCAGGCAAACGCCTCCGTTGCCATGCGGCGAGAACGGAGAGGTTGAGAAGGAGTTTCTTCCCAGAGGCAATTCGGACTGTAAACGCCTATCTCACCAGGGACTAACTCTACTGAACGTTTTTCCTTTCATTATTTATTATGTAAAAGAATATGTGTGTTATGATTGTGTTTATAATTTGTTTGGTTGTTTTGTTGTTTGTCTTTTGCACAAAAGTCCGCGAGCACTGCCACTTTCATTTCACTGCACATCTCGTATGTGTATGTGACAAATAAACTTGACTTGACTTGACTTGGAAAAAGACTACAACAAAATAACAAGACAGGACTTTAGTACAAGACCACAGTTAGTCCATGGTAGTGCAAGAGGTGGTCTGTAGTCAGCATTGCTGTTTGCCTTGTGAGTTCAAGCGTTTGGTCATGGTACAGACCGCAACAATGTGCATGCAGTTTACTAAGATCGCGGACTGCGGGGGTGATGCGCCGTTGTGTATGGCTGCTCCTCCTGCAGTCCGTCCTTTCTCCCTTTTTTATTTTTATTTTTAGTCCTGTCCGTGGGAAATTTTAATGGAAGTCTTCATGTGGTGGGGGGGCAGGGGGGAAACTGTTTTAATCCCTCCTACCTGGTCGGAGATGTGTTTAGAACCAATTGATCGTCCTCTCTGTGCGCCTACCATCGAGCTGGTAGCTACATTGTTCGACGATTTCCTACCTTAGCTTCGGTATCCACCAACACTAAACGGAGCGGGCGATCTTACCGGGTCGCCTTCGGGTAAGCTCCGGGGTGGGAACGCCGCTACATCGCTGATGCAGAGAATGGCACAAAAACACCGCGGGGCCTGGTTTTCCGAATTCGCCAGTGTCAGAGGTCCGGCCGGTGCGGCCTGAGAACTTTGGACATTGCAGTCTTCAAGGAAGCGGCCGCTTCACTGAAGAATGTTACAACGCCGATGAATACCCAGAGGGTACATCGAGTTGGCTGAGGAGTTATAAACCCCGACCTTTAGGGGGAGAACGATAGAGTGTCTTCCCTCACAGTGAATTCTGCTGTGGGGGGACGTTTCATGTTGATTTCTATAGTGTACTGTTCTGTGTCTTTTTTCTTTTTTTCTCTTTTTTGTTTTGTATGGATTTATTGACATTTGATCTGTTCAATTAATTTAATCAATCTCTGTAAAACACTTTGGTTCAAATACTGGTTTTGTTGAAAAGTGCTATATAAATAAAGATTATTATTATTATTATTATTACTGTTTGCTTAATGTGTTTAGCCAATTGATCTTGATTTAGCTACATTGTTCGTTACCTTATTCTATCCAACTAAAGAATCAACAAGGTAGCTAAATCAGGAATGGAGCAAAATTTTAAATTAAATTAAAAAGAACTTAAACACTAGGTGTACAACTAAATACCCAGGTAAAGTTATAAAGTTTATCGTAGATGCAAGCCCAGTTGGTCTTGGTTCTGTTCTCACTTAACAAAGCAAATCTAGTTGTTGTAAATGTAATATTAGTTGTAAACAGTAATTGTTACTCTAACGTTGCCATTCCTTTAAGGATTGTGTCACACAATTTATTTCACCGGCGTCGTCAAGTCAACTTTATTTGTCACATACACGTACAAGATGTGCTGTGAATTGAAAGTGGCAATGCCTGCGGATTGTGCAAAAAACAGAAAAACAACAGAACAGAATAGAACAGAACCAGTATTTACATTTTAGAAAAAATTAAAAAAAAAGACACAACACAACAGTAAATTAGTCCCTGGTGAGATAAGAGTTTATCTCATGCATGCAGAATTATTTGTAGAAAATTCTAGATGTGGTCTGTGAAAAGTCTTTGAATAACTACATATTGTATGTCTCAGCTCTTTTGGTCCCCTGTGTAATAGACTGTGGGTTATGCAGTTGATTTCTTTAGAGGTGAGCGATTTACTAAATATTCATAACTTATAGCAGTTGATCGTCACAATGGCACATAAATTGCTAACACATGTGAGGCAGTCTTGTTCTCAGCCAGAAGGAAAAGCATCGTCTGTCCCTTGGGCATTTTTACATTTTCATCTTTTCCTATATGGTAACAACCTTGAAGTTCTACCTGGTCACGAGCTGGTGGTTGTTTACCCATTCTAGCTGCAAGCTACCTATTCACATTAAGCACTGGGTACTGAAGCCTTAAGTGAATTCTCATTCCATGTAACAATCAGGGCAGTTAAATTCTGCTGATTAACCTTCCATCTTGCGATTTGTAAATAGAGATGTTGACTCCAAAAGCAAGGATGTAAATGGGAAATCTGTAAAATAAAATTATGTTGGTTTGTCTATAACTTGTCCGATCTAACACCGATCACACATTCATCTCCTCCCGCCTAGATTACTGCAACTCCCTTTACACTGGCATCAGCCAATCTTCCCTGTCCCGCCTGCAACTGGTCCAAAACGCCGCAGCGAGACTCCTGACGGGCACCCGAAAAAGGGACCACATCACCCCGATCCTGGCCTCTCTCCACTGGCTCCCTGTGCGGTTCCGTATAAACTTCAAGATCCTCCTCCATGTCTACAAAGCCCTCAATGGGCTTGCCCCCACCTACATAAAAAGTCTTCTCACCCACCACTCCACCTCCAGGCCCCTCAGATCGGCCGACTTGGGGCTGCTGAATATCCCGCGGTCTAGGCATAAGCTCAGGGGCGACCGCGCCTTTGCGGTTGCAGCCCCTAGACTGTGGAACAGCATCCCCCTTCCCATCAGAACTGCCCCCTCCATCGACTCTTTTAAGTCGAGACTAAAGACTTATCTATACTCCCAAGCCTTTCCTGACGTCTGAGTGAGGGCTACATGTATATATGTATGTAGTTTGTTTTGTTGTGCTATTCTTATAACAAATGTAAAGCACGTTGGCCAACGAGAGTTGTTTTATAAATGTGACTTGACTTGACTTGACTTTGCTTCAGTCGCTAAAAACTGATGTAGCAAAATGTTTCCTGGGATTAGATATTTCAGATGCAGGTATAGGTTAGAAACTGGGGTTACATAGAACATAGAACAGTATAGCACAGGTACAGGCCTAAAATGCTTGAGCCGAACCTTGATGCCATGTACCTGTACATAATCCATATCCCTCTATTACCTGTATTACCACATGTCATTCTAAACACCTCTTAAATGTCGCTATTGCATCTGCCTCCCCTGGTAATACTTTCCAGCCTCCCACCACTCTCTGTGTAAAAACTTGTCCTGCACATTTCCATTAAACTCTTCTTATACTGTAGCTATGGCCACAGTCTTAGAATAAAGGGGAGGTAATTTAAGACTGAGTTGAGAAAAAACTTTTTCATCCATAGTTGTGAATTTATGGAATTCCCTGCCACAGAGGGCATTGGAGGCCAAATCACTGGATGGATTTAAGAGAGAGTTAGATAGAGCTCTAGGGGCTAGTGGAGTCAAGGGATATGGGGAGAAGGCAGGTATGGGTTATTGAAAGGGGATGATCAGCCATGATCACAATGAATGGCGGTGCTGGCTCAAAGGGCCGAATGGCCTCCTGCACCTATTTTCTATGTTTCTATGCTCTCTAGTTTTGGACATTTCCATCCAGGAAAAAAGGTTCTGACTGTCTATCTATGCCCCTCATAATTTTGCAATTGTATTGGCTGAATTTTGCAATAGTAATAGTTGCAAAACTCCTTATGTTTCTCATCATTATTCTATAAAACCACCACCATCTTTTGGATTTTCATGCATCTGTGACTGAATGCAGACATTTAAGAATTGTTGACAGTAATCCAACATAACTCATAATCTGCACTAGTTGTACCCTCCCCTGCCCCACCAAGCTGAAATCACTGAATCGGAGGTGGATTTAAAGATCCATTTGGATACGAAATGCCCTAAAACTCTATGCTTACTTTACTTTATTTGAATAAAAAAGGAAACATTTAAAAAATGTGTTCCAGGTATTTCTTTAATGATATATGTATGTTCTAATATTTATTTATTCAATGTATTGTTTAAAAGCTCATTAACATTGCTTCCAAGTGTCCTGTCACTGCGAATTATTTTAGATGAATGGCCACCCAACCAGGCTCATGAAATCACAACAGATGGGCCTTATAAGGTTCTGTTGATATGGTGCTTGAAAGCTACAGGGATTTCAGACCAGGAGGATAACTAGAGTTTTGTACAAAGCCATTTTCAAGGCTTTATAGAAGTGACGCCACCGTGAAAATTCTGGGCAAACATGTAAATTCCATTTCAAACATATTGAGTCATTTAATTTACATTCCATAAATTACACCACATGAAGTGATTTTGTCAGATTAAATGTCAAATAATCAATATAAAAAAACCTTCCTGTTGAAGCATCCAAATGCTGGAAATAACTTCCTATAAAGGATTTATTGAAAAATAAACCGTTAATTTTCAAGTTCAAGTTCAAGAGAGTTTATTGTCATGTGTCCCTGATAGGACAATGAAATTCTTGCTTTGCTTCAGCACAACAGAACATAATAGGCATTGACTACAAAACACATGAATAAATAAACTGATAAAGTGCAAATAACAAATAATGGGTTATTAATGTTCAGAGTTTTGTCCGAGCCAGGTTTAATAGCCTGATGGCTGTGGGGAAGTAGCTATTCCTGAAACTGGTCATTGCAGTCTTCAGGCTCCTGTACCTTTTAACTGAAGGTAGCAGGGAGATGAATGTGTGGCCAGGATGATGTGGGTCTTTGATGATACTGCCAGCCTTTTTGAGGCAGCGACTGCGATAAATCCCCTCGATGGAAGGAAGGTCAGAGCCGATGATGGACTGGGCAGTGTTTACTGCTTTTTGTAGTCTCTTCTTCTCCAGGGCGCTCAAGTTGCCGAACCAAGCCACAATGCAACCGGTCAGCATGCTCTCTACTGTGCACCTGTAGAAGTTAGAGAGAGTCCTCCTTGACAAACCGACTCTCTGTAATCTTCTCAGGAATTAGAGGCGCTGATGAGCTTTCTTGATGATTGCATTAGTGTTCTCAGACCAGGAAAGATCTTCAGAGATGTGCATGCCCAGGAATTTGAAGCTCTTGACCCTTTCAACCATCGACCCGTTGATATAAACGGGACTGTGGGTCCCCATCCTACTCCTTCCAAATTTCACAATCAGTTCCTTGGTTTTGCTGGTGTTGAGGGCCAGGTTATTGTGCTGGCACCATATGGACAGTCGCCGATCTCTCTTCTGTACTCTGACTCATCCCCATCAGTGATACGTCCCACAACAGTGTTGTCGTCAGCGAACTTGATGATGGAGTTCGCACTATGACCGGCTATGCAGTCATGAGTATAGAGTGAGTACAGGTTTGATGTGAGTACAGGTATAGATTTTTCAGGTTTGTAGCCTTCCATTGGGCTCTCCCTTTTGACATTTCTGTTAGTAGCTATTGACAACACCCTTCGTCATTCCAAATTTCAATGGGTTTTGTGTCCGTGAGATTGTTACACATTTGAATGCTGCAAGTTGTCAGAAAGCTCAAATGAATAATTTTCTCGTCACCTGGGACTATAGCTGTTTATGAAGTAGTACTCTAGGTCTTAGGATATTGGTAGCTCTGAATCTATATTTATTTTATCCTAAGCTTAAGGTTTTCTTTCTGACTGTCAGAAATCCCTTCATATTGAGGGAAAGGTTCAGCATGGTAGAACTATAATTTGTTTCCCTCTTCAGGATCCTGGCAATCAGTCATCAATTGCAAGTGCGTATTTTAATATGGAGACATTCAGTGAAAGGGATCTCCTACCAAGCTTTGGATTTGAGATTGGTGCTTATAGATATCATTTAATTTCATGAGCTGTTAATTCCAAGTTGAAAGCTGTCGCATATCATTTTATAATTTACAAATGTTTGCCACAGAGTGATAGGAAATTTAATTCCCATGAAGAATTTTAATTCTGAGAGATCTGAACAATTTAAGCAAATGTACTTTCCTGGGTTAATGGAAAAATAATTTTATAAATCATCTATTCCTTTTTTAGACTACCTTCCCATCTTTGTATCAGACACTCTGTTTAGAAGATCTAGACCTTTGGCTTAATTTCTCACAAAGTTCAACTTGTGAACAAGATGTCCCGGCATCTATTGCTCGAAGAATCACTCTTTTTCAACAGGTATGTTGTCACATTATTTAATGACAAATGGCAGAACTGAAAAAATAGATTTTTTTGTTTTAATCCAAGGGAAGTTTTATAGGATTATAGAAACTTTGCTTGATCCAAACAATAAGAGAAGTCATAGCTTTGAACAAGGCTGAAATATTTTTGTTATAGTTAGAAGTTTCTGTGAGTTTTGTTGACACCATGTAGCTTTCTCTTAAAACTCTGGTACATTATCAACTACTTGTTTTCTTCAAAGGTACTTGTTGTTCAAGCAATAAGACCAGACAGACTACAAAGTGCAATGGCTCTTTTTGCATCCAGAGCCCTTGGTAAGCATAATATTATTTTTACAATATTTGGCAGTGAGAGTTTCACTATTTTATAGAGTCTTTTGGTTTGAATGTTATGTATTTTATTTATTTAAATGTTAAGACCACAGTTTTTTTTCTTATTTTTCCCACGTATTCTGGATAATACTGTTATCAAGGTGTTGATTGTTTTGTAGTTTCCTTGCCTTGGTTTCTTAAACAGACTGGTACATTATTTGGGAAGATACCCATGAGGCTCCTACCTTGACTAATTTACCTGGATTGATTATATAAAGGATACAACCTTGCAATGGTTCAGGTCCTAGAAAGCTATAATTGTGCAAAGAGTGCATATTTACCTTGAGAAGCATTTGGTTGCATTTTTGCAACGTTAGGTTTAGATCAATTATTGTCATAAGTACCGAAGTACATTGAAAAACATTGATTTGCATGGCATCCAATCAAATCAGATAACACTGTATATAAATACAATTAAGCTAAACTCAAGTACAATAAGTAGAGGAAAAGGGAAAATACAGAGTATGGAATGTAGTTCTCACCATTCTAGTGCATCTGTTCCAGAGTTGTCCAATGCCCGCAATATGGAAGAGGTGTATTGGACAGTATTCTAGTTTATGGAGAGACTGTTCAGAAGTCTGATAACAGAGGGTGTAAAAGGTGTTTCTGAGTCTGGGTGGTACGCGCTTTCAAGCTTTCGTATTTTCTGCATGATTGGAGTGGGGAGAAGAAGGAATGGCCAGGGTTGGGACCTGTCCTCCATTTTGTATTTATCGATGGCTCAGATGATGGTAAAGAAAGACATACATACAAGTGCTCCTTTGACACAAGTACTGACACAATTACTGGCAAACCTGGAGGCAGTAAAGATGGGATTATTAAACAAACTGATCAAATGTACCACAAGTAGACTTCATGGCAGGGAACTGGGAGAACACCTAGATGCGGTGGACAAAGGAGACCCACGTGATCACAGGGAGATTGCGTAAATCCCACATAAGTAACACTAGGTTTTAGGATCCAAGCGAAGGTCAAGTGTTAATTTAAAATCCGACTAATACATCGGGTGGTGCATGTTTTCAAGCTTCTGTACCTTCTGCCAAACAGGTAGCAGGAAGAAGAAAGAAAGACTAGACTGGGACTTTGATTATATTGGCTACTTTTCCAAGACAGCATAAAGTATAGATGGAGTCAATGGTGGAAAGCCAGGTCTGTGTGATGGGCTGGGCTACGTCTCATTAAATCTCTGTAGGTATGAAGTCAGCAAATAAATAGGCACCTTTGCCAGCACAGGAAGAATCATTTAGCAAATTCTAACCATTCCGAAGTATTGCACTGGGTCTCCAGATCACTTCTTGTAAAGGTCAGTGAAAATGTTCTTTCAGGGTACCAGATCACATAATTCTGTGGATGCTTCGTTTCTGGACAATGAAGATGAATCACAGCTGAGGGAAAAAGGAAACAATACGTTATTCAGTACTATCAATGAATAATGGCTGCAACACAAAATAATCTCACACTTGCCTGTTCCTCTTCCATTCCAATCCCTGTCACTGTAACACCCTTATAATGCCATTCATCATCAAAGATCTGACAGCTACCTTCATAAGCCAGAAAACATTGACATCAAAGATGAAAGCAATTTTCAAAAAATGATTGGATTACAACTTAAGAGTACTGCAAATACAATTCATTCCATTATATTTGAGTGGTTTACATAGTTATTGTTTATTGATTTATGTAGTACAAAATCTGTTTATAGACAACAATTAAAAAATTATTCAGGGGAAAAATTTCCATAAATTCATTTTTAATTGTAACTTGCGAATTGTGAAATTAAGTACACTCGTTGCCCTGTCATCTTAATATCAAAGAGACAACAACTCTTTATAGTTGTGAGAAAAACTAAGAAGTAGATTTCATGAACAAGCTCAGGCGATATAGAGCTTTGAGTAAAGCAGTGCATATCGAGCATAGTGATGTGTGAGTTAACTTGCCGTGCATAATTACTATAAAACTCAGGTGATCCGATACCCACAGGTCTTGGTGATACTGGACCGGAGATTTTCAGGGCTGTTGAATATTATTCCTGTTATTGCCTCCATTTTTCAATTCACATTTTTTAGATGTGACATGGCATTTGAATAAATTTCTCAGTGAATGAACCTGGTAAGTTTTAAAGGGAGCATGCAAACTGAGATCCCATCAATCTGGAAGGGAGTGTGGGGAGCAGATCACTGGCAAGCTGAAAGGGAGCTTGAGAACTCAAACCTGGGGAATTGAAAAGCAGCTCAGCAAACATTACTTGGTGAGGCAGATGCCAACCGATTGAGATTCTTGGATTATTAAACGTTTACTATATTACATCAATTTCATGCATGAAACATTGTGTATGGTGCAGAGGTCTCTACACATAAAAAACTATGCGTTAAGTCATTAGGGTATTCCAATTGCAGCTTGAAGTGTAATTTGGGTGACATATTCTTTGAGGTATTTACTTTATTTTAGATCAGCTGATAGTCTGAGTAATGAATGTTTATAGTGCCTTCATCATTTGTAGTTACTTTGATTATTGGAAATGCTGCAGGTTTAAATTAGGTTGTTCATTTAATGTAAGTTAAACCATCTACGTAGCATGGAAGAGAAATTACCTGTTCAGGAAATTGTTTGGTTACACTGACAGAAACCTATCTGAGAAGCTCAAGCAAATAGCTAGCAGAATTTCCATAATACATTAGTTACATCTCATTTAGAACACTACAACCCTTCCTAGTCACATGGGCAGTGACTTTCCCCATGTAAATAGCAGTGGCTCAACTGTTGATGCTAATGGAGAGATGCTACTACACAAAATGTTTATTTTATCTGAGATTCATAAAAAAACTAGATGCATGTTTCCGAGATTTCTTCACTTCGTAAACATATGTGGGAGACAGTACAGGTGCACAACCTTTTATCCGACAGCCTTGGGACCAGATACTTTTCGTAATTCGGAATTTGTGAGTCTTCGGAATGGAATTTTTTTTGCGTAGATTTTAATAGCTGGCTCAGTGGTAGAGTGCTCGGCTCATATCCGCAAGGTCGCGAGTTTGCGCCTTGATCCCGGCAGTTCCTCGGTCACGTGTTTGAGTCTTCAATGTAGTTTTTTCTTGCAGAATAAATGTCTGTATGAAATGCAGTGTGTTGAATGAATTCCTGAATTTGTAAATGTGACCGCAGCATTGAATCACGTCTCGCACTCATGTCACCCTAGCGGGGCTACATGCCCTTAGGAGTTGGACATTTTCAGATTCTTATATCCGTGTGCAGCAGAGGCGACGTGCGTTTGGCGCCAAACGTGAGCTTTGGTGTGCAGACGACATCCTGGAAAAAATGTCCGGTTTCTTCCAGGTAGGTGATATACCCTCCCGGGCAATATACCCTCCACTTCTCTTTTATGAAGGGGATTTAGTTCCCCTTTCTTCCAGGACCGACCGGAGGTTCCGCTGTCACCTCTGCGGGCCGCCCTTGGTGAACGGCCTGACTCCCTGTCCCTGGGATAGCAGGGGGCGATCAAACAGCACAATACCCCCCCCCCAACTCCAGAGGAATCCGCTCCCCGATGGGCCGCTGCGGCGACAAGTGGCAGTTCGCCCACAGCCCGAGCTGCGCAAGACCAAGACATACCTTACCTTGCACATCATCAGCTTCTGCCCATACGGGGAGCGTGTTCCTCTGGAGTTGGAGCGGGGCTGGGCTGGTGTTGCTGATCTGGGATCTCCGTGCTTGCAGTGGGCCTGGGGATCAGTGTCCCGATGAGGGGGGCACAGCTCGGGCTGTGGGCGAACTGCCACTTGTCGCCATAGCGGCCCATCGGGGAGCGGCTTCTGGTGGTCCCGATGTCTCCCGCTAGTTTGCAGTTTTCCTCTGGAGTTGGAACGGGGCTGGGCTGCTGCTGGCTGTGGGATCTCCGTGCTTGCAGTGGGCCTGGGGGTCGGTGTCCCGTTGGTCCTGACGTCTCCGGTGACTGGTATTGTATGCTGGCATCGCCGACTTGAAGACAGTGCAAAGCCCCCACGCCGGTGCAATGGGCGGGGAGCTGGAGAGGGGAGGGAAGGGGTCACACACATGGCCGGGAAGCAGAGGGGTGTAGGTGGGGTGAAACTGAAGGGAGCGACAATCTGCTGCTCCCTGCCCGCTGAGTTAAAAAGTTCCCACGCAAGACTGTGTATCGTGTCTACCGTGGGAACTTTTTAACTCAGCGGGCAGACAGCAGCATATTGTCAATTATTAACCCTCCCGCGCAATATACCCTCACCTTCTCTTTTATGAATGGGGATTTAGTTCCCCTTTCTTCGAGGACCGACCGGAGGTTCCGCTGTCACCTCTGCGGGCTGCCCTCGGTGAACGTTTTCAAGGACCTTTCTTCAAGGACTGAAAAAATGTCCGCTATTCGGAGGTTTTCGTTATTTGGATCTTCAGATAAAAGGTTGTGCACCTGTACCAGCAACCACTGTCAAACTCAAAAGACAAAATACATTGGATTCTGAATCTTAAAAAAAAATCTTACTATTCATTAGCAAGCCTGAATGCAACAATGAAAGGTTAGATTTGTTAACATTTCAGGCATGATACTTTGTCCGTTTAGAGTTGTACCAGACCTTGCTTAAAACGTGTTACCTATCTAATAACGTACTGATTCTAATGTAAAGTCATCAACCGGATATTCTGTTCTCTCTCCACTGATGTCATCTGATTTGCTGAGTATAATAATGTATATAATATTAGATATATATCATATAAATATATATTTTAACGTCCATATGTTCATATATTCCGTTCTGCGTGTGTGCACACACACACACACACACACACACACACATACACACACACACACACGCACATGTACGCACACACACACACGCACACGCACATCCAAGATAAGACACACACACACACACTAGACTAAGTGGGACCCGTTGGATCCCAGCTTCACACGGGAGGGCTGGTCCCCCCAAAGCAATATTCCACCTCTCCACCAATTCCAATATACACTCACACTCACACTCACACACACACACATCCCCACCCTCCACCTCACACACACACTCACACCCCCACCCTCCACCTCACACTCACACCCTCACCCTCCACCTCACACACACACATACACCCTAACACACGCGCACACACTCATTCAGACACACACACACACAGACACACACACACACACACACAGACTCACACACACATACACACACACACACATACACCCTCACACACCCGGCACACACACTCATACAGACAGACAGACACACACGTGCGCGCGACAGTAAACTTTCTTGAATCTACTCACACGGCCTCTCCACTGTGGGGCTTTTGCAGTCAACGGCACTTCCGCAATCAGCGTGATCTCTGCACTTACTGGAAATTATGCGCGACCTGTCCACTAAGCGGAAGTCACGAAATGAGCGGAACTTTTGGACTAAACACAGTCAGACCTAATAAAGCATTTATTCCTTCCAAACACAGTCGGACCTAACAAAGCATTGCAGTTTCAAGCACAGGCAGAGCAGCAGGCCAAACATCTCATGGCATTATCATTAATGGCTAACACATCATTTATTGCAAGTAAATAGTTCAGTTGATTCACAGCTTAGAATGACAGTTGTGGCCTCTCCCTCGCGATCTTGCAGAGTGACTGACTCGCGTCCAGGCATCCGGGGTTGTATAGTCCTGCTCCCCCCACCCCCCTGGAAGGGGAGTTACCTTCATCGCGGTGATTGACAGGCGAGAGGACCAATCAGCTGATCTCAATGTTTTTTTAAACACATAATTTTTTTATTTTTCATCAATGGGAAAAATCCTCAGGGCTGGCTCAGCAGAGGAGGACTGTGAGTACGATGGCCAAAAATCACAGCGATACAGGGCAGCGGTTTTTTCTAAAATCAATATACAGCGCAGACAAGAAGTGGTCAAGATGAGACTTTTATATATATATATATATATATATATATATATGTGTGTGTGTATATATATATATATATATATATATATATATATATATATATATATATATATGTGTGTGGAACCTGTCTACCATTATTTATTTAAAAAGTAATCTACTCTGACAGGTGGCATGCTAACTAAAATGATAGATATTTTCACACAATTATGAAGATCATGGAGTTTCACAATTAAACAAAAATGTCGTGATACATCTGTGGCAGTGAAATTCTGCGTATGTATGCCATTGTTTTTTTACCTTGTTATTGTTGCGTTATTTTTTATTTATTTTGTTCTGATATCAGTAACTTGTCTATTTTTACCTTGTGAATAATTAAACAAAATTTGCATTTATTTCAGGAATGACAGAATTGTCCCCACCACTTTTAAATCTGAAACGTCTTTTAAATGAGACACTGGCAACTGAGCCAGTTCTCATTATTATTTCACCTGGTGCTGACCCATCCCAAGAACTTCAAGAGCTGGCCAGCGAAACAATTGGCAGAGAAAACTTTCACGAGGTATAGAAGTCTATTCAAAAAGTCTAAAGGTGATAACTAGGGTGAGAGGAGGTGAATTCAAGATAGATATCGGAGTGTGTGGACATATTGGATATGTGGTTCGTACCTCTTCAATTTAGTATACTGCTTTTATTGTTAACAATGTAGTATCTTCCACTTTGGAGAAACAAACTACTTATTGCAGAAAATGACATAATGTGCTGGAGTAATTCAGCGAGTCAGGCAGCATCTCTGGAGAACATGGTGACGTTTTGGGTCAGGACCATTCTTCAGACAGAAGAAAAGACCTGATCCGAAACATAACCTCTCCATGTTTTTCAGAGATGCTGCCTGACCCGTTGAGTTACTCCAGCACTTTGCGTCCTTTTGTGTAAATCAGCATTAGCAGCTCCTTGTTTCTCCTTACTCAAGTAAGGTTCAAAAAGCAACTCTCAGATCTCGTGTGTGCCACTTTAATTCTCCATTCCTTCTCTTACTACCTCTCTGTCTTTATCTTATTGCACTGTTCCAACAGAGCCCAATGAGTCAGATCTCGTCGTCTGGCTAAGCATGTTACAGGCCTCAGGACATTGAATTCAATGACCAGATGATCTTCTGGGAGTCCACAACTATACTGCTAGTTTTTTTTTAAATCTCCAGTGTTTCCTTGTTTACATTACAAGAGGTCCATGGCAGCCATCAGCATGAAAATCCCATCAGTTCCATAGCCCATCTCCACATTTCCCTATATTACTGTATTTACTTTTACAAGCCCATCAATTTCCCTTTGCATGTAAAACAAAATTCCATTACCACTTTAATACACTAAGGGGTATGTTACAATTACCAATTAGCCTAACAGCAACTGTTTGGAGTGTGGAAGGAAACCAGAACACCTAGCTGAAACTCACATGGTCACAGTGAGAACACAAAAGTCCAAACAGATAGCATTGGTCAGATCAAACTCATGTTCCTGGATTGACAGTACTAACTGCTGTGCCACAGTGCTATTACTCCCTGCACTTTTGGAATTCAAAATGTTTCAGAAATGTTTAATACAAGTTTGCTGGTTATCTGTTTGGTATCTTTTGTTAGAGAATCTATTTAGCCTCACATGCTTTCAACTTTTTTAATGAAATGTTATTTTATTCGAAGGAGCGCAATCTTGAAAAAGTACAGGCATGATTAGTTGAATTCTTGGATAAAGACTTATGTTAACAAGCTGGAATTGAAAACCAAATAATGCCAGATATGATAATGTAAAAGTTTAGACTGCAAATATTTAAAACTTGCATTAAATATAAAATGCCTAAATTATTTGACAATAAGATTTAACTAAATTGAGCCTATTATAAATCTTCAATTAAAACCAGAAATATTGTTTCATTGCTGTGTATTAAGTACATCAGCTTTATTGTGCCAGCTGAGTTTTAATATGTGATACCACAGATGTTCGGTTCTTTTTATGTTTAACCAGTGACTCATGATCAGTAAATATTTACCATTACAAATGTGTTAGTCGAGGCAAAAATTTTTGTTTGTACCATCTGCAGGTGGCAATGGGCCAGGGTCAAGCTGATATCGCCATCCAAACTCTAAAGGAATGTGCACGCAATGGGGAATGGTTGTGTTTAAAGAACTTGCATCTGGTTACACTCTGGTTGCCAGTTTTAGAAAAGGTAAGAGAGAGCATTGTTTCAAGCTCATTTGGAGACCTAGTTAGAATTTTCAACTTTTAAACCGCTGCCAATGTCTGTGTACTGCGTTTCTCTACTCTGTTAAAACATTCACCAGATAAATTTAGTGTCGGTTATTTCCTTTAGATTTGATTGTTCATGGCCATTTTTCAAAGCTTTATCAAAAAAAATCTGTGATCAAAGCAAAAATAACAGTTGGAATGTCAAATATTCTTACACTGAAATTAAACTGGCATTTGTTTAATTATTATCTTCAACTACAAATTCCTGACCCATGTAATAGATCGCAGTAAAATATTTCTTTAAATTTTGGAAATGTTATGAAGCAAAAATATTATGCAGTTAACAGCTGAACAATCAAATTGGCTGTCAAAATGCATAAAATGGTTGACAAATGTTAATAAACTTATGTGTAGGAAAGAACTGCAGATGCTGGTTTAAATCGAAGGGAGACATAAAATGCTGGAGTACCTCAGCAGGATAGGCAGCATCTCTGCAGAGATGAACGGTGACATTTCGGGTCGAGACCCTTCTCCAGCATTTTGTGTCTACCTTTAATAAACCTATGGACAGGCACATAGTTGGAAATTCATTTTCTTAATGTCTTCCAACTGAAAATTACAAAGTTTCTGGAAATCTGAAATAAAAACAAAAATGATAGAAATGCTCATCAAGTCAGGCAACATCCGTAGCGAGAGAGGCTAAGCTCATTCAGGTTAATGAACTTTCATCAGAGGTTTTTCTGGCTTCTTTCTGCTTGCTACCATGCTCATACATGTTTACAGTTGCAAGTAGGGCTGCTCAACAGTAATATTTTACTAATGGGGAAAGTCAATTATCATTTGTCCATTGTATCAGCTGACAAAAAATAAAGCCGAAATTTATCAGCTGACAAAAACATTGAAATGAGGGTGGTTTGAGCTACCGACCAAGTAAAGTCCACTCTTTTGGCAACAAGCTCAGTTTACTTGAGAATCTCTCCCTGTTTTTAATGTAAGAATCAGTTTGAACCAGAGGTGGTCAGAAATTAAATTAACTCTGTTCCCTTTGCTACAGATGCTGCCTGGCCTGTTGAGTGTTTCCAGTGTTCTTTTTAAATATCTTGTGAATAGGTGGTGCATCTTAGTTACAACCTCATGTTCCCACTGTTCTGAAATTATAATTTTTACTATGGGGACAAGAAGACATTGTATAATTGTAAATGTTAAAGAGAATTCTGCTGCTGTACACGGGAGTTACAGGGAGTTCTGAGGAAAACTGACCACTTCACAATGATGTTTCCTGCAGCTTTGAGACCAGCACAACACCTATTTTCTTGCTGGTTCAACTGGATGCACTGGAAACATTCACAACAGCAGATTACATTTGCACCTGGATTGATCAGTTTAATGGATTACAAATAGTATTCTCTGTTGAATAGTAAATCTCTGTTTAAACCTTGTTGCAGTTTGATTTGAAACATTGATCATATCAATGGCACTTTATTCACACTGTCATTGCAAAACCATGATAAAGGACAGGGATATTATTGAACTGAAACAATAAAATAAAAAAGAGGAGGAGAGGGAGATTTGGTGAACTTGGACGAGGGGAGGTTGAAAGATGAAGGGGAATGTGGGATAATTAGATGAAAGAGAAAACCTCACGTACCTGGAAAAGTTTTTCTTTCATACTCACTGATACTTAACTGATAAGAAAGACTATTAATGTTGGCACGAGTGACTGCAAATGGGTGCATATGTGGAATCTAATGAGGAAGGAAGATGGGGAGTGAAATTGGAACCACAGGGAAGGATGGTGGGTGGGAGGGTACAGCGGGGTGGGATGGGGAATGAACAGTGGAGGAGGAGGAGGATGAAAAGTAATTATAGGAAAGGGAAGGTGAACTAAGATGGCTAGCAACCAGGCATTCCAGTAGGTCCCACGTGTGACTATTCTACTCTTGGTCTCACCAATGCATTTCGTTGTCTCTGTACTGTACACTGACAATGACAATTAAAATTGAATCTGAATCTGTAGAGATGGTCACATCGACAGCACAGGATACAATAAACAACGTTGGAGGATGTGCAAGTAAACTACTTTCTCACATGGAAGGGCCTTTGGGGCCCCAGAATGGAGGTGAGAGAGGAGGAAGAAGGGCAGATGTAGAAATATTGTTGGTCTTTTTGTCCATAATATTTAAGTACAAATCCTAATCATCCATCATTGAGAAAGTTATCACTACTGTTGGGAATACCTAATAACCTTAATAATGTTTTTTTTTTTAATTTTAAAGAGCACCATGTTTCACCGGGGGCTTTGACTCTGACATCGGGAGGGGAATGGGGAGTGCAGGGGAGAGATACGTGTTTTTGCCTTCCATCACAGCGAGGAGGAGATGCGCTGTGATGGATGTCTGTGTAAATTGTGTTATGTCTTGGGTCTTTTTTTCATGTGTGTATGACTGCAGAAACAACATTTCATTTGAGCCTCTATGAGGTTCAAGTGACAAATAAATTGTATTGTGTATTGTGTATTGTGTACTTGACCACTCCAGTTGAATTATTCGAACTGAATATGGATTGTTAAATGATTTGTAGTAAATTTAACAGATGAAGTTTTAACCCCTGGTTTTGAGAGCTGATAGAATTTAAATTAGAGAAAGTGATGATGATTTTAAAGCCATCATTAACCTGCCACCTTATACACTTTTCTTATTTCAAGCCATAAACTGTAATTGCCCGAGGAGAGTTTTTTTAATGCATTTTTATGTTTAAGTTTGATATGACCAAAATGATATGAAATGTGAGATGTTAACTGCATTTGTGTTGTGCAAGCTTTCTGCAGCTCATGAATAAAAGAGTACAGGGGCATCATATGTTGTTGACAACAGATATGGGCTGCATCTTATTTCTCAAATGGGATGCTTGCTAATCAACAAGATTCTAGAAAACGAAGACTAAATTAGATTCATTTGATTCAAAATGGTATTCATAATATACAAATCCCTAGCGAGGGCTAGGATGGCAACAGGATGTACAAGATCTTCTCCAAAGCTGCTGCAAACATGTTCATTATAGTTGGAATACACACCGACAACTTTGCTCATGTTTTTCAGCCATTCCAGAAATATCCTATTCATTGATAATCCTGAGCATCTGAGTTCAGAACAACATGACATTCATTGACCTGGGTCATCGATATAAGGCCATGGAACTTTGTGCAATGTGGTTTCCAGGTCTCTGGAATTTGATTCCTGGAACTGACCATCTCCTCCTGTCATTTGTGAGGGATTCACCACCTCCTGCATTAACAGGTTGTCTCTCTGTCATGGAAATCATACAGCGCAGAAACAAGCCCTTTGGCCCTCCTTGTTCACGCTGACCATTGGGTATCCATCTATACCAACCACTTCTCAACACTTGCTCTGTTGCCTCTTTGGCCTTGGTTATGCATAAGCTTGTCGAGATACGTATTAAGTAGTATACCATAATAGAGTTGTGGAGTAGACTTGATGGGGACAAATGGCCTAATTCTGCTCCTATGTCTAATGGTCTTATAATATGTCTATCTCCACCATCCTCTCAAAGCAGTGCATTCCAAACTCCAAACTCCAACTACCCTCTAGGAAAAAGACTTCTCCTTTATGTCCCTTAATTCTCTTACTCCTTACTTTAAATCTGTGCACTTTGGTTGTATTCACCTTGGCAATGGGCAAGGTTTGCATTGTTTACCCTATCCATGCCCCTCATAGTTGTGTACAGCTCAATCAATCCACACTCAGCCTTCTTTACTCCAAGAAAACAAAATCTAGCACTTCCTCATAATGGTTCAATGGTGCTTTATTTGTCACATGCGTAACTGCGCAGCAAAATTCTTTTTGCATATTTACACATGCAGGCGCCGCCATGTTCTGGCGCCATTTCCAAAGTCTGGCCCGCCCGCGCGCTCGGTCTACTGAAGTGGCACCCGATCCAGGTAAGCCCCAGGCTCCTGCAGGGCCTTTCTCTGTCACCTTAGGCCGGATCGGCCCGTGAACCGACATCTCTCTCTTTATAACTGAGACACTTCCCTGACAATTCACCCTCTCCAGTGGAATTATTTTCATTTCATATGGAGGTGTCAAAAACTCTACACAGTATTACATATGTCACCTCACCAATGTTTTATATATCTCTAATAACTTTTATAAAGCAAACTTCCCTGTTTTTCCCTCTATCTTCTGTACGAGGGTTGTTGGTGCAGTTAAGGTAAACCATGGACCCTGCACTCACCCATATGGTCTCATCGTTTAACTTCTCCTATGTCAGTGTCATTTTCAGAATGTTTGCGCTAGACATCTGCAGCTGCAATGCATATAACCTGAACAGATGCAAGAACACTTAGGCAGCAGAGAGTGTTCAAGCCTCTCACAAAATTGGGCACTCTGCCAGTTAGTGTTGGCTGTGCATTGGCATTATTATGTTGAGCAGGCTCCATGAATTTGTTATGCTGTTTGTATTGGATCAAATAGATGGAAATTAGTCATGCATCTCAAATCCTGAGCATGCTTTCAAGCACTATTCAATTTACCCCAAAACATTTTAATTTCCTGAATAGACTTTATTTAAGTTTTGACCTATTATGGTTGAGCATGCTGCTTGTTCATTTTGATGTTGACATTTTAACCTGTTAACACAGAAATATTTTACTTGTTAAATACCATTGCTAGCTGGGACAAAAATGATGATTGACCATGTGAAAATAACATAATCAATGGATATTATATATTTAGAAACAAGGAACTGCAGATACTGGTTTAATAAAGAAGACAGTGTTGGAGTCACTCAGTGGGCCAGGCAGCATCTCTGGAGAACAAAACGTCACCTAACCATGTCAGGCAGCATCCAGAGATGCTGCCTGACCCTTTGAGTTACTTTGTGTCTTGTGATATTTTATATTTATTATTTGTGTCTTTCCTAACTTTGTTTCATAGCTGTAAAATGTTGTTGCTTGCACAAATAAGTAGAACCTAGTTATAGGTTTGTGCCTCTCTGGAGAGAGTGTTTTGAAACACCTAATCAGATATATCCCAATAAAGTTAATGTTTAATTAGCACCAAAATTCAGAAAACGGCAAGCTGTGTATAAATAGGTCAGTTGATTCTGTTTATTTGAGCACTTAATTTATGGTTTTCTTTTCATTAATGATATACAAAAATTACCAAGACCAAAGGTTAATGTGCAATACAGACACATTAATATGTATGTATTTCAAATCAATTAAATAATTGTAACCAAGCATTCTGAATATTTTAAGGTTGAATGGTGTAAATAGAGAGTAGGCGTGAAACTCCTTAGGGTGATATGAAATCACTAGGGCGATCAATGTGGAAATGTGAACAGGATGCTAATTTGCCAATTATCTCAAGCAGTTTGACAACGTTTTCATCTTTGTTTTCAAATCGTTCATGGCCTTGGCCCATCCAATCCATGTAACTAGCCACAGTCTTCAGAAATATATTGTGCTTCCAAATTTGTTCTTTGGGGCATCTTTGATTTGTGTTATTCCATTGCGAACCTCAGCCTCTGCTGTGAACAAATCGTTGATCGTGTTTTCTACATTAGAGTGATGGTAGCGGTTCAATAGTATGTCATTGACTAAAGGTCCTAGGGGAATGAATGAAAGCTGTGAAAGACACTATACAAAGCCAAGTCTTTATTTTCTTAAATTAAAAGCTATCCAGGGAAATTGTATTGGATGTTTTATGTGTTCTGCCTGCTTCAAGGATCATATGGGCAATTGTTCCAAATCAAGGCTGCATTTAAATTATGTGCCAGTGTTACTTCATGTTTTTCCTTGAATATTACAAATGTAAGCTAGTCAGCTTTGTCAAATAAGGTTATCTCAAACTGCATTGTTTTACATATTTTTGAATGGAAAAGAGATACAGTAACTGCATGAAAAGTCTACATATATTTGAGTTATTAGCTTCAAAAGCTTTAGTGCATTAGTGATTACCACATGTATGGCAATGCACACTTTAGGTTGTTATGACATTGCTGACATGGATCAGAAATGATTTTACTCTCTGAATGATAAGCTTATTTGAGATCAGTCATTATTTGATTTCTTGGTAGTAGCCAGGTATTTGATAGACTGAAGCTTATAGGAAATATCATCAAGCAAGTGGAAGACACTGAAACCAGAACCCATTCTAACTAGAACTGCGGCGTTCATACATCGATACTTTCGCTAAGCTAGAAATGCATCATTGATGCAATTAGTTCAACTGTATGATTTTAAAGCCATTTGAAAACAACATTAAATAAATCTTGTATGTCTGAAATGCTTGGTAGATGGATGAGGCAGCATCTATGGAGCAAAGGAAATAGGCAACGTTTAGGGTCAAAACCCTTCTTCAAACTTGTCTGAAATGCTTAGTTGATTTTAAATTGCTATCCAACTATTCTCAAATGATAAACAGATGGCTAATAGTTGAAATTGGCCAATTGTACATAGGGCCCAATTTTTGGTATAGACTTACTTCATAGTTAAATATTGGCATAAGAGGTCTACATTAACCCGATTTCACAACTACCAAAGACAAGTTTATAAGGGTTTAGTTGTTTAATGGTGTTCAGTGGATGTCCTTTATTTGATAAAAAAGCTACAAATAATTGTCTTATAATTGAAATATATATTAAAGGTTTATTATAATTTTTAAAACAAAGAACTCAACAATGTCTTTCTTAATTCAGAGAATATTATTTATTCAAAGGTCAAACATTTGAATGTATTATTTAATTATTTAAATTTAAATATATCAATGTGATTCTTAACTGATATGTTTGCATTATACTGGATCTTAGAGTTGCTTTTGGTCTTCTTGGGAGTAGGGTAGATTTTACTTGCTGTCTCTAGTAGGCAAAAGTCATACGCAGCCATTTAAATATATCACCAGATTTTCCTATTCTCGTGTCTGCCTTGACTTGATAAACCAAGTCTTGAGGTTATGACTATATTTTCTTTAGTGCTCGCATGGGGTAAATCTTTCGCTAAGAATACATGGTCAGTGGTATCACTGGGCAGAACTTGTGAAACGTTGGTGTTTTCCAAGGAGAATTTCCTTGCAGAAGCCTAATGTTAGTCAGTTAAGTAGTAAACCGACAATCTCTGAGGACCTCTTCCTTCTTAAGAAATCTTTTTTAAATAAATAATTATAAATGTTATTGTGAAATTGCTAGCTTTCTGTCCTGTTAATATTGCCATGCAAAATTCATGTCATGTGTAAATCAAGAATAAAGATTGCAATTTGTCAGAAAGCTAACTTACATTTTTCTTTAGGACTTGAATAGACTTGAACCTCATACGAATTTCCGTCTTTGGCTTACTGCTGAAAGTCATCCAAAGTTTACTCCAATATTACTTCAGTCTAGTCTGAAAATAACATATGAGGTATGTGATCAGTAACTGATTGATGTGAAAGAGTAATATTGAATACCAAGCCTGTTTGGACAAATATAAGGATCTTGCTTATTCTCCATCTTACCTGGATGATAATAATATGTTTAATTTAGAGATACAGTGTGGAAACTTGCCCTTCGGCTCACCAGTCCATGCTGACTAATGATCACCCGTACACTAGTTCTATGTTTTTCTATTTTCGCATCATACACACTAGGGGCAATTTACAGAAACCAGTTAACCTACAAACCTGCACGTCTTTGGAATGTGAGAGGAAATTGATGCAACCGGAGAAAACCCACGCAGTCACAGGGAGGACGAACATTCTCTGGGGGAAAAAACTCTTCCTCTGTTCCCCTATCCCTACCATAACCGCCCACCCCCAACCTTAAACCTGTGCACTGTTGTTTCATCCACCTCTGATACGAGGGAAAACTTCTTACTATTTTCTTCCCTCACAATTTTATATACCTTAAATTAGATTCACATTCAGCCTTTAGCACTTCAATAAAAATAGCCCCAACCTATCCTATAATAACTGAAGTGCTCCATCTCAGGCAACATCACTGGGGATTATATTCTCTGTGGCCTCTGCAAACATGCACCTCTCTTAGAAGATGTATAATTATGAAGCAGTATCTTGGTTGCATTTTTAAGATTCCATTCTTTATATGTGCTCAATGCTTTTCTTTTCATCCAACAGGCACCACCAGGTTTGAAGAAGAACCTGATGAGGACATACGAGTCCTGGACATCAGAGCAAATAGCTAGGAAAGGTGTATTAGAGCGAGCACAGTCCCTCTTCAGTTTGGCCTGGTTCCATGCTGTTTGTCAGGAGAGGAGAAACTACATTCCTCAAGTATGCTATTAAATTTCAAGCAAATATTTATATCACACCAAGTGTCTAAATTTTAATCATTAACATAGGATACAGCTGTAAATGGTTTAAAGTAAATATGTACTTTATATCATATTTAAGTTCATTTTCCAATATTTTGAAATGTTTAATTTAATTTTTTAGAAACAGAGATACAGCGCAGAAACAGGCCCTCGGCCCACCTAGTCCGCGCCGATCAACGATTCCCGTACATTAACACTATCTTACACACACTATAATTTACATTTATACCAAGCCAATTAACCTACAAACCTGTACATCTTTGGAATGTGGGAAGAAACTGGAGCACCCGGAGAAAAACCCACGCGATCACATGGAGAAACTCCATACAGACAGCACCCGTAGTATAGATAGAACCCGTGTCTCTGGCACTGTAAAGCAGCAACTCCACCGCTGTGCCACCCTGCAGCCCTTACAGTGCCCTCCGTAATGTTTGGGACAAAGACCCATTATTTATTTATTTACCGCTGTACTCCACAATTTGACATTTGTAATAGAAAAAAATCACCTGTGGTTAAAGTGCACATTGTCAGATTTTATTAAAGGCCATTTTTATATATTTTTATACAGAGGCAAATAAACAAATAAATAATGGGTCTTTGTCGTAAACATTATGGAGGGCAATGTATATAAGTGGATGGGATGATTTCACTACAGATTTTAAGGCATAGCTTTTTACATGAGATTTTCGGCAGGTTAATAAGCAATAACCAAAACCTTAAAGAAAAGGATAGATTTTTGAGCAAGTTTTAAAGTGCAGAAAGCATGGAAAATGACCAAGGTGGGAAGTAATGTGAGCAAAGCAGATATGGTTGAAATCTATCCCCACAGATGGAGTGAAGAATAGATTGCTATATAGGAGTTCAAATTGTATGTCTCAAGAACTTAAGCTGGCACATGAAGAACAAAGATTGAGGGAACCGTATAGCCCAAGTTGTCATGATGTAAATTCCTTTCTAATGCTTCAGAATAAGGATTATGATGTCCTTCGTCATGTCTCAAACAAGGACATTGTATTCATGATACAAGGACAGAAAAGACTGGACGAATATCTAGAATGATACAATTGATCTTAAAATGGTTGGTTTCATATTTCAATATGAATAAAAACCCATTTCAATCATATAGCACTAAAACAGCAGCATTTTGTCATTGCTAGGCTATACAAGTGTAAAATCATGTGGGAGATTGGAACCTTCACGTGGTCTGGCATGCACAATCAAATAAGATCAAATAGAGCAAGTTGTCCTACCCCCTCCCTATCTACCCACCTCTCCACACTATTCCTCTCCACCCCTTCCCCCTCCACCTCTACTCCTCCTATCCCTCCCCCACCCTCCCCCTCGCCTCCATCCCCCCTCCTCCTCCCCACCCCCTCCCTCCCCCCCTCTCCCCTCCCCCCTCTTCCCCCTCTCCTCTCTCCCCACCCTTCTCTACCCCCCTCCCCCCTCCCTCCCCCCCTCTCCCCCTACCCCTCTCCTCCTTCACCCTCCTCCCCCCGCTCTCCTCTCCTCACCCTCATCCCCCTCTCTCTACCCCCTCCCATTTCCCTCCCCTCCCCACTCTCTCTCCCCCCCCCCCCTCCCTCTCCCCCTCTCCATATTCTCCTCACGCCCCTCTCCTCCCCCATTCCCTATTCTCCTCACCCTCTCTCCTCATCCCTCTCCCCATCTCCTCCCTCTCTCCTCCTCTCCCTCCTCCTCCCCTCCCCCCTATCCCTCTCCCCTTCCAACCCCCACCCATCCCTCCCCCTTCCCCCATTCCCTCTCTCCCTCTCTCCCCTTCCCCATCCCCTCTCTCTCTCCCCCCCCTTCCCCATCCCCTCTCTCCCCCTCTCCCCCTTCCCCTCCCCTCTCTCCCCTCTTCCCCATCCCCTCTCTCCACCCCTCCCCCACCACTTTCATATCCCCTCTCCCACCCCCTCTCTCCCCTTCCCAATCTCTCCCCATCTCTCCTCCCCCTCACTCCTCCCCCTCTCTCTCCTCACCACTCTCTCTCCCCATCTCCATCTCCCCCTCTCCATCTCTCCCTCTCTCTCCCTCACTCCGTCTCTCTCCGTCTCTCTCCCTCTCCCCCTCCCCCCCCCTCTCCCTCCTTCTCCGTCCTACCCCCCTCCCCCCCCCTTCACCCCCCCCCCCCTCCCCCCCCTCTCTCTCTCCCCTCATCCTCCCTCTCCCCACCTCCTCATCTTTCTCTCCCCTCCTCCTGTGTTACTCCCCCCCCGTCTCTCCCCCCCCCGTCTCTCTCCCCCCGTCTCTCTCCACCTCGTTCCCTCTCTCCCCCCCCCCTCTCTCTCCATTTCCCCTCCTCTCCATCTCCACTCCCTTCTTCCCCTACCCCCCTCCCCCCGTGTGTGTGGGGGGTGGTTAGTGTGCGTATGAAACCGCAACAGCTCCCCCCCCCCCCCCCCCCCCCATCGCGCGTTGGGGGGAACAGACCCAGCAGGTCTGCACTGGGTCTACTTTAGTATAAAAATATTGATTATACAATTACACAAAATAGACGATTTAGATGTTCTTATGACATGATTGTCGAAAAAAAAAGGGGATTTAAATCATCTTGTGAGTGGGTGTTTCTGGATTGGAACGTTGCATTTGCGGTGAGTTTGAAGCCCATATCGGCAGGAAAGACTGCCGAATCGTATGGGGCCCAAATCACATTTTCGCAACGTAAAATTAGATTAAAGCCACCCCAAGAAGCAAAATTATATGTAAAATAAACGACACCCTTTGTTTTGTCCTGTTCTTGCAATCCGTCACATTGTAGGAGTTGACGGCGTTAGAAGTCTCTTTTTATTTTAATCAAATTATTACATTGTACATCGACTTAAAAAAAAAAAAAACAGGAACGGAAGTTTGATCGATTTTTCTTCATCGACTCGCAGCCCGAGGAAACACCTCTCCGATAAGCGGTACAAATCTGCATTTTAATCCCCGCCCCCCCCCCCCCCCCCCCCCAAAGGCGCCAAAGTCACGCACACCGCCAGTGACAGAACTGCAGCACCGCTGAAGGTAGGTATTGTAACATCGCTACTTCATTGGTACACATGACAATAAAAGATCTTTGAAACCTTTGAATTGTGTTTCTGTAAAAAAAAATCACTACTTGATACTCTTTCGTATCTATCAAATTGATAATATATGTTGACAGGAACACTGACAAGAAGGTAGTACTATTATTCCTGTTTGGCTTTTAAACAATTAAATAGCTTCCGTATTTTTTTAAATGGTATCTGTCTACTTTACTAAATTCATGTGTTAATACAGTACTCAAATACGTCCTATAATCTGACACAAAATGCTGGAGTAAATCAGCTGGAGCAGGCAGCATCTCTGGAGAGAAGGAATAGGTGCTGTTTCGGGCCGAGGCCCTTCTTCAGACTTCCCTCCAGAGATGCTGCCTGTGTTACTCCAGCATTTTGTTTCTATCTTCGGTGTAAACCTACATCTGCAGTTCCTTTCTACACATAACTCATACAGTTTGTTCTGGCAAACCAATGGATGTTTTTTAAATGTCAGAACAATATATTGATTTGTATTTGCTTTTCTTCCTATTTAAAGGGTTGGACCAAATTTTATGAATTTTCTTTGTCGGATCTCCGAGCTGGATTTGAAATAATTGATAGACTTTTTGAAGGTAAGCCAAATTCTCGTGCATCATGATATTGTTAACTGTTACCTAATGGCCAACTAACAAAGAATAGTTAGTTTTGTATAGGGTTTCGTTCGGATTTTGACGAGCAGCTTATGCAGCAAGTTAGTGTGGTAAAATAGATAAAGCATAATCATAAAATAGATTAAAAAATAAAGTTAAATAACATCCATGGAAACAATTATTATCTTAAAAGTCATATCACCCAAAGAGCTGGATAGGAGCATACCAAAACTGGTGGGTGAGATTACAGGTCTCCATGTGACACACGGATGAGCTTGCATGCATGCAAGGAATTGTTCAATCAACTAAAAACAAGAACTTTTTTTCAGTTTCTTACCTTGCCGGAGATGCGATTATTTTCTGGATCGCATCTCTGGTCGCTCTGCGGCCTACCATCGATGGAGCTGGAGGTCTCCTCGGACTGACTTGAGCCCCACCATGGGGCGTGGACTTAACATCGGGGTCAATCTGTTTCCTGGGTCCAACCGCGGCCTGCGGACTTTACATCGGAAACTTGCAGTCTCGGGAGAGGCTAGTCGAGAGCTCCAACGATGCAGAGGTTCGACCAGCCCCGACGCGTGGTTTGATCGCTTGGCGTGGGGGAGCTGACATCCCCCTGATGCAGGAACTGATTGGCCCGATGCGGAGGGTCCAAACGCCATCGGTTATGGGAGTCAAGATCGTCCCGTTATTGGAGGGCTCGAGACTCCCGACCGCGGGAAAGCAAAGAAGGGAAGAGATTTGAACTTTTTTTTTGCCTTCCATCACAGTGAGGAATGTGGAGGAGTCACTGTGGTGGATGTTTATGTTTAAATGGATTGTGTGTGTTCCGTTGCTTTTTATTGTATGACTGACTTGGCAAATGAAATTCCTCTTATGTTGCAAAACATACTTGGCTAATAAAGTATTATTGTGATTGTATTGTTTTTTGTATAAACGTTGACATTCAGGAACACTGAAGAACTCCAGGACCCTAAATTTTATTTACTACTAGGAGAGAGACATAGTCCAAACATATCCAAACATTATCAGTCTCGGATTTTAACTCTGATTGGATCAGACTGATCATTGGTTTATAAAGTCATAAAGTATGGAAACAAATTTATTTGTTCCACGAACTTCATCCAGAACCATCAAACACCCGTGTACACCAATGTCCATTTTATCTTCTATATATCTTCTTTTCCCTGCAGATTCCAGCACTCCCCAGACACTGGGAACAATTGGCAAGTTACAGTGGCCAATTGAACCAACAGAGACACAATGGATAGCAAAATGCTGCAGCTGGTAGAGCTACTGCCTCACTGCACCAGGGACCCATGTTCAATTCCGATCTCAAGTGCTGTCACATTCTGGTTTCCTCCTACAACAAGAAGACTTGCAGGTCTGTAGGTTTTGGCCACTGCAAATTGCCCCTGGTGTGTATGGAGTGGATGAGAATGTGGGATAACATAGAACTAGCGCGATCAGGTGATCAATGGTCGGTGCGGACTCAATGTCCTGAAGGGCCTGTTTCCATGCCGGATCTCTTAAAAAAAAAAAAAAGCAAACGCACATCTGGGGATATGAGATGAAAGCAGAGCACCTGGAAGTGGTCGCATAAGTGGTTCCAAACCAGCTAGCCCCACAAGTCAGTATTAAACCAGGGATGTTGGAGCTGTGATGCTGCAGCTGTACCAGCGGTGCCACAATGCTGTCTCATTTTGCCAAGTTAGACGAGTAAGATATTTCCAGGTCTCTTCTGTAAACCTCTAGTGAACTATCCATCTAATCTCTATGGAAAGCCATTCCTGGTAAGTGGGGCAGCACACTGTCAAAAAGCAGATTATATGTTTTTGAACATGTTGTCATGGAGTGGGATCTGCAGTGCATTATTGTCTTTCCGCTGACTGGTTAGTGCGCAACAAAAGCTTTTCACTGTACCTCGATACACGTGACAATAAACAAAACTGAACTGAGAAAAGGAGTAGGCAGGCCGGTGCAGAAGTATAGCACCACTTGTTTGTGAGGGCTGCAAATGCAGTGCTGCTACTCCTAGCCCATTAAAGAGAGGAAAAAACAAATGCCTACCTCTCTGATCAGTTTTTGTCCACTGATTAATTTGCTGAGAAGATGTTTAGTTTAGAGATACAGCGCGGAAACAGGCCCTTCGGCCCGCGCGGACCAGTGATCTCTGCACATTAACACTATCCTACACCCACTAGGGACATTTTTTTTCTTACATTTACCAAGCCAATTAACCTACAAACCTGTACATCTTTGGAGTTTGGGAGGAAACCAAAGATCTTGAAGAAAACCCACACAGGTCAAGGGGAGAACGTGCAAATTCCGTACAGGCAGCATCCGTAGTCGCGATCGAATCTGGGTCTCCGGCACTGCATTCGCTGTAAGGCAGCAACTCTACCGCTGCGCCACTGTGACCGCCCTTGTCACACTAGTGACTGGAATCTCACTAGTATTCCCAGTGTAAACATTAACATGAAATTGCAGTGAAGCCCGATGAGTTAATTGGAGATGGATCATCAAAGCAACACATCATACTCTTGTCTGTATGTACTGTATCCAGCGCTGCTGCTGAAAACAACAGGATAAAATTACATGTTGCAGGAATGTCAATAGAATTGGGAGGAAGTATAAATTAATGTCATGTCATCCAATGTTTAGGCAATGTTGAAATCTTAGCTTTATTGTTAATAATATGATATTATTGTGCAGATTCTAAACATCAACTAAAAAGTAGGAAGGGCTTGAAATATTCTGCAGATCAGGCAGACAGTGAGAAAAACATGGTTCATTTTTTAATAAGCAGATTTTTTTTTAATGCCCTCAGATACAAAGGATGTTCAATGGGAGTTTGTTCGTGGGCTGTTGGAAAATGCCATCTACGGTGGACGCATTGATAACATATTCGATCTGCGGGTTCTGAATTCGTATCTAGAGCAATTTTTTAACCCCAAAGCAATTGCTGGATCACAATCCAGGAGCAAAAACGTAGCATCATTTCCGTCATCCATCACTGTGCCGAAATCCTGCAGCATTATGGTAAGTGACGTTAATAATGTATGTATATGCAAACTGTGGAAAGTATCCATCTGGCAGGAAATTACATTTTAATTTAATTTTTAAGGCTTCTGTGAGGATGACATTATTTGCCATTGAAGAATTTATTTTAATAACAAAATTGAAACAGCTGGCATAATTAAAGAGGGCTCACTTAAAAAAAAAACACATGCATAAACTGTCATGCTTTGATGGAGTGAATTAGAACTTCGCAGTGGGAAATCGTACTACGTAGCACAGTGTTCAAATATGATCAACCATAGGTCTCGAATGAGGAAACTGATTGCAGTTAATGTTCATATTTGTTTGAAATGTGTTTGATACAGATCATTTTAATGTAACCGCAAATATCCTTTTGTCTGTTGCACAAACTGAGCTTAACCTCATTTGCTCTTCTCTGGAGAGCTTCCTCCCTTTAGAAGATTTGCAATTCCTAGTGTTGGGTATAGTTCTGTCTCCATCATTTCAACTAGTTGCTGATCACGTTGTCAGATTATTTGCTCAATGTTATGATGGGTCATAAATTTCACCAGCAAGCAATATATTTACCAGGCTTCTAAAATTCAGTTCCATTGAAATCGCATGCATATGCTTGTCTATTATGCTGTTAATTCACCAGCCTGAAGGTGAACTTCCACGATTTGCTGTCTTGTTCAAATCTAAGCTAAACTCAAAATGCCCGCTTTGTATCCTTCAGAACTGTTTCCTTCATTTGAACCTTCACAGCACTATTTGTCAAATTCAAAATGGACAATTAGAAAATAATGAAGTTTATTAACTTAGTAGTTTAGTTTAAAGAACCAAAACAGGCCCTTCGGCCCACTGAGCCCGTGCTGACCAGCGATCAACCCGTGCACTTGCACTATCTTACACTCTAGGGCCAAGTTACTATCAATTTACAACACTGTACATCTTTGGAGTGTGGGAGCACCCAGAGAAAAACAAAACTGTCACAGGGAGAATATACAAACTACATACAGAGTGCAAACGTGGTCAGGATTGAACCCGGGTCTCTGGTGCTGTTAGGCAGCAACTCTACCAATGCGTCACTGTGCCGCACCCAGTACTTTGTATCCATTACCATGGTAGATGTAGAATAAAATGGTGCAAGTGAACAGACACAATGGATTTTATACAAATTAAAAAAACTGTAATTAAGAAAGAAATAGACAAATCATAGGAAATTGATAGTCTTTGTTAAAATAAATAATTGAAAATTAGAGCATTAAATGTTTTTACGAATTTTGCTTTTTTGGTAAGACAACATAATTGGCACTATTATTTAAAATGATATCAAATAAAGTAGGTAATTACAAATCTGTTTTGATCTGTTGCTGGGAAATAACTGCAACCGTTCATCAGGTACAGACACACTGATTACCCTGGAAGCCTTGTGAACTGATATTTTGTAACATCATGCTGTTGCTTATACAAGTTGCCTTCTGTTGAAAAAAAAGCATGGTTAGGAGTATGTCCACACACGATACTACAGCATCAAGGGCCTGTCCCACTGACACGACTCTAATTGAGATTAAAGTTCTGAGGTGGTCACCAACAAAGTGATGATGGCAATTTCTATAGATGTTGTTTATATAGACCGCGAAAAGGGAGTAATGAAGATTTTGTCAAAGAGATCATTTAACAATTAATGCAATTGGATGCATCTCTGCTCTGGGCTTGGCCATTGTTTATGATGTAGGAATAGAATAATTTTTATCTGTAAATGTAAAATGAATTGACTTTTTGATAGCCCAATGTGTTATGCTATTGCAAAAACAAGAAACTGCAGATGCTGCTTGACAAAAAAAGGACACAAAGTACTGGAGTAACTCAGCGAGTCAGGCAGTATATCTGGAATACATGGATAAGTGATGTTTCAGGTTGAGATCCTTCTTCAGACTGTTGCCTGATCCGCTGAGTTACTCCAGCACTTAGTATGTTGTCGTGCTGTTGTGTTTGGCAAGGGCATAATTTAACTCATGGTACTTTCTATAGATGGTAAATTGTTTAAATAGGAACAAAATGCTACAAAAGGACAATAGCTTATTGAGCAAGTGAGCAGACTTATGGCAGGTCATCTTAGAACAGTGTAAATTAATTTATTCTGATTTGAATATCATTTCAACTTTACTTATTTACATAACAAAGTAAAACTGCTGTTTTGTTTGACAAAAATAAGACTCAAGAAGGAAATTTGGTTCTCATGATGGTCGTATATAGCTTCTATCACATCCCATCTGGAGTAAACCCTCTGCCTCACTGAGGCAAATTCTTCAATTATTGTGCACTTACCAACATTCACACACTCGCACTAATAGAAAGGCACAAGGATATAATATTAGCTGGAAAATGGCAGAAACCAAATCTCAAAGTGGATGGATATTTAGAAAGTTGTGTGAAAATGCAATCAATCAATCAATCAATCAACCTTTATTGTCATCTTGCAAGCAACAGTTGTACAGTGCAAAATGAAAAGACGTTTCCCAGTGAATAGCGGAGCATCGCACATGAAATTTAAAAACACTTCACACATAATAACACTAAAAAAAAACAATCCAGTCCCTGATGGAACAGTATAAATAGTTAAAAGCAGGTAAAAAACACAATGTTAAAATACAGTAAACCAATCATAAAAAATGTCCGGGGCCGCTGATTTGAGTGGCCAGTGCCAGTTATTAAAGTGTCTTCATTGCCATGGCCGCAGAGTCAAGTCAAGTGACTGGGTGATATGCAGATGACTGTTTAGCATTGCTACTCACAGCCTGTGGTAGGAAGCTGTTTAGCAGCCTCGTAGTCAGGGCTTTGATGCAAAAGGTCTCGAGTATCTCTTGCCTGGATGGCAGGAGAGCAGGTGTGGTGTCCAAGTGGTGGGGTGCAGTGTTGTCCTTGGCAATTCTCTGTGCTTTCTTCAGACAGCGGCTCTGGAACAGTTCTTGTACCGAGGGTAGGGAGACGCCAATGATCCTCTCTGCTCCCCTCACTACCCTCTGCAGAGCCTTCCTGTCCGAGCAGTTGCAGGTGGAGTACCACGTATTTATGCAGTACGTGAGTACAGACTCCACCGTGCCCCTGTAAAAAGTGTGCCTCCTCTCTGAAAGAGCTACCTACTTAGCTTTAATTTCAGATTGCAGATATTGCAGATATTATAAATAGTGGCACTGTGTATAGCAATTAGAAAATGGGTCTGGCTCCAATATCACCAGCGGTTCATCCTTAGCTGTTCAACCTATCTTGACATGATTCTAGAGTTAGAATGCTTTGGCAGGGGTCAGTGCTGTTCAGGGTAGCACAGTGGTGCAGCGCTGGAGTTGCTGTGTTATGGGCCTGTCCCACTTAGGCTATTTTTCAGCGGACTGCCGGCGATTGACACACGCACATGCGCGCCCACACACAGACACACACACTGTGACTTGTTGACTTCAGTACGGGAAAAACAAGGATCCATAAACCTTAGACCACCCATACACCAAGTCCACACCGATCATAGACCACCCATACACTAGTTCTATGTTATTCCACTTTCACATCCTAACAACTAGAGGCAATTTACAGAAGCCAATTAACCTACAAAACTTGCACATCTTTGGAATGTTGGAGGAAACTAGAGCGCCCAGAAAAAAATAAGCAGTCACAGGAAGAGAGTGGGAAATTAAAGCTAAGTAGGTAGCTTTTTCAGAGAGGAGGCACATTTACAGGAAATGGCCTTCTGTGATGTAAATCCAATGTACATTTCAGGTCTGGGACAGCAAATGGAAAGTTGGATGGTTACTACAAGAGTTTGCCATTACAGTTGGCCGCTGTTTATGAAACTCAAGATCTGCTGCTGCAGCTTTCCGAATGCCTGGCCAATTCACAATGCCAGTTTTATGCCTGCACAGCAAATTTACAATCTATTGGAAATGAGATGTTACCAAGACTGGAGGGTTTGAGTATATTGGATAGCTCTAGAGTGTTGGAAGATGAAGGATGTACTTAGAAAGGTATATAAAATCATGAGGGGCATTGTGGTTTTTTGGCCTATTTAGTTAAATTTGTGCACAGGTATTTCCATTTTTTATATGTTTAACGAAAATAGAAATAAAGATCCATTTCATTTTTAATACATTTTAACGTCTGAATTTGAAAGATAAAACTTTTCAACTGGCAAAGCTGGGAGGGAGGATACTTCAGGAGTTAAGTTGAGGGTTTGTGCCCAGGCTGATCACATAAAGTTAAGAAATGCACTTTTGGTCATTGTGCTGCCAATGTCTGTTTTTGTTGGTTCCAGGATTACCGGGCCATTATTACCCATTTACCAGAAGATGACAAGCCTGCATATTTTGGTCTACCTGCCAACATAGAACGGTCATCGCAACGTATTTTCAGCAACCAGGTAAATATTTAAATTTTTGTATCAATTTCCAGGGAAATAAAGACCCAAAAAGAGATGGATGCTGTGGTACACTTCCTGGAATGTCACCAAACTAAATTTCATTTTAATGGGTAAGTAGAAAAAAACACTGCCAGATCAGAAATGTCTGCATTCTCCTTCCTTTACTGGTGTTGTTACACACATGCCTACTCCCTCTTTTCACAGCTAAATGACATCAATGAGCCAAATGTGTCCCTGCACAAACTAACCCCCCCCCCCCTCCTCCTATCTCCATCATCTAATCCTAATCATCTGGTCCTCCGGGGGGGGGGGGGGGGGGGGGGGGGGGGGGGGGGGAGCTATAAGGAGCGGTTGGGCAGGCTAGGTCTGTATTCTATCTAGTGCAGGAGGCTGAGGGGTGATCTTACAGAGGATACATAAAACCATGAGTGGAATAGATAGAGTGTGTGTATAGAATATTTTACACAGAACAGGGGCATCTAGAATTAGTGGTTTAAGGTGAGAGGGGAAAGATTTAATGGGAACCAGAGGAGCAACATTTTCACACAGAGGGTGATGGGTATATAGAACAATCTGCCAGAAGAGGTGGGGTGGGAGACTGCAACCTTCACGTGGTCCGCCCTGTTTCAACAAATGCAATCAACCCGGCGTGCGCAATCAAATAGAACAAGTTGTCCTACAACATTAGGTTGTGCACGCCATATACAAGAAGAAGAAGAGGTCATTGAGACAGGTACTATAATCTATCTATTATATTATAAAACTCCGATCTTGGATATTTACGTATTTATTTGTTTGCATGCGTCTTTTTCTGTGATTCACATCTCGAAAACCCGACGCGCTAACATTAAATTCTTACATATTTCGGTAGAGATTTACCTCATGATCTCGAAAATCGCCTCATTTGAAAATTTGATTAATTATTTCTTCAAATTCTTCACCGATCTGAGATCTTTTTTTAAGTTAACGAGCTGAAGCTAACGAGCTGATGAATTTTCAACACACAGCATGCTGGCCACTGTTTTCCATGAGCTGCGAGTTACGTAAACCCCCCCCCATCCCCCGCGTAACTTGCACTCGGCCAGCCGTCCGCAGTGCCCCGCCCTCCTACCCCCAGGGCTCTGGATTGAAGCCGCTGAACACGCAGTAATTTGGTTGGGCTTCCGAGGGCTTCAGACGTCCTGCGAGGTCCAGAGGGGTCCCGAGAGCTGCGAGGTCCAGAGGGGTCCCGAGAACAGACCACCGCCCGTTCGCAGTCGGCCCCGTCCGCGCCTTCCGCTCTCGAATTCAAGTCCGCACTCCCTCTCTCTCCACCCTCCTCTCTCCCCCTCCTCTATTCCCCTCCTCCTCCTCCTCTCCCATCTCCTCCCCCCCTCCACCCCCGTTCCTCTCCCCCTCCCCTCCCCCCGTCTCCCCCCCCTCTCTCCTATCTTCCTCCTATCCCTCCACCCCCTCTCTTCACCTCCTACTCCTTCCCCCATCCCCCCCCCCCTCTCCATCCCCCCCTCCCCCCCTCTTCATCCCCTCTCTTTCTCTGCCCCACTCTCTGCCCCTCGAGATAGGGCGGGGTGGGGTTAAAGTAGCCAATAAATAATATTAATATCATATCAAGGGGGTTGGTTAGTGTGTGTGTGGGGTGGTTAGTGTGTGGGTGGGGGGGTGGGGTGGGGGGTGGTTAGTGTCTGTGTGACGACCCAGCCCCCCCTTGATCTAGTAATATTTTTGAAAGACATTTAAATTCTTGTTATTTGACCTTCATTTCAGTTGCTGCATTAGAGAGGTCTGTCAAACTATAGTTTCATAGCTTAGTTTATTGTTAAGTGTACAGTGAAAGCTTTTTTGTTGCGTGCTATTCAGTTAGTGGAAATACTATACATGGTTACAATCAAGCTGTCCACTGTGTACAGATACAGGATAAAGGAAATAACGTTTAATGCAAGATAAAGTCCAGTAAAGTCCAATTAAAGTGCGAGGATCTCCAGTGGGGTAAAAAGCAGCTCAGACTGCTGTCTAGTTGGTGATGGGTTGGTTCAGTTGCCTGATAACAGCTAGGAAGAAACTGTCCCTGCATCTGGAGGTACAGTATGCGTCTTCACTCTATATTCAAGGGCAGAAGGCTAATTGGTTTATTTCGCAAACATGAGTGAATTTCTGGCTGCGTTACAGGCATCCACAAATGCAGGCATTTTTAGACTGAAGGGGTGATTAGCAGTCACCGAGGTACATTGTTGAGTAGTGTGACAGCCGCAGGGAAGAAGCTGTTCCTGGACCATAACAGGACCTTCCTTTCAATCGAATACCATATGCACCAGAGTGAAGTCTATATACAATGAATAATCCTCCTTGCCCTTGAGAAAGTGGTAGTGAACGGCCACCTTGAACCACTGTCATCCTTCTGGTGAAACACTGCACAACTGAGTACGGTGTTCCAGGATTGTTACTCAGCAACAATGAAGGAATGGCAATACATTTCCTAGTCAGGATGGGTTGTGTTAACCTTAAAGGTTAAATGTCAAGGTGTGTTAAGCAAGAAGATCAATGGAAAATGTGGAAAGTGACATTAATACTGAACCTTAAAATTGCTGATCTTGCACTGTATGCAACTTTCGCACAGCATTAGGATGACCTACAATACTGTATTCATGCTATTGAAAGGAAATAAAGCAATTTCTAGATGTATGTATTTAGTTGCAAACTATTCTGGGTTCTCACAATGCAATTTCAGTTAACAAGTGAACAGCTGCCATATAACATGAGCAGAACATGTTTTGAGTTTGGATACATTCCAGTAATATCAGCTATGAATTTAGTAAGGGAATGAACGTAGTTCCTCGGTTCCGGAACCGGTTCCTCGCTCCCCTCCATTGAGTCTGTCCAAAGCAAGCGTTGTCTGCGGAGGGCACTCAGCATCGCCAAGGACTGCTCTCACCCCAACCATGGACTGTTTACCCTCCTACCATCCGGGAGGCGCTACAGGTCTCTCCGTTGCCGGACCAGCAGGCCAGTATTATGGACCAGTATTGTGGGTCATCCTAATGCTTCTTCTCTGCGGCTGTCACACTACTCCACAATGTACCTCGGTGACTGCCAATCACCCCCTCCCCCCGGACACTCCTCCTACAGGAAAAAACACTATGTCTGTATACATGTAAATAGATTTATTTATTGAAATCATATTCTATGTCGCTCTTCCAGGAAGATGCTAACTGCATTTCGTTGTCTCTGTACTGTACACTGACAATGACAATTAAAGTTGAATCTGAATCTGAATAGTAGATTTATACTTTCTAAAATATTTATTGTCCATTGTCATTTCATTGACTATTCTTAATTGGTTCAAATATCTATATATTTTTTAAACATAGCTGAATTCTGTTAATCATAGATTGCCCTATATTTATTTTTTCTGAAGAACACAAAAGCTGTAAACTATATGCAACAATCTCCTTACTTAACATATACAATTCTGGTAACTCACTGACATTTAGTAATTCATGATTTATTTTTTTATTCATGGGAATTGCATGTGTTATAACATACACTAATTACAACATTGCACACATTGATGATGTTTTATTGTAACTGTGGTCTGGGTCATTATTGACATAAATGATTTTGCATATTAATTAAATTGAAAAAAATACAAAGGGGACAAGTAGAGCTGGTTGGAACATTACCATTTTTGGCAGTAGTGAATAATGTATCACAGACGTTATTGTACCATGGTTGAAAATGTATATCTACAGCAGTGCTAATGTACAAAGCTGATTTTATTAAGATTTAGAACGGAAACTCTTACAGGACTCTGCACAAAAGTCATTTTCTTTGCTACTGCAAACAACTAACAAAAATACTGGGTATTGTATTTGCTCAGTTATTGTTAGTCTTTTATTTAAAATACTTATACTTTGTAAATGTGTCAGATACCTGAAGAATATTTAAGAAAATATAGATTGTTAAGACATAACTAAAGACATTCTGAATTTGCACTGATAGAAGATAGGCCCATGTGCTAATGGCACAATCAGAAACTCAGTTAATGGGTAGAAGACATGAATTTAAAAGGCATAATGTTATAAATATAGATGATTAACCAATCTTATGAAAGCATTTAAATAACTGACCAAAAAGGTGGATGTGAACTTTAATAGATTTATTTCATATGGATTATAATGTACCATTTTGTGGTGCAGAAAGCTCCTCATACTGGAAGAAATGCTTAATGAACGTCTATAAAGTTGCTTTCAAGATGACTCTGACCCATTAGACATATAAGCAATTTATTATTGCATTATTATTAGCACGTGTACCAAGATGCAATGAAAAGCTTTGTTTGTGTGCTGTGCAGGCTAATCACACCATGAGTAAGTGCATCAAGGTAGTGCAGGAGAGAAAAAGAAGTCCAATGCAGAAAATAACATAACAGTGGCAGAGAAATGCAGATGAAAAACAATGCAAGTACCTAACAAGAGAAACTTAGATTTACAAACGGAGGGAAAATATCTAAATTTGTTAATGACACCATATTTGGAGGCACAGCATTTGTTATCAAGGTCGGAAGACTACACAGAGGTACAACAGAATCAGGCAGGTGCCGTCAGGGTAGGCAAGGTATGCACTGCCTACCCGGACTAAAATTATAAAATGGTAATTATTAAATATAAATAGTAAAGGCATGGGAGAATAATGACTACCCAAGAGATCCGTGGGCATAATTCTCCGTGCCTTTCATCCGCAGTAACACGCGAAGGTCTGTGCAGCTGACGTGCCGTCGATGCTGCTTCAAGCCGTCAATTTCCAGGATACTGAAGGCAGCTGAAATTCTGCCTTTGCAGTACTGCGCATGCACAGCAGCTTACTGCGTTTGCACAGCTCAAGTTTCTTGGTGGGTTTTTCAAACATGGATTGCCAGTATCTTAAGAGTATCTTAAGAAACAAAGGGAGAAGAATGAAGAAGCTGAAGTTGGAAGATTGTTAGCCAAGAAAGATAGACTTGGCTATCCCTCATTTCAGCAACATCAAGAACGATGTTGTTGTACTGAGGGATCGCCAAGTCTATCCCACATGGCTGACACCTGATGGGAAGCGGCTGTAAAAGGACAGCGCTGCTGAGGAGGGGAGAGTTCCTTTCACAGCGTGTGGGGAGTCTGGCCCCGGGGTAAAGTTGCAGCGAGGGCAGGAGCGTTGAGAAGGAGGAGGTCGGGGATCATGCCAGCACCTCACTTGCTGCGACGTTCCGGTCATGGAGCCACCGCATTGTGGCCGGGGGGAGAAGTAGCTCGGGTGGCTGCGAGTGGCTGCCGAGACTGGACAGCGGAACCGGCCGCCACCTCAGCTCCTCCTGCCGGCCCCCGCTCACCTCTGGAGGTGCTTTCCGGCTGAAAACGTCTTTCCTGCCACTCGGCGGCCTCACTCATGTCAGCCGCTTCCTGCAAATCCTTAAATTCCGACAGCGCGATCAAGGGACTAATTGAGGTGACTCGGCACCTCGACCATCAAAAGGGACTTCTGCTCCAAGCTGGAGGATGAGATGGATGTGGCGGGGCCTGAATGCAATCACCTCCTACAAGGCAAAATTAGGAGGTAGCTCGAATGTCGGCGTAGCCTTACTCCCTGACGAGCTCAATGCGTTTTATGCACGATTTGATGTGCCTTCTCGAGCCCCCATTCGCTGTGATGGTATTTCAGTCACAGTCACAGAGGCCGACGTCAGAAGATCCTTCAGGGGGGTGAACGCTTGGAAAGCGCCTGGACCTGATGGTATACCCGATCGTGTTCTAAACACCTGTGCGGACCGATTGGCTGGAGTTTTTAACGGACATTTTTAACCTCTCAATTCTGAGGTTTGAGGTCCCCACCTGCTTTAAAAGGGTACCAATTATACCGGTGCCCTAGAAGAGCAAGGTGCCTCAATGACTATCGACAAGTGGCAGTAACGCCGGTGGAGATGAAGTGCTTTGATCAATCAATCAATCAAGTTTTATTCGTCACTTGCACATAAGTGCAAGTGAAATGAATTTGTCAGGAGCGGTACAATAAAAAAGAACACACAATACGCAATAAAAATTTACACAAGCATCCACCACAGCATTCATCACTGTGGTGGAAGGCGCAATATTTGGCCAGTCCTCCTCCATTTTCCCTCGTGGTCGGGACCTCAACCCTCCGCTGCGGGCGTCCAGATGTAAAGACAGAGTAAGTCCAGGTAAGTCCTGAATTGGTGCCTCCCCACCAGTGACCGCGGCTTCAAGATGGTGTAGGCCGCAGGCCGGCGGTCGAAGATTTAAAGTCTCCGCCGTGCTGCAGCCAGAAGCACCGCAGATGCAGGGCCACAGGGCCAGCGGTCAGAGCTCCTCTCCAGGGATCCTTGGCGAGGGACCCGGCTCTCGATGATAAGTCCCTGCCACGCCCGCGGTAGAAGTTGGCCGCGTGCCGGCTGTCGGAGCTCTTCTCCTCTGGGGTCCACAACGAGCGATCCCAGGCTGCAGACGCCGCGCCAGCTGGAGCTCCGCAGACCGCGGCTTCAGGCTGCAGCGGGCCAGCGAACGGAGTGCTCCCCTCTGGCACCCTCGGCGAGGGCTCGCCCGCTCCGCGGCGAAAGTCCGCGCTGCGCCCGCTGCTGAAGCCCCAGGCGCTTCTCTGGGAAAGGCTGCACCGATCCTTGCTGTTCGGCCATGGGGGAGGCTACATGGAAAAAGTCACCTCTCCGTGGAGGAGGCGACCGAAGCAGTTTTCACCTTACCTCCCCCAAACACCACCTCCCACGTAAGACACACAAAGAAACATTAAAAAAAAAAATTTAAGACACACTAAAAAACCAAAAATGTTGAAAAAACTAACACGCTGCTGGCAGGGCTGCCGGCGTGCAGTGCCCCCACCGACCAAAATGGTGGCAGTGAGAGGTTGATCATGGCGCAATTCAACTCCTACCTCGACCAAAACCTGGACCCTCTGCAGTTCGCCTACCGCCACAACAGATCAACGGTGGATGCGATCTCGCTGGCTCTCCACTCCGGACCACTTGGACAACAAAAACCCTCTGCAGTTCGCCTACCGCCACAACAGATCAACGGTGGATGCGATCTCGCTGGCTCTCCACTCCGGACCACTTGGACAACAAAAACCCTCTGCAGTTCGCCTACCGCCACAACAGATTAACGGTGGATGCGATCTCGCTGGCTCACCACTCCGCTCTGGACCACATGGACAACAAAAACTCATATGTCAGGCTGTTATTCATTGATTAGCTCGGCATTTAATTCAATCATCCCCTTCAAGCTGGTTACCAAACTCACAGAAGTGGGTCTCTGCGCATCCCTCTGCAATTGGATCCTTGACTTCCTCAATCACCATCATCTAGTACGCTGACGGCAGCACTGTTGTGGGACGTATCACTGATGGGGACGAGTCAGAGTACAGAAGAGAGATTGACCAACTGACCAAATGGTGCCAGCACAATAACCTGACCCTCAACACCAGCAAAACCAAGGAACTGATTGTGGACGTTGGAAGAGGTAGGAGGGGGACCCACAGTCCCGTTTATATCAACGGGTCGATGGTGGAAAGGGTCAAGAGCTTCAAATTCCTGGGTGTGCACATCTCTGAAGATCTCTCCTGGTCCGAGAACACTGATGCAATTATAAAGAAAGCACATCAGCACAGCCACCCGAGCTGCTTCTCTCCCCGCGGTGGCTCTGCGCCCGGAGCGCTGCGGTAGCGGTGAGCGAGTAATTTACTGGCATGATCCCCAACCCCCTCCTTCTCAATGCTCCAGCCCTCTCTGCAACCCTACCCCTGGCCAGACACCCTGCATGCTGTGAAAGGAACTCTCCCCCCAATTGGTCCCTTGAACAAGTATTGTCATTCAATAAGATCACAACTGATTCAACTTGTCCCGGTATGCTCTCATTTTTCCCACCATCTCTCCGCCTGCTGTCACCCTCCACCCCCCACCCATTCAGTAATTCAGAATGCAGGAGATTTGGAAGCCTTGGCAAATTGCTTTCTTTATTTTTAATTTTTTGTGCATGAGAAATTCTATGTCCCACCAGCCTTCTTTCAAAATTTAGCAATTCAAAATGGGGTTGCGTTTTCATTGCCGGGAAATACGGTACTTTATTAAGAGATGTGGCTTTTGAAGACTTTAGGTCGACTGACAGCTTACCTTGAGTAATTAATCACGGCACGTGCCTGAACAGAATGGAACGCCGGGTGAAAAATATTAATTTTGAATAAGTAAAGAGATTGATTAAGTATTGAGAAGGATTGATGTGCAGACTCAATGTGGCAATTAGATTGAATTATCAATCCGATTGATATTCCAATCAAATTGCGATCTTAAGAAGGCAAGAAAGAAGGGAAATTGAACCTACATTTTGTGTGTGATGGCAAAGGACACAAAAGTTAGGATATAATGCCAACTTTGTATGCAACAATTTGCAGTTCTTGGACGCCTTATTTCAGGGCATGCATTAAAATAATGTAGTTGGTGCACCAAGATGTTACTGGAGATATAGGATCCAGTTACAATTAAAAAATGGATTCGTTTTTTTTGTATTTTCGGAAGCTGAGGAGTTTAAGAGTGTGATATGATTCAATTCTTCAGATGACAAGGTAAATAGTGATTTATTATTTCTATTCATTACCATAATTATAAATTTGATTTGACAAATTAAAGAGGAAATTAGATAAACGGGATTTATTGACAATGCCGCAATAACCAATGAGTTGGGTTTAAGGAAGTGAATATGACTTACTACAGTCTATTATTCAGCAAACAAATACTGGTTTACCAGGTTTTTTGAGGAGAGAAGTAATAGAAAAAAAAAATCAACTGCTCTCAAAATAAGCAAGGTAATTCCAGTAAATCAGAGTAGAGGACACTTGTATACAAACTGCTTGAAAAAAAATCTCAGTCACTACTTTTTTGGCAGTTACTCAAAATAGTAAGATTAAACGAGAACTTACCAGTTTGAAGTTTGATCTTAATTTTATGAGGAGTTACGATGAGCGATTATGTGAAGAAGCCCCGCCAGTCCGCATGCGCATTAATCTTCAAAGCAGCGGTGTGAAATCACAGATTACAGCAGTCGAAGTAATATAGTAAGACTTAGAGAAGACTAGAACTACCGAGTGATCTTTATGAGAGAGGGTTGCGAGCGGTGGGCACGTAATCGCTCATCGTAACTCCTCATAAAATAAAGGTCAATCTTCAAACTGGTAAATTCTCATTTAATCTTACTATTTTACTTCGGAGTCACGCAAGTGATTCCGTGAAGATTTCAAAGCTCTGTGATTTCATGCCGTGAGACATGAGCCTACACAACCACAACTGCTTCATTGACAGATGAGGGAAACATTCATAATGCATACAGACATGGCATAGATTTAAAACATGCTGATGCTGTTTAATGAACAAGTAATAATAATGGTAACCCCTCTCATCTGGATGGAAACTATAAATATAACCTAAAATAGAGTTGGCAAATACCTCTGGTCTGGCAATGGGTTATTATAAAATGTTTGGAAAGTTTGTTCGTTTGACCATGCTGCAGCCATTGGGATGTGGTCCAGCGGAACGTAAATAACCCTTGCTACTGATGTTGTAGCAGCCCTGGTGGAGTGAGATTTGGAAATCAGTATCTACTCCTGCATAAATCAAACCCCGTTTTATCACCTGGAGATGGTCTGAACGGATACCTTTTTATAACTAACAAGCATTGCTAGTTCAGAGCCTCGAAGGCTCTTGGTAACCTTGACGTATTGTTGTATATGTGTGCCCTCACATAACCTAAGGTCCCTGGGTATGCCATGTTTTATTTTGAGATCTGACGCCCCTTCTGCTCTTCTTAATTAAATCATAAAATATTATATATATTATTTACAGATGTAATCATCCTGTCCCGTCGCAATTATGTAGCGACTGAACCAGTTGCGCTGAAACCAGCGCCATGAGGATAAATACCTTATGAGAGCTAGTTAAAGCTAAGAATGTAGCTGGAGCCCCCTGGTGAAGTAGTGTTAACACAATGTCAATATCCCATACTGTCCTGTACTTGTCCTGGGAGAACTTGTATTAAAGATATCCTTTACAAACTCGATATCCAGGGGTGAAACCCAACAGAGTGGGTTCCGTTTGCTGGAGCAAATCTGATGGGAAAGTACGTTGGGCACAGTTAATGGCCCTATAACTCAATTATTGTCAAAAGACCATTTAAAAATGAACTCCAAGACATCAGTAATCTGTACCGTATTAAATGTAACATTAGCATTAAACAAAATGCTTCCCATCTTTACTAGAATGTTGCCTGGGTTTCAGCAACTAAGTTGCAGAGAAAGGTTGAACAAGTTAGGGCTTTATTCTTTGGAGCGCAGAAGGTTAAGGGGGGACTTGATAGAGGTTTTTAAAATGATGAGAGGGATAGACAGAGTTGACGTGGAAAAGCTTTTCCCACTGAGAGTAGGGAAGATTCAAACAAGGGGACATGACATGAGAATTAAGGGACTGAAGTTTAGGGGTAACATGAGGGGGAACTTCTTTACTCAGAGAGTGGTAGCTGTGTGGAATGAGCTTCCAGTGAAGGTGGTGGAGGCAGGTTCGTTTTTATCATTTAAAAATAAATTGGATAGTTATATGGATGGGAAGGAAATGGAGGGTTATGGTCTGAGTGCAGGTATATGGGACTAGGGGAGATTATGTGTTCGGCACGGACTAGAAGGGTCGAGATGGCCTGTTTCCGTGCTGTAATTGTTATATGGTTATATGGTTATCTTCTGAAGAGGAAATGTACTGTTTTTTTGGTGCTATCCCAGCACTCTGGAGTAAACACATGCATTGATCGGTGTGACAACACAAGCCGTAGGGGTAGTCTATTCAGAATCTGCAAATCATAAATTGATGTTATCATGCAAAGGCTGGTTTCCCCGAGCCACAGGCTGAACCAGCAAAGTTTACATTTGGAATAACCGTATAAGGTTGTATTATTAGTCCCGACAAAAACGGGAATCAAAGCTGCATAGGCCAGTCAGACAGTAGGAAAAACCTAAAGCGGGATCTTGATTACTTTATTTGAAGACCCGACTGATGAGGCAAAATGGAGGGAGACATAAAAGACCATTCCTCCTTCTTGTAGCGAGAATGTATCTCTCGCCACTGTTATGCCCCATATTTTTGCAACCAGTGAGTAAGAATGAACACAACATATCGATATCCAGTGTTCAATCGACCCAGAATTTCATAAATACTGTGTGATCCAACACCCATTCTGTGTTGTCATTGATCTGTACTTGATGATACACCAGTGGCAAATGTATTAGGTAAACTATGACAGGATACTTTTACTTGATTGCACCCATGTGACTAACATATGCCACCACCATAGTGTATCAACTTGAAGTTGAGCATGCAGATTATGCATATTTGCTCAATCACTCTTTAACACAAAGAATGCACCTAGTGTCTATAGATAGTTGATACCAATAACTGAAGAATTGGTAACTCATGCAAATCTCCTCCACCTCCAAACTAGAGATGACATCTGCAATTTTCCACGTTAGAGCCTTTAGCATCAGTTTGCAATATAGCTGAAAATTGTACTGACCAATCTACTGGAGCAATGTTGAATACTGTTCTTCCATCATTGTGACTTTTGTAGCTTCAGCTGGTAATAGCATAGGTGTGTTAACAATGACCTACATGGCACTTAAGAGGTTGCCACTTTGCACGATGTCAGTTCTCCCACTTGCACAGCTGAATCACAGCTACTATATTGCCAATTACTCTTGAATAGAAGGCTGCTTTATAACAACAAGGCTGTTACAGGTTTCTATTAACTCTAATCTCTTGCCCCAGGGTGGAGTCATAGGCTAATTAATAGTTAAAGGTAAATCCCCATGACCAACAAGTCTATTTGGTAACAACTTAAATTTAACTGGATAGAGGAGCCCAATTTCTCAAATATAGTTTGAGGCTGAAACAGTTGATTTTAGCAAAATACAGCGTTAAAATATCATCCAGATAAGACATAACAAGTGTTTTTGAGCTCTGAGTAGTCCACTTTGCAATGCTTTACTGTTATCATTACTGTTATCATACTGTTATCATTGCCTCATCATAGCAATTGCCTCCTCCGATAATTTCAAATATCTCCGATGATCGCTATAAATGGGAACACCCTATGAAATCAGTTGTTAGTTAGTAACGAATTTTCCTATTCGGAAAAGTTTATACTGCACATGCGAGTTAAACGACATTCTCCATCTTTCATAATGAACAGGCCACGCCTGCCATCATTTCGTGCCTGCCTTGAAAGACAACTCTGCCCATATTTCCGAGCCTGTCTCGAAGGCAATCCTGGCCAAAATACTGAGCCTGCCTCAAAACCCAATTCTGGCCCCAATTCCAAACCCCCTTGGAATGCTGGCATTGTCCAGTTTTACATGATCAGATGCCGCTAAGTAGATGACAATGTCTTAGCCATTTGTGTATTGTACAACCAAGTGTAAATATTACCAACTTGTAAGTGGTCCACTTACCCCATGTTTCGGAAGGTTTTTCCTACTGTCTGACTGGCCTATGCAGCTTTGATTCCCGTTTTTGTCGGGACTAATAATACAACCTACCTATCTGCCTGGTTACCTTAGTTGTAGAGTAGAACTGGTAGGGTGCGTGGAACCTCTGTCCAGCTTTCATGCTGCCACCAGCTTCAGTGAACCGCTTATTGCCGATGAAGACGTGGGGTGTATTGTCGCCGAAACGAAGAAGCTTTGGTCGATGTTGGTACCATCATTCTGTTGGGAAGGCAAACCTTGCTGCCAGGAATGGTACCTCTGACACGTGCCCTTCATCCCTTGGGGTATGCTCCACGGCTATACCCTCAGACACGGCGTCAGAATTACACTGACCCGGCATGCTCTCCTCCTCCAAGAGGGAGACATTAAGCAGCCCTGTCCCAGGCGCTGCTGGCGCGGGCTTCTCTCATGGGCCGGCGCTGCCACAGACTCGGCATCAGAATTACACTGATCCGGCATGCTCTCCTCCCCCTCTTCCATAGGCCGCCGCAAACACAACTCCTGCTGTTGGAGTGTATCTACAGTGCATTCAGAAAGTATTCGGACCCCTTCACTTTTTCCACATTTTGTTACGTCACAGCCTTATTCTAAAATGGATTAAATTCATTTTTGTTTATCATCCATGTACACACAATACCCCATAATGAAAAAGCAAAAACAGAAATTTTTGTAAAGTAGTTAAAAATAAATAACTGAAATGTTACATTTACATAAGTATTCAGACCCTTCACTCAGTACTTTGTTGAGGCACCTTTGGCAGTGATTACAGCCTCAAGTCTTCTTGGGTATGACGCTACAAGCTTGGCATACCATTATTTGGGTAATTTCTACCATTCTTCTCTGCAGATCTTCTCAAGCTCTGTCAGGTTGGATGGGGAGCCTCAATGCACAGCTATTTTCAGGTCCCACCAGAGATGTTCTATCGGGTTCAAGTCCGGGCTCTGGCTGGGCCACTCAAGGACATTCACAGACTTGTCATGAAGCCACTCCTGTGTTGTATTGGCTGTGTGCTTAGGGGCATTGTTCTGTTGGAAGGAGAACCTCTGCCCCAGTCTGAGGTCCTGAATGCTCAGGAGCAGGTTTTTATCAAGGATCTCTCTGTACTTTGCTCCGTTCATCTTTCCCTCGATCGTGACTAGTCTCCCAGTTCCTGCCCCTGAAAAACATCCCCACAGCATGATGCTGCCACCACCATGCTTCACCGTAGGTACGGTTTTGGCCAGGTGATGAGTGGTGCCTGGTTTCCTCCAGACGTGACACTTGGCATTCAGGCCAAAGTGTTCAATCTTGGTTTCATCTGACCAGAGAATCTTGTTAAGGAGCCTTTTGGCAAACTCCAAGCGATCTGTCATGTGCCTTTTACTGAGGAATGGCTTCCATCTGGCCACTCTACCATAAAGGCCTGATTGGTGTAGTGTTGCAGATATAGTTTTCCTTCTGGAATTTTCTCCGATCTCCACAGAGGAACTCTGGAGCTGTGTCAGAGTGACCATCGGGTTCTTGGTCACCTCCCTGACCACGGCCCTTTTCTCTCGATTGATCAGTTTGGCCGGGTGGCCAGCTCTAAGAAGAGACGTGGTGGTTTCAAAGTTCTTCCATTTAAGAATGACGGAGGCCACTGTGCTCTTCGGGACCTGCAATGCTGCCGAAATTGTTTTATACCCTTCCCCAGACCTGTGTCTCGACACAATCCTGTCTCGGCCAATTCCTTCGTCTTCACCGCTTGGTTTTTGTTCTGACATACACTGTCAACAGCGGGACCTTATATAGACAGGTGTGTGCCTTTCCAAATCATGTACAATCAATTTAATTTACCACTTGTGGACTCCAATCCACTTGTAGAAACATCTCAAGGATAAACAATGGAAACAGGATGCACCGAAGCTCAATTCTGAGTGTCACAGCAAAGGGTCTGAATACTTATATAAATGGGAAATTTCAGTTATTTATTTTTAATTACTTTGAAAATATTTCTAAACACCTGTTTTTGCTTTTATATTATGAGGTATTGTGTGTAGATTGATGATAAAACAAATGAATTTAATCCACTTTAGAATAAGGCTGTAACGTAACAAAATGTGGAAAAAGTGAAGGGGTCTGAATACTTTCTGAATGCCCTGTCGGTGGAGCATCCTCTCCATTAGGAGCCCCATCCTGGACAACCGTCCAAATATATTATGCATTACCTATGGGGAACCCTCCCGGCCCGACTCATCCGAGTCCATAGGGCAGATCGATTTATTGTTGGTTTTACCTCATGTCCTGGGGACCACTGCGGTCTGGGAGCCGCTGACCGCACTGTCAGCGACTCTGGTGGTGATGCCGCCTTCTTCCTGGATTTACCCCTCCATGGGAACCACAGCGGTCTGGAAGCCACTGACCGCATTGTCAGTGACTGGGATCGCGAACCCGACATCCGCCGGCTATCCACTTCCGCGGTCGGAACCGGGGTCTCCCCACAGCCCATAGCCGGTTTCCCTCGCCGGGCTTCGCGACAATATTCAGCAGGAAACCTCTGTAAAAAGAGGTTCCTGCAAGGAAATCAGAACATGGTAAGAAATACAAAACTTACCTGTAGGTTTAAACTTACCGCTGGCAGGAGCGACGCGCCTGCCAGTCCGGTGCTTCGCCATGCGAACGACGATATGACGCGCATGTGGACTGGTGGGGCTTCTTCACGGAATCACTCACGTGACTCCGAAATAAAATCAAGGGTGACTTGCTTTCAGTCTGGCTTCAAGGGTTCTGCCGTGGCAAATGAGGCCAATGTGTAAAGCAAAACCTGTTACACAGAGTTGACTGACAGGAAGGTGAATGGGCATGGTGTTAGAGAAGGTGCACCCTTCTGTACTTGTGCAGGGCTTCTTTGTGCCTCCGAGCTGATAACTACTATAATGAAATCATAGTGACTCTCAATCTGCTACATTGTTCGCTTACCTGACACCAGATTCCTGAAACAGACACTCTATTTGAACTCTGGCATATCAGAAAATTACAAGAATGACAAAGAAAAGGATTCAAGAGTGTACTCAAAGCTACCCTGAAAAAGTACACTGACTCCAGGTAATCTCTTGTTTAAGAAAGAACTGCAGATGCTGGAAAAATCGAAGGTAGACAAAAATGCTGGAGAAACTCAGCGTGTAAGGCAGCATCTGTGGAGCGAAGGAATAGGTGACGTTTTGGTTCAAGAGAGTCTGAAGAAGGGTCTCAACCCGAAACTACACCTATTCCTTTGCTCCATAGATGTTTTCTTCTTTTAAAATCTTTTTATTCGCTTTTTTTCAAAAACAAAAACAAAACAACAAAAAAGAATAATGATAAACATAATGATGATATTGATACATAGGGATCAGGATTACATTAATAACAGGTATAACCTAAATATGAGTCCAGTGTCAAAATACACATTGAATATAGACCTCCCGGTCTCTATGTAAATATAGTTAAATGTTTAAAAGAAAACATATATAAAATAAACAAAAAGATAAAAAGAAAAAAAAAGAAGGAAAAAAAGGAAAAAACAAAACCCCCCTAAACTAGAAGAAAAAAAAGCAAAACAGAATCTGAGCTGCAAAGAATTTCAACAATTTAAGTCCATGTTTGGCGTCAAGTCCGTTCCACCGTATAAAGGTAAAATAATTTTTATAACGGTTGGAGAGGGGACAATTTATGTTGTGTGAAAATGTTGAATAAATCTTCCCCAAGTCCTATCAAATGTAACCAAGGGTTCAACAATGCCACTCCTGATTTTTTCTAAATTTAAACATGATATCATTTCAGAGTACCAATGGAGTGTGGTCGGAGAGTTAGAGTATTTCCATTTAAATAAAATAGATCTTCTGGCATAGATGCTGCCTCACCCGCTGAGTTTCTCCAGCATTTTCGCCTACCAGGTAATCTCTTAATCATGACCATTCAAAGTGGAGAAAGGGCATTTAGGATGGCATTGAGCACCTCAAGGCCATACATTGGGAGCATACAGAAGCCAGGCTGGAGCCCAGCACACAGGGCTGAAGGGTGGATGGGCCAAGAGTGAAATAACTGAACCATTGGGTGAACATTCAAAAGCATTGTTCTCAAACTATACCAGAGAATTTTCTTGGATGGCACAACCACGCCCCAAGTGCTGTCACTATAAAATGAGTTTGAGTTTAGTTCATTGTCACGTGTACCGAGATATAGTGAAAAGCTTTTGTTGCATGCTAACCAGTCAGCGGAAAGACCAAAGTTGGACACGTGAAGTCAAAAAGGTGAAGTTATTATGGGGAACAAGGAAATGGCAGATGAGTTGAACAGGTACTTTGGAATCGTCTTCACTAAGGAGGACACAAACAATCTTCCTGATGTACTAGGAACCAGAGGATCTGGGGTGACGGAGGAACTGAAGGAAATCCGCATTAGGCAGGAAATGGTGTTGTGTAGACTGATGGGACTGAAGGCTGATAAATCCCCAGGGCCTGATGGTCTGCATCCCAGGGTACTTAAGGAAGTGGCTCTAGAAGTCGTGGACGCATTGGTGTTCATTTTCCAATGTTCTATAGATTCGGGATCAGTTCCTGGGGATTGGAGAGTAGCTAATGTTATCCCACTTTTTAAGAAAGGCAGGAGAGAGAAAACAGGGAATTATAGACCTGATATCAGTGGTAGAGAAGATGATGGAGTCAATCATAAAAGATGAAATAGTGGCACATTTGGATAGCAGTAACAGAATCGGTCTGAGTCAGCATGGATTTACGAAGGGGAAATCATGCTTGACTAATCTTTTTGAGGATGTAACTAGGAAAATGGACAATGGAGAACCAGTGGATGTAGTGTACCTGGACTTTCAGAAAGCATTTGATAAGGTCCCACATAGGAGATTAGTGGGCAAAATTAGGGCACATGGTATTGGGGCTAGAGTGCTGACATGGATAGAAAATTGATTGGCAGACAGGAAAAAAAGAGTAGGGATTAACGGGTCCCTTTCAGAATGGCAGGCAGTGACTAGTTGGGTACCGCAAGGCTCGGTGCTGGGACCGCAGCTTTTTACAATATATATCAATGATTTAGATGAAAGGATTTAAAGTAACATTAGCAAATATCAATGATTTAGATGAAAGGATTCAAAGTAACAAGTTGGGTGAGTGGGCAGATGCATGGCAGATGCAGCTTAATGTGGATAAATGTGAGGTTTCCACTTTGGTAGCAAAAACAGGAAGGTAGATTATTATCTAAATGGTGTCAAGTTGGGAAAAGGCAAAGTCCAACGGGATCTGGGGGTCCTTGTTCATCAGTCAATGAAAGTAAGAATGCAGGTACAGCAGACAGTGAAGAAAGCGAATGGCATGTTGGCATTCATAACAATAGGAGTTGAGTATAGGAGTAAAGAGGTCCTTCTGCAGTTGTACAGGGCCCTAGTGAGACCATACCTGGAGTATTGCGTGCAGTTTTGGTCGCCTAATTTGAGGAAGGACATTCTTGCTATTGAGGGAGTGCAGCGTAGGTTCACAAAGTTAATTCCTGGGATAGCGGGACTGTCATATACTGAGAAAATGAGAGCAGCTGGGCTTGTATACTCTGGAATTTAAAAGGATGAGAGGGTATCTTATTGAAACATATAAGATTATTAAGGGTTTGGACACGCTAGAGGCAGGAAACATGTTCCTTATGTTGGGGGAGTCCAGAACCAGGGGCCACAGTTTAAGAATATGGGGGAAGCTATTTAGAACAGAGATGAGGAAACACTTTTTCACACAGAGAGTTGTGAGTCTGTGGAATTATCTTCCTAGGAGGGCGATGGAGGCTGGTTCTCTGGATACTTTCAAGAGAGAGCTTGATAGGGCTCTTAAAGATAGCCGAGTCAGGGGATATGGGGAGAAGGCAGGAACGTGGTACTGATTGTGGATGATCAGCCATGATTACATTGAATGGCGGTGCTGGCTCGAAGGGCCGAATGGCCTACTCCTGCACCTATTGTCCATTGTCTATTGTCTAATAAGTGATTACAATCGAGCCATCTACAGTGTACGAATACATGATAAAGGGAATAATGTGAACAAAGTTTAGTGCAAGATAAATTACAATAAAGTCCGATCAAAGATAGTCCGAGGGTTCCAATGAGGTAGATAGTAGCTCAGGACTACTCTATAGTTGTTGGTAGGATGGTTCAGTTGCATGATAAACTCCTAACATTCAGAAAGATGCAGTAATTAATAAAAATGAATAAGTATTTTATATACTAACGGGTACGTGGCAACAGGATGAACTGGAAGTGTTTGTGCATAAATCATTGAATGTGGCAGCACATATTGAAAACTTGTTATTTAAAGCCACATGGGACCTTTGGATCTATGATGAATCAGGGAGTACAACAACACGTCGTTAGGTTGAACAGTGCTTCAGCCACAACTGATGTGCTGTGTCCAATTTTGATCACTCAACTTCAGTCGTGACATGAAGGCCTGTGAGAAAGCGCAAAAATTGACACACCAGAATTCTTTCAAGGATGAAAGATTTTATGTATTCAGACTGGAGAAGCTAGTAGTGTTCTCCTTGGAGTAAGATGAGTTGAGAGGAGATTTGATGAAGGTGTGCAAGATAATGACTGATAAAGATAAAATGAACAGCGGAAAGTTATTTCCATTGATCAGTGCTTCAAGGAACAAGTATTAAAATATTGGGTAGATTATACAATGTGAGAAAAAAACTGTTTTATGCTGAGATTTATTGTGATTTGGAACTCTGCAAGAAAACTGTATAATTCAGGGTTTTCAAAATGGAATTGAATAAACAAGAAAAATAATTTGCTGGGTTGTGTGAAAAGAACTGGGGAATAGAGTGGATGAGATTGATCTGCTGAGGCTGGCATAGCACTAATGTGCTGAATGGCATTGAACGATTTTAACAAAATATAGTACTAATTCCCAGTTAAGCAGCTCCTCAATTTAGCATCTTACCTTTGATTTTAAGATTATCTCCATCATCGCCATTTCTCATTTTGGTAAACACCCTTAATTTTATAATTCTCCAAGACATTTGAGCTTCTCCAACTTTATTTCTATTATCCTTAAATTTAATTGTTCCATCAGTGGCAATTGCTCTTTCAAATTCTAAGTCACCAAACTCTAGAATTCTGTCCTTAAACCTTTACAGTTTCTATACTTTCTCCTCGTTTAAAATGACAAAGTCATTTTCACTGATATCAATTTATGTGGCTCTGTACCAAATTTAATTTAGTACCAACCTTTGAAGTGCATTAGGACATTCTGTTCCATTACATGCACCAGCTAAGTACAAGCCAGTTTTGGGCAAATTGCCTTGAAATAAATCTTTGCAAGCCCAGCTGAAATTTTATTTAAAGAGCTTCTTTAAAATGTGAAATGTAGTATTGTGATGACTTTATTGAAGCAGAATCCATAAAGATTATAATAGGGTATTGAAAATAGATTGTGAAGACAATAGCTTCAAATAGTGGAATGGAATTAGTCATGGTGAGAAAAAATGCTAGCACAGGCCAATAACCAGAAAGTGTCATATTTTATTATTCTATGAAACGAGCAGTTGGCATGCTAAAGAAATGCAGTCAACTGGCGAAACCACATCTTTATTCCTGTGCTACATTTACAACATTTGCACGAGATGTGAAATTGAGGCCCTATATACTCGTTTTGGTGGCATTTCTTAAAGTGAGTAAGTGATAGGAGCAGAATTAGGCCATTCGCCTCATCAAGTCTACTCCTCCATTCAATCATGGCTGATCTATCTTGTCCTGTCAATGCCATTTTCCTGCCCTCTCCCCATAACCCTGTACTAATCTAGAATCTATCTATTAATTTTTATGGAAAGTGGTATTTGCTGATAAGATCAGGGTTCATTGCCCACCCATATCTGCCCTTGAGAAGATGTTAGAATTGTGATCCTTCGAGTGTGAATGATCCAAAGGCATTGTTGAAAGAAGTGCAGAGGATTTCTCCTCTGTGTCATGGACATTCATTATGCTCAAACAACATCTCAAAAAACTGATAATATGATAATTCATGATAAAATTTGTTAATCACAAACTCTGTTTCCAGAATTACAATGCTGACTATATTTCAAAAGTATTATGGCCGTTAAATCCTTTGATCATTTTTGAGGGAATTATCCAGAAAATCCTGAACTATCTATCAGAAACTCAATCTCAAAATATTTAGATGGGTGATTTGAATACAGAATTGTGTACAATGAACTATTAAACAGAATCTGTGTGTTGCCTCAGGTTTTGAAAGACAACATAACTGCCAGTCTTTCCTGTACAAGATTGAGAAATATTCAAGTCATGTAATCAGCTCTACCAGCTGGTAAAATGGCGTAACTGGCAGAGCTGCTGCCTCATGACGTCAAAGACCTGTGTTCGATCCTGACCTTGCGTGCTGTTTGCATGGAGTTTGCACGTTTATCCCATGATCGTGGTGATTTCCCATGGGTGTTCCGGTTTCCTCCCACACCCCAAAGACTTGTGGGTTTGTAAGTTAATTGGTCTCTAAATTGACTATATGTGAGGAGTGGATGAGAAAGTGGGATAACACTAAACTAGTGTGAACAGGTGATTGATGGTCGTTGTGCGTCGAATGGCCTATTTCCATGCTGTATGTCTAAACTAAGCGAAACTAAGCAGTACAAAAGCAGAGCCAACAGATTTATCCCCCTCACTAATCCATCTGTGTAGATTGGTTTATTTGGTCTTGAATTAAAGGGATTCTATGTCAATACAGAATATACAAATGGAAGGGTGTTTGATTTAATCAGGATTGCCTCAAAATATTCGAAAATGGTATAGGGATAAATAGGTTGAATAGTTAGGACAGATGTCCATATCCTTTCTTCAGGCAAAGCTTTATCATTGCTTAGGATGTTCTTCAAGTAAATTACTGCTTGGTAAAGATTTTGGATATGAAAAACCATAGCTACTTCTCTTTTAGTTGTTTAGTTTTAGAGATACAGCGTAGAAACAGGCCCCTTGGCCCACTCAGTCCGTGCCGACCAATGATCACTAGTTCTATGTTATCCCATCCTATTCGCTACATAATTTACAGAAGCCAATTTTTTACGGCAAACCTGCTCTCTTTGGAATGTGGGAGGACTCGGAGCACATCCACGCAGTCACAGAGATAACATACAAACTCCATACAGCAGGAGTCGGCAACCTTGTTCTGCATAGGGGCCAGGACCCATGTCTGTGAGCGGATGGCGGGCCACACATGTTGCCATAGTATGACACTTGGTGTTGTTTTTCGCATTCGTATTTACGTGTTTTTTAATTCGTTTTCTGCAGTTCCCAGGTCCCTCGTGGGCCCCGGGACTGACTGTAGCACCCAGGTTGCCTGTGTGCCCCAGGTCTGGCTGTAATGCCCAGGTCGTAGTGCCCAGGTCGCGAAAACAAATTGAAAAAAAATACGCCTGCGGGTTAGATGATTTCGGATCCAACCTGTTGCCGACCCCTGCCATACAGACATCATCCATAGTCAGGATCTAAACCGGGACTCCGGTGCTGTAAGGCAGAAACTCAACTGCTACGCTGCTGAGTTGCCCCGCTTTCATTTGTATCTATTTTATAATCTTGTGAATGGATCATTCCATATATATTGTGAAGAGAAAAAAAAGATTTAAAATATACAAATGGCCTCATATCAAAAGCAGTTATTTTTATATTGGCCATTATTTCAATAAATGCTTTTATTATTCTGTATGGGTTGTTGTGACAATCCTGATAAAACTAAAATGGACTTTGAAAATAAATCTAAAATCCTGACAAGTATAAGAAGTATAGCGTTAAGTGTTGCCTTATCCAAATCCAGGAACTGAGAGCCATGCTTGCTGCCAAGGGCAGTAGGGAGAAACATGGGAATTTGTTACTGCATAACTCTTAATATATTAATGGTCATACAATTAGAATGGATCAGTAAGATACCTAAGAAAGGGACAAAACATTCAGCAGAAATAGATTATGCCCTTTATTGTATCGATTCCCTCTCCAAAACATGTAGTTTAGTCGTTATGCGCATCCGCACTTATAGTACAGCTTATTTACTACTGATCGCTAAAAGCAGTTGTATAAATATTAAAAATGTGTACCCTTGGGAAACGTTATTTAAAATTACATATATTTTAACTTAGTTATGCAAATTTGTATTGCCTTGTGCTATATAGGTGAAATGCTGTTATATTTATCTAATTTAATGGATATCCTTGGGTAATAATATAATCTGTTCTAAACAATAACATATATATTAATACTACCAATGCAGTGCTTTACAAATTTCATGTAAAATCTGTTTTATTCAGTAATCTCGATAATTTGGGTTTAGAATAAATAAATCATACTTTTGAAATGTTGGCCTGCAATGGATTGGATTATTATTTTCAGGTTTCTGCTGCAGTGCAGTAGACAGGACAGCTTTCAATAATCTTGGCATTTCCTGCGCACCGATAAATAACTCCCCTGGGTTGCCTGCCTGCTGTATTTCAACCAGCCAGAAACCTGAATACATTAACTGTATAGATTGCACCTCTTGGTGTACGTGGCTGAAATTAAGAATTCTACACTAGAGCAAGAGCTGTGAAGAAAAAAAATATTTGTGCTTTGTGAGACACTGACATGTGCCAAATGTGAATGCCTGGTACTGTTATTTTGGAAATAGTATTTTCGATATAAATTGCTGATGGTAATATCAGATCATTGCGTTTATTATTAGAAATTTGACTTTTTAAAAACTTAACATTTGGCATGTAGCTGAGAAGAATCAGCATGAAAATTAATGATATCTGTATGACCCGTGAAATAATTTTGCTTTCATGTGTGAAGGTTGGGGAATGAGGAAAGGACAAGTGATCAATGCCCTTCACAATAGCAGCTGCTCTCCGCTTTCATTAGTTCCATTTTGAAGATTAACCATTAGAAATTCATTAGGATCTTTGAATAACATATTTTCAACCTTTAAAGCACTTCACTGTGTTGCTATATAACGTAAAGACAACAAACCATTTTCAAAAGGATCGCAAATGTATTTACTTTAAAACCAAATTATAGTGAATGCACTGGAAACATTTTATTTGGTTTTAATTACCTTGCACTTTCTGTTGATTTAGTACACCTCTTTGAAATTCAAAGTTAGTTAGCTGTACAAAAAAAAGATAAATCTTTGTTATTGCATATCTAAATTGGCTGCATAATGCTGACTATTGCTGATGGTTCCAACAGCATTCAGCTTTTGAAACTGAATTAAACCTTGGACTTCTGCCTTCCGAGTTTTGAAGCTGAGTGTCCCAGCAGACAGTTAATGGAGTCTTAATAGAAAATCTGTACATTTGCAGTCATAGAACAATTATTTCATTTTGCTAATTATTTCACGTTGCTAAGTGGCTGTGAATAAAGGTTAAATTAATCCATCTGACACCATTGTAGGTCCCTCCGAGGTCATATTGGCATCTCTGTTGGCTGAAAAGGGTTTTTTGGTCTGAATGTGAAAAGTCAAGAACCACATAACCAATGTTACCTACCACAACCAGAACAATTATACTGTCCTTCACTCAATCCTCCAAGTTTGATCTCAGGCAGAAGGAAAGGTTCATCATTCACAGGGTCAGTTCTGGTTACAATACATGAGGTTAACGAATACATTGCTGGTGAAACACAAAACACTTAAAATGACTATCTTCAGTGTAAACCAGCATCTGCAGTTCCTCCCTACACTTAATAGAAACATAGAAACATAAAAAATAGGTGCAGGAGTAGGCCATTCGGCCCTTCGAGCCTGCACCGCCATTCAATATGATTATGGCTGATCATCCAACTCAGTATCCTGTACCTGCCTTCTCTCCATACCCCCTGATCCCTTTTGCCACAAGGGCCACATCTAACTCCCTCTTAAATATAGCCAATGAACTGGCCTCAACTACGTTCTGTGGCAGAGAATTCCACAGATTCACCGCTCTCTGTGTAAAAAATGATTTTCTCATCTCGGTCCTAAAAGACTTCCCTCTTATCCTTAAACTGTGACCCCTTGTTCTGGACTTCCCCAACATCTGGAATAATCTTCCTGCATCTAGCCTGTCCAACCCCTTAAGAATTTTGTAAGTTTCTATAAGATCCCCCCTCAATCTTCTAATTCTAGCGAGTACAAGCCGAGTCTATCCAGTCTTTCTTCGTATGAAAGTCCTGCCATCGCAGGAATCAGTCTGGAGAACCTTCTCTGTACTCCCTCTATGGCAAGAATGTCTTTCCTCAGATTAGGAGACCAAAACTGTACGCAATACTCCAGGTGTGGTCTCACCAAGACCCTGTACAACTGCAGTAGAACCTCCCTGCCCTTATACTCAAAGCAGTATAAATGCCAATGTCAGTGGACTTGTTAACAATGAAACAAAATGGCATGAATAAAATCATTATGCTGCCAGCTTCAAAAGTGCTGAGGACCTTTTTCTCAGCATAACAGTTAATGCAAATGTCGAAGATTGCTTGAGTACTGGGAGACCAATCTGCTGTTGTAACATTAAGTAAATGGAGAAGTCAAGGTGCCATATAACTGTGGTAGTGCCACGTTCTGTAGTTGACCAATTTAAGCAGTTTAGAGCACTGGTACATACTAGAGACGGCGATACTGAACTGCAATAATATTTTCAGTAATGTTTTCAAAGGATTACAATGCTTTACAATTTTTGTTGCAACAGCCACAGATGCAGTTGTGGAGGGAAACAGCCATGGTGCCTTTTGGGGAATAAAGCTGTTTTTTTCTTTGTCGCAATCCAAATGACTTCCATTAATCAAAAGAAAGTCTCAATATGATATTTTTTCTTTACTTCCATATATAAAAATCTGACAATTTAACAACTGAAATGTTTGTTGCAATTTATGTTAAAGAGGGAATATTGTCAGATTTGCCTTGGAAAGAATTAAACCCATAGGATTTCTAAGTCTTAGATTTGGTCTGAATACACCTGTTTATGAGGTGGGAATTTCTATCTTAAACATGAAACAGTGCAATCATTTTGAAATCCTGAAAGCATTCACACCCATAAGCTGCAGGGTGACCAATTGATTTGAGCTCAGCAGTTAATTTTTTGGAATGATTAATACACCATGTCTTTTTGCTTGCTATAAAAGCAACATAATAAGGGAATGGATCTTCTGGAGGGGAGTTTTCTTTATTTTCTATTTTTCTTCAACAAGAAAAATACAGGGAATAAGAATGTTCCACTTAAGGTAATATCAGACAAGTTTAAAGAACCATTTGCCAGTAAACCTGCCTTTTGGTTAGTAATTGATGATTAGGCATACAGTATTCATTTCTTTGGAAAACATCAGAGAAATATGTTGTTATGTGGGGAAATAATCTCCTGGTTCCACAGAAATTGTGCTGTGGCCTGTGTTCAGCTCCCTCAGGCATTGATTCTTCCCAATGGTGCCAGCTGCTTGTTTAGGAACTGGATGACTTTCCACCCTGCAGATGGAAGGACTCGGAGTCAGAAAACTGGTAAATACTTTATTTTATGGGACTCAGGCCACAGACATTCTTTTTTGTAATTCTGAAAAGGCCATTCTGTGGATTTCAAGGTATCCTTATACCAGAGTAGAACAAAATTGCACATATTCTTGAGCAGCTTAATATCCAGCAGGCAATTCAACCTCTGACTCTCAGCCAGAGATCTGTCTGCCATAAAATCTCTCTAGATGTCACCAATAATTGCTCTGCGCCCATATTTGTCTCAAGCATGATTTTCAATCTCATTGGTATGAAAACACTTATACATTAATGAGCCATTTTTAACTATGTTTTCCATTGAAACAAAACCATTGGGAGGAACAACACTGAAACAACATTGTCTGTGAAGCTGCTCCATACCACTCTGCGGGCTCACTGTTAACATTGCACACTGGTCACAGTTAATCATCCTTACACCTTGACCCTCTGTCGTGGAGTCAATGGATATGGGAAGAAGGCAGGCACGGGTTATTGATAGGGGATGATCAGCCATGATCACGATGAATGGCGGTGCTGGCTCGAAGGGCCGAATGGCCTCCTCCTGCACCTATTTTCTATGTTTCTTTGTCTTCAAAATCAACGTCCAATGAAGATTTGTTTACATCTAGCGCTTCCCTTTCTGAACAGCGTTGAGATGGACTAGAAGCATCACAAGCATTTAAAATGATCGAGAATGAAAAGCACCATCAGGAAAAGAGGTTTTTAGTTGTTAAAATACCGATGAGCTGTGATTATAGAGCTGACACAGAATGAACTCCTTTCAGTACATGTAGGTATTGCATCATGCACAGAAAGCTGAATGACACTTATTCTCAAGACCTTTGCAAAGGCAGCACCTTAGAGAATAATTATAGAACTGTGACATTGCCCGTGAGTATCAAATAAGATGGCATTGCTGAATAATTTATTTGTTATTTTCTTCAATCATTTGTGTGCAGCAAGTTATCAAACTGCACATAATTCTCAGTTTGCTGAAAGAAACTAGATTCATAGAAAGTGACAATACAAGTGCCCTTGATGCTGTTTGTGTACATATTGTAAATATTGTCAGTGATCGTGGTGAAGAAAATACCAATGAATTGTGACAGTTTTTATTGCAATCCATTCGACTCCTTAAGGGCCTGTCCCACTTAAGTGATTTTTTCAACGACAGCCAGAAAATAGGCTGTCACCACATGGCTGCAGTGTGGCGCAGGGTGACGCCTGTATTGTTGTGAGTTGTCTCCTCAAGTGTTGTAACTATAGTGGCTGATTATTAATAATTATTTCAATTCCGAAGAATGTCTTATCTTGACTTCAAAACAACTCAAGGATGAGCATCTGGATCTCTCCAGACAGATCTGAAAAAAACCCATCTTGGTTATTCTCCAAGTTAGCAGAACTAGCTTTCAAATCACCTTCACATAAGCTGTTCAAATTAAAGCTTTCCAGCTTTCAAATTCAGAAGTATAATAGTCGATCTACTCACTGGTAATGTCTTCAGATAAGTCGTGTGACTGTCGATAAATCTCTAAGCCAATCTCTGGCGGAGATCTATTGTCTTCAGTTCCTCTTCTGGAACCGGTTCTTCTGGCCGAATCCCTCCCGAGATCCAGGCCTTATCTTCTGTCCCTCTTCTTTGGGACGTGGCATCCACCTCCTGTCAGAGGCATCCTTCAACACTAATATAGTGGCAGATTATTATATTGTTCAAGAGATCGCTCCGTTATCTCTCTAGCCACTTAGGAGACAACATGGTATTAGGAGAATGTCATATCGTTAAGCATGTGAGCTCTTCACGAGACTTTCAAAGCTTCTCGAAAGATAAATCTTCAAAACACAGTCTTTTGATGAATAATTTCTTTATTGTTGAATTGAAACAGTAAGATATTCATTCAAACTTCTTCTTAGACTCGTACACTTTAATCTTCGTCAAATTCCAGCATAACGCTTTTAAACATTAGAAAACTCATGTCAGGGCAAAGCTCCACATGGTCGAAGGGTATTCCTTCTTGCCATGTTGAGCTCCAAAACTGAACTAAAAAGTTACAGCTTCTGCGCAAGAATCTCAGCAGCAAACACGCCTCCGACTACGTAATAAATCCCACCCACATAATTATGGCAGACTAAATTTAAAGGCAAATGCCATAATTTATGACACACAAAATAAAGCCAAATGGCCACTACAGTAACTTTTTTCTTGCGCCACTGGATTTTGAAATGTTCAAAAGCTTTCGGCGACAGTGGGCTTGACGTTGCCTGTCTTCTCCTGTTGTAGATGCTGTCGTAGGTTGTTGCCAGGATGACGCCAGGTGACGTTGGTAGTCGCTGGGTGATGACCTCGGTGAATTCCATTGGCGAAAACCAACGCCATCGTACGTCAACCGGCGACAGTACCGACGATTGAATTGTCTTCAGCTTTCGCTGACAGGGTCGTTGCTTGTCGTAGCTTGTTGTGGGTGGACCTAGGTTGACTTCGGTTGTCGTAGGTTGTTGCCTGTGTGGCCATAGGTTGTCGTGGGTGGATGTCCTAAGTCACGACAATTTTGTCGCCGGTTTTCGGTAGCTTGTCGTAAATGGACCTCCTACAAGGTGAAATCAGGAGGCAGCCTCAAACGACAGTGAAACATCACTCCCTGACGAGCTCAATGCGTTCTACGCACGGTCCTATAGGGAGAACACTGATGTGCCTTCCTGAGCCCCCATTCGCCCTGACGGTGTTACAGTCACAGAGGCCGACGTCAGAAGATCCTTCAGGGGGGTGAACTCTCGGAAAGTGCCTGGACCTGATGGTATAACCGGTCGAGTTCTCAAAAGCTGTGCAGACCAACTTCTGAGGTCTGAAGTTCCTACCTGCTTTAAGAGGGGTTCAATAATATCGGTCGGTGCCCAAGAAGAGTAAGGTGATGTGCCTCAATGACTATCGACCAGTGGCACTAACATCTGCGGTGATGAAGTTCTTTGAGCGGTTGGTTATGGTGCACATCAACACCTACCTCGACAAGTACCTCGACCAACTACAGTTCGCATACCGCCACAACAGGTCAATGGAGGATGCAATTTCACTGGCTCTCCACTCCGCATTGGACCACTTGGACAATAAAACCACCTACGTCAGGCTGTTGTTTATAGACTACAGCTCGGCGTTTAATACCATCATCCCTTCCAAGCTGGTTACCAAGCTCTGGTAGAGGAATTGGGCCTCTGCGCATCCCTCTACAATTGGATCCTCGACTTCCTCATCCACAGACCACAGTCTGTTTGAATTGGAGGAACCACTTCATCCTCAGTAACAATTAGTACGGGAGCACCTCAAGGCTGCGTGCTCAGCCCCCTGCTTTACTCAGTCTATACCCATGACTGCGTAGCCGGACATAATGCGAACTCCATCATCATGTTCGCCGACGACACCACTGTGGTTGGACGAATCACAGATGGGGACGAGTCATAGTATAGAAGTGAGATTGATCGACTGGCCAAATGGTGCCAGCACAACAACCTGGCTCTCAACATCAGTTCATATCAATGGGACGATGGTGGAGAGGGTCAATAACTTCAAATTCCTGGGCGTGCATATTTCCGAAGATCTTTCCTGGACCCAGCAAACCGATGCAATTATAAAGAAGTCACATCAGTGACTCTACTTCCTCAGAAGATTACGGAGATTCGGCGTGTCGAAGAGCATTCTGACTGGTTGCATCGTGGCCTGGTTCGACAACATGAATGTCCAGGAGCAAAAAAGACTACAAAAGGTTGTGATCACTGGCCAGTCTATCACCGGCTTTAACCTCCCCACCATCGAAAGGATCTATCGTAGTCGCTGCCTCAAAAAGGCAGCCAAAATCATCAAGGACCCACACCATCCTGGCCACACACTCATCGCACCATTGTCATCAGGAAGAAGGTACAGGAACCTGAAAACTCAGGTTCAGGAACAGCTTCTTCCCTACAGCCATCAGGCTGTTAAACATAACAATGAATGAGCTCTAAGCTCTGAACTGTAAAAGACTATTATTATTTGTTATTTGAACTATATTTGTTATTTATTGAACTTTTTTTTTTTTTCGTTTCCCCCATTATGTACTATGTTTACATTTTCACATATTCTGTTGGGCTTCAGCAAGTAAGAATTTCATTGTCCCATTCGGGACATATGACAAAACACTCTTGACTCTTGACTAGGTTGTAGGCTTATTGTAGACATAGTCGTGGGGGGGGGGGGGGTCCAGTCGCCGCTTTTTCTGTGACCTGCTACGACTGTAACAGTCACCAAAAAAATTGCCCATGTGACAGACCCTTAAGGCAGTGGTCTTCGAGAGTTATTGAGTTGTACAACAGAAATCAGCACTTCAGCCCAAAACCAATGTTTCTTAACTGTATTAACCCCATTTGCTTGCATTAGGTCTGTATCGGTCGATGCATTGCCTATTCAAGAGTCAAGAGTCAAGAGTATATTTAATTGTCATTTGGACCCCTGGAGGTCCAAATGAAATGCCGTTTCTACAGCCATACATTACACACAAATAGACCCCAGACACAACATAATTACATTTTACATAAACATCCATCACATAGCTGTGATGGAAGGCCAAATAAACTTCTCTCTCCACTGCACTCTCTCCCCCCCCGATGTCAGAGTCAAAGTCAAAGCCCCCGGCTGGCGATGGCGATTGTCCCGCGGCCATTAAAGCCACGCCGGGTGGTGTGAGGTCGCACACCGGGTCTTGGTGTTGGAGCCCCCGGTGTGCGCTCGCAGAGTCCCGCATTCCAAGCCGCGCGGGGCGGTGATGCTAAGCCCCGCTCCAGGAGCTCTTCGACCCCGCAACTCGGGCGGGAGAAGTCGCCGTTGCAGGAGCCCCGAAAAGCCGTCTCCCTCCAGGGAGCCGCGGCTCCCGGTGCCGCCGTCCACAGACCCGCAGCAGCAGCCTCCGAATCGACAGCAGCAGCAGCAGCAGCAGCAGCGGCAGCGGCAACGCTCCTCCACCGCTCCACCCGCTCCGGTCTCGGCCAGCTCCGCGACGGTGAGGTGAGTCGGCACCTGAGTCCCCGGCTTCTTCCTGTTGGAGGCCGCTCCTCGTTGCGGCCCCAACGACATCTGAGACCCGACGAGAAAAAGGTCGGGTCTCCAGTGCAGGGAGAGATTCAAAAGCTACCTCCCACCCCACCCCCACCCCCCCACACACACACCCCAACATAAAATAACAAAAACTACATAAAAACACAGACAAAAAATAATAAAAACGCGGACAGGCTGCAGAGGCCGCTGCTGACCAGAGTCGCGCCGCCTACCAGTGTACATTCAAGTACATGTCTAAATGTCTCTTAAATGTAGATTGTGTTTGATTCCACCACCTCCTCTGACTGTGAGTTCAGATATCAACCACTTATTTATTTTAAAAAGCATCTACTCAAATCTCCTTTAAAACTCATTCTTCTCATCTTCAATCTATGACCTCCTGCTTTTGATACACCTGCAGTGCCCTCCATAATGTTTGGGACAAAAGACCCATCATTTATTTATTTGCCTCTGTACTCCACAATTTGAGATTTGTAATAGAAAAAAAGCACATGTGGTTAAAGTGCACATTGTCAGATTTTAATAAAGGCAATTTTTTTACATTTTGGTTTCACCATGTAGACATTACAGCAGTGTTTATACATAGTCCCCCCATTTTGGGCATAATGTTCGGGACACAGCAATGTCACCATTGGAAACTTTTATTGCTGTTTATAAACCTGAGGACCAAAGTTGTGCCAATGAAAGTTAAATAAGCCATTATGAGACTGAGAAACAAGAATAAAACTGTTAGAGACATGAGCCGAACCTTGGGCTTACCAAAATCAACTGTTTGGAACATCATTCAGAAAAAAGAGAGCACTGGTGAGCTCACTAATCGCAAAGGGACTGGCAGGCCAAGGAACATCTCCACATCTGATGACAGAAGAATTCTCTCTATAATAAAGAAAAATCCCCAAACACCTGCCCAACAGATCAGAAACACTCTTCAGGAGTCAGGTGCGGATTTGTCAATGACCACTGTCTGCAGAAGACTTCATGAACAGAGATACAGAGGCTACACTGCAAGATGCAAACCACTGGTTAGTTGCAAAAATAGAATGGCCAGGTTACAGTTTGCCAAGAAGTACTTTATAGAGCAACCACAGTTCTGGAAAAAGGTCTTGTGGACAGATGAGACGAAGATTAACTTATATCAGAGTGATGGCAAGAGCAAAGTATGGAGTAGAGAAAGAGCTGCCTAAGATCCAAAGCATACCACCTCATTTGTGAAACACGGTGGTGGGGGTGTTATGGCCTGGGCATGTACGGCTGCTGAAGGTACTGGCTCACTTATCTTCATTGATGATACAACTGCTGATGGTAGTAGCATAATGTATTCTGAAATATATAGACACATCCTATCTGCTCAAGTTCAAACAAATGCCTCAAAAGTCATTGGCCGGCAGTTCATTCTACTGCAAGACAATGACCCCAAACATACTGCTAAAGCAACAAAGGAGTTTTTCAAAGCTAAAAAATTGTCAATTCTTGAGTGGCCAAGTCAATCACCCGATCTGAACCCAATTGAGCACCCCTTTTATATGCTGAAGAGAAAACTGAAGGGGACTAGCCCCTAAAACAAGCATAAGCTAAAGATGGCCGCAATACAGGCCTTGCAGAGCATCACCAGAGAAGACACCCAGCAACTGGTGATGTCCATGAATCACAGACTTCAAGCAGTCATTGCATGCAAAGGATATGCGACAAAATACTAAACATGACTACTTTCATTAACATGACAAACATTATGGTGCCCTGAAATGGGGGGACTATGTATAAACACTTGTAATTTCTACATGGTGAAACCAAAATGTGTAAAAATGGCCTTTAATAAAATCTGACAATGTGTACTTTAACCACGTGTGATTTTTTCTATTACAAATCTCAAATTGTGGAGTACAGAGGCAAATAAATAAATGATGAGTCTTTGTCCCAAACATTATGGAGGGTACTGTACCATAGGGAACCAATTATAATCATCTACTGTCTTATAATTCTATTTATCTCTATCAGTTCAGCACTCGAGGGAAATGAGCCAAGCCTCTCCTATCCCACCCCACAACCAAATTCCTCAAATTGAGCAACATCCTTGTGAATCTCCTCTGTCCTACCTCCAGCTCAACCGCTTTGTTCCTATAGCGTGGTCACCAGAAATGCACACAATGTTCCGTGCAGCCTAATCAGTTCTTTTGTATAATCTATATCCTATCCTGTGAAGACCGGCATGCCATCTGTCTACTTAATCTCACTATCTCCCTTTTCTGCCACTTTACTATGGACCCAAGGTCTATCTATTTATCAACATCCCTTGGTACCCTACCATTTTTAGTATTTGTCCTATTCCTATTTGACCGGCCCAAATGCATTGCCTATCTGCTAGCACTCTACCCAACTTTCCATCTGTTCAATGTCCCAATTTAACGTCCCAGCACTGATCCCTGTGGTATACCATTGGTCACAGACTTCGAACTAGTAAAATATTATTCCCTCATTATCCTCTGCCTCCTATCACCAAGCCAATTTTGGGTTCAGTTAGCCAGCTCACTTTAACATGTGCCTTAACCTTCTGGGCCAGCCTACATTGTGGGGGCTTATCAAATGCCCTGTTAAAATTATGTTAGGAAAGATCTTTTGTAGAAACAAATGACCGCAGATGCTGGTTTACTAAAAAAGACAATGTGCTGGAGTAAGTTAGTTGGTTAGGTAGAATCTCTGGAGAACCTGGATATGTGACCTTTCGGATAAGAAACCTTCTTCAGACTGATTTGTGTGAAGAAGGGTCCCAACCATGCCTCTTACCCTCTCTCCTGCATTTGCTCTTTTGTTATTTCCTATAATTGTTTCATTTGTTATAACCTATGATCAAACATCCACCTAGCATGGGGTATAGGGCTCATGGAGTAATCTTGAGATTTCAAACAGAGGTCCTGCTTTTTAACCTTCTGCCTAACTCGCTGACCTAATTTTGAGGGACTTCATCCCTCTTTCTCTCTGTTATTCTTTCCAATGTGTAGTCCAACTAGTTGTTCTCCTTCCCCATTCAGAATGTTCTGTACCTCACGCGAGACATCGCTGATCTTGTCATTGACTGTCTTGCTCTCAGTCACAGAAGCGCCTGTCTGTTCCTTCACTTTTTCCCTCCCCTACTGTGCCACAGACTTGACTGTTGCTGCTGCTTCCTCTCGATGGCTAAACCCCCAATAGGAGGGGGGGGGAGGGAATAACCTAAGGTTGAAGTGTAGGTATAGTGAAAAGCTTTGTTTCGCGATCTAAACAGATCAGATATTTCATATATAGATACAATCAGTTAAAACTCATGTACAATAGGTAGATCAAAGGGTAAGACAGGGAGTCCAGTATATGGTTCTCAGTATTGTAGCAGTAACAGTTCCTTAACCAAAGTCCAATGTCCTCTATAGGAAAGAGGTTAATTGAATAGTACCCTAGTTTATGGAAGGACTGTTCAGAAGTCTGATAATGGAAGAAGAATCATGAGTGTTTTATTGTCATATGTCCCAGATAGGACAATGAAATTCTTACTTGCTGCAGCACAACAGAATATATAAACATAGTACATAACAGGAGAAAAAATAATTCAGTGAGTATATATATATGCATGCATATATATATATATATGCATGCATATATATATATATATATGCATGCATACTCAATAAATAAATAAAGAAATATAATGCAATAATAATAATAGTCTGTTGTAGTTCAGACCTTATTTGTTGTCGTGTTTAATAGCCTGATGGCTGTAGGGAAGAAGCTGATCCTGAACCTGGAAGTTACAGTTTTCGGCTTCTGTATCTTCTTCCTGATTGCAATGGTGAAATAGACAATAGGTGCAGGAGTAGGCCATTCGGCCCTTCAAGCCAGCACTGAGTGTATGGCCAGGATGGTGTGGGTCTTTGATCATGTTCGCTGCCTTTTTGAGGCAATGACATCGATAGATCCCTTCGATGGTGGGGAGGTCAGAGCCGGTGAGGGACTGGGCAGTGTTCACAACTCTTTGCAGTCTTTTCCGCTCCTCAAGTTGCCGAAACAGGCCACGATGCAACCAGTCAGCATGCATACTACTATGCACCTGTAGAAGTTCAAGAGAATCTTCTTTGACATACCAAATCTCCGTAGTCTTCTCAGCAAGTAGAGGCGCTGATGTACCTTCTTTATAATTGCATCAGTGTGCTGGGTCCAGGAAAGACCTTCGGAAATATGAACGCCCGGGAATTTGAAGTTTTTGACCCTCTCCACCATCGTCCCATTGATGTAAACTGTACCTCATCCTTCCCCTTCCAAAGTCCACATTCAGTTCCTTGGTTTTATTGATGTTGAGTGCCAGGTTGTTGTGCTGGCACCATTTGGTCAATTGGTCAATCTCACTTCTGTTCCTTCTGCACCACTGGGGACTCCTGCACTATTTGCCTGCATTTACTGTCCATCCTGGTGGTCACCCTTAGAAACATAGAAACATAGAAAATAGGTGCAGGAGTAGGCCATTCGGCCCTTCGAGCCTGCACCGCAATTCAATATGATCATGGCTGATCATATTGAATCACCCATCTACTTTCTTTTCTTTTTAAACATGATTCACTCACTAAACATTATCTACGACTTTCTCCTCATCCCTTATAATTCACAGCATCCAACTGCAGCTGATTGGAAATGTTCCTGATCTTGCATACAACTGTTCCAGCTTCCATATCCTTTAACCCCAGTCCCTTTTATGACAAAAGAGAGAAAAAACCTCACCTGGTCACCACATCAAATCCTGCACTTGTAGCAGTCATTTCACTTTGCAACGCCTCACCAAATAGCCGCTTCCAACATGACTGCCCCCACTATACCTGCCTCTTGTTTGATACTTCTTGCTTGCCACCGATCTCTCAGGGGCTGCTGTCTGTCCTCCACCTCTAGTCCTTACATTGCTTATTCAGCTCATTTCGCATGTCCCACTGCTGCTTTTAGACCTTATTCCCCCTTGCTTTCCAGAGGCTTTTTAGGCTATGGAACCAGTTGGCTTAATGATTAGAGAAGTCGAGGCATCATCTATAACCTTGATATAGCTCCACATCATATTTTTTGCATTGAGAACAGCATTGTGAAAGTTGCATGGAGCGAAGTTTACAGAACAGTTTCACAGTGTAATGACAGTATAAGTTTCAATGCAGTGTTCCCAGTTGCTGTGTTGCAAGCTCTCACTATTCTCAGCATGGAGCACAGCGGTGATCTTTTCTCCTAAACAAATGTACCAAAATATAACAATTTTATAACAAAAAGAACAACCTGCTGTTGGAAAGTAGAAGGGAGATCAGTGAGACCTGGGGAACATGACAGGGGCATGCTGTTTATGTCTTCTCTTTTGGGTCTCTCGGCATTCCAGAGCTCCAGCAAATCCCAACATATACAAATTGTGCAAATAAATGTTTTGGGTGGCACAGTGGCATAGCGTTAGAGTTGCTGCCTTACAGCACCAGAGACCCGACTTTGATCCTGACTACGGGTGCTGTCTGTACGGAATTTGTACTTTCTACCCGTGACCACATGGGTTTTCTCCGGTTTCCTCCCACGTTCCAAAGATGTACAGATTTGTGGGTTAATTGGCTTTGGTGAAATTTTAAATTGTCCCTAATGAGTCGGATAGTGCTAGTGTATGGGGATGGCTGGTCGATGCGGGCTCAGTGGGCCGAAGGGGCTGTTTCAACGTTGTATCTCTAAAGGGCCTGTCCCACTTGGGCGACCTAAGCTGCAAGTTTAGAAGAGTTTGTCCTGGACTCAAACTCGCAGCATGGTTGACACAAGGTCCTAGGAAGTCGTATGAGGTGGCTGGAACTCTCCTTCATGGTCGAAGGAGGTTCTCGCCTACTCGCGGCCTCAGCTAGGTCGTGTATAAAATGTCAGGATATTAAAATATTTTCCGCGAGTAACATTTGGTCGGCATGGGTCTTTTTCACTCGTAGTGCAGTGGAGTGAGGTCGCTATTTACTTAGGCACTCGAGGGCAGCCGTAGGCAATCTCCTTCACTGACCGACCATTTTGATTGGCTCATTGGAGTTTCACAACCTAGGAAGACCGACCGGTAGGTAAAATGCACGCAAAACTTTATTATACTTCTTAAAAGTGTCTCCACTCCTCCTCCTCCCCTGCCCTTCTCTCCCTTTCTGTCTCCCTTCTCTCTCCTCTTCTCTCTCCTTCTCTCTCCTTCTCCCCCCCCCCCCCCCCGCTTACCCCCCCCCCCACCTCTAAAGAACTTACGGTACTCTGTGACAGCCGTTTATCTTAATCTCGCAGACAGCGCTCCTCCGCTTTCCCTGGCCCCCACCTTCGCGATGTGCTTGTGTGTGTGTGTGTGCGGTAGGTAGATGCAGCTCACGGTTCGGTTGATCCAGCTCGAGGCTTTCTAGGAGAGTGCCCTCGAGCTTGAAGGTCAAAGACACTCTTCTGGACTCGCGGATTAGGTCGCCCAAGTGGGACAGGCCCTTAAAACTAAAACTAAATAAAACTGTAAATGCCTTGTACATTGTGGAAGCCAAAAAAACAGGCAAATGCCTCTGCTCACTCTGCCTTCTGTTGGCTAAGGGAAAGTGGATTAAGTGAAGTGTCCTTTGCCTGAGTTTGGATCCAATAAGTAGCAAATTGAATAGGCAGAGATCAGCAGCAGCTGCCTATAATGCTCTTGTGCCTGGAGGCTGAGAGTGATTATAATCCTTACCTTCATGTACGTGTGTCATAGAGTCTAACAGTTTAGTTTAGAGATACAGCATGGAAACAGGCCCTATGGCCCATGCTGACGATCGATCACCCATCCACACTAATTCTATTTAATGCCACTTTTGCACCCACTCCCTGCACACTAGATTATTGTGTTCAGTTTTGGTCTCCCTGTTTTTGGAAAGATGTTGTTAAGCTGGAAAAGGTGCAGAGAAGATTAACAAGGATGTTGCCAGGACACGAGAGCCTGAGCTGTAGGGAAGGGTTGTGTAGACTGGGACTCTATTCCTTGGAGCGCAGGAGAATGAGGGGCGATCTTATAGAGGTGTATAAAATCATGAGTGGAATAGAACGGGTAGATACACAGTCTCTTGCTCAGGGTAGGGGACTCAAGAACCAAAGGACATAGATTTAAGGTGAAGGGGGAAAGATTTAATCATGGACCGGAGGGGCAACTTTTTTTACACAAAGTGTGGTAGGTATATGGAACGAGCTGCCAGAAGAGGTTCTTGAGTCAGATACTATCATAACGTCCAAAACACATTTGGACAAATACATGGATAGGATAGGTTCAGAGGGATATGGGATAAATGCAGGCAGGTGGGACTAGTGTAGATGGGGCACGTTAGACTGCATGGGCAAGTTGGGCCGAAGAACATGTTTCCATGTTCTATGTTTTCTATGACTTCATGAAACTAGGAGCTATTTACAGGGGCCAATTAATGTCTGCTCGTCTTTGGGATGTAGGAGGAAACCGGATTACCCGGCGGAAACCTAGGTGTTCACAGAAAGAACATACAAACGCCACACAGACAGCACCCAAGGTCAGAATCAAACCTGGGTCTCCGGCGCTGGAAGTTCTACCGCTGCGCCACTGTGCCGTCATAGAGCACAGAAACAGGCCCTTCAGCCCAACTTGCCCATGCAGACCACGATGCTTCATCTACACTAGACCCACCTGTCCATGTTTGGCCTCTATCCCTCTATCTCTCTAAACCTTTCCTATCCATGTACAAATGTGAAGGTGTATTGAGGGTTGCAGGTCATCAGAGAGATTGTGTTTGAATTCTGGCTCTTCAAATAGCAATGTTTCAAGGTAAATGGAGTTTGTAAAATCTGGTTGTTCTGAACAAATAAAAGCTGTTGTTTCTCAGATCTTTACACCTGCACATCTTGACGCTGCCAAACCGTACAACATTTGGAAGCAGTTTGGGGATGGGGGTGCAAACATTTCAGCTAGGGTGTGAAGATGAATTTCCCAAAAGTCTGTAAGATACTGAAAAACATTTGCAGAATTGTTCAGCGGGCAACACATTTCCAGTTCCAAATGAATGCAGCACCTGGTCTGTTTGTACCTGAGAGTGCTGAGGTTTGCAACAGAAGGTCCAATTGAATTTCTGAGCAAATACAAACAGATTTCCTGAATTGGGTAAATTATGTTACATGGCGGTTATTGTCATGAGATCATTGCAGTGTTTAGTTTGTGATGACAATAGACAATATACAATAGGTGCAGGGGTAGGCCATTTGGCCCTTCGAGCCAGCACCGCCATTCAATGTGATCATGGCTGATCATCCCCAATCAGTACCCCGTTCCTGCCTTCTCCCCATATCCCCTGACTCCGCTATTTTTAAGAACCCTATCTAGCTCTCTCTTGAAGGCATCCAGAGAACCTGTCTCCACCGCCCTCTGAGGCAGAGAATTCCACTGATGTTGATACATCAGATGGAATTTTCATGCAGCTTAAAATTTGGATCAGTGGACTGGGCTGTCTTCACCACTCTGCAAGTTCAGGCGGTCAAGAGCAGAGTAGTTGCCAAAACAGGATGGAATGCAAAACGGGCTGAATACTTTCTATAGTGCAACCGTAGAAACTTGAAGGAATCTTTGTGGTCATGCCAAATCCTCTCACATGTGTAAGAAAGTAAATACGCTGATGTGCTTTCTTGATCACTACATCAGTATAAAGAGATCTAGATTGGGTTGTTGGTGATATGTGTACCTAGGAACGTGAAGCAGTCGACTATCTCTTCAGCAACTCCATAGATGACGTCAAAATTGTGTTCACCACCACTTCCTTAGGTTAACGGGCAACTTTTTCATGTAGCTGACATTAAGTATGTGAATTGATGTTGCTGACATTGAACTGTTTTGTGAAAATCATCAGTGTATTATGTTGCTATTAAAGATTCCACAATCCAGCAAGCTAAATCTGTGACACTTTACCCTTTGGATGTAATTTCTATGAATGAAGTTCATTTCTGTTATTAACTCCCTGGACAATGCATGTTTCTAATCTTTAAGCTTCTGATTGCTGTGGTCGCCTTGGTTGGGACTAAATCTTCAGAGACAGACCTGCCTTTTAGGTGTTTTGACATTTTCAGCTTCTTAATAAATCAGGACAAGGGTAAGCTTGTAGTGTGAATGGAGAGGAGAAGGAGATGGGCTGGTAAAAGCTCTTGCAGTACATAGAGTGAAAAAATAATGAAGATGGAGGAACTAAGAATGAATTGTGAACAATAGTTGTGTAATCATCTCAAGTTGCTATTTGTCATGACTATAACCTTTCTCCCTGCCTGTCATGTTTGGCAACTCTTCTTCCAAAGTGCAGTGAGAAAGTGCATAAAGTGTTTTGCAATTTGGGTCCAATTGCGTTTCTGGCCGAACTGTTTTAGTGGCTTTTAAGTTCAACTGAGAGGTTCGACGTGACATCTGATAGTACTTCCAGTAGTTCAGCACACCCTAAGTGCTGCACTGGTACTTCAGTTGAGCTTGAAATAGAGTTTAACCATGCAGCCTCTAGCAGGCTAAAGAAGAATCACAGAGGCATAAAGCACATCTAATACACACAGATTCTACTTTCATTTAATCGCATCATTGTTTCTTATTCAATCGGCATGGTGTCACAGCAACTTAGCTGGAGCCTATACCAGATTGTAGCAGTGAAATGAAAGGGGCCAGAGAGATGTGGCTCTGATGATATTGACTGCCTTTTTGAAACAGGACCTCTTATAATTTAGTTTAGAGATACAGCCTGGAAAAAGGCCCTTCGACCCACCGTGTCCACAGTGACCATTACACATAAAATAAGAATACAACCTCACTGCGGCCCTTGAATGTTTTTTACCTGCACTTTCTCACCCGTTCACACTACTTCTATGTTATCCTACTTCCTCAACCACTCCTTACACATTAAGGGCAATTTACAGCGGCCAATTAACCTGAAAACCTGCATGTCTGGGATGTAGGAGGATACCAGAGCCTGGTATCCAATGAACACCACTAGATAAATGATGAATCCTTTTGAGGATTGACAGGTCAGATTTATCATTGATTGACCTCCAGTGCAGGAACTAGAGGTTGTGTGTGACCTCGGTCAAAATCATAAATTAATAAATTATCTGAAATCCCAAGCCTTGCAATGTTGCATCTTGTATTTAACATTTTTATAGAAACATAGAAAAATAGGTGCAGGTGTAGGCCATTCGGCCCTTCGAGTCAGCACCGCCATTGAATATGATCATGGCTGATCTTCTAAAATCGGTAGCCCCGCTCCTGCTTTTCCCCCCATATCCCTTTAGCCCTAAGAGCTAAATCCAACTCTCACTTGAAAATAGCCAGTGAATTGGCCTCCACTGCCTTCTGTGGCAGAGAATTCCACAGATTCATAACTCTCTGGGTGAAATTTATTTTCCTCATCTCAGTCCTGAAAGGCCTACTGGTTCTGGTTCTGGACTCCCCAAACATCGGGAACATTTTACCTGCATCTAGCCTGTCCAATCCTTTCAGAGTTTTATATGTTTATATAAAATCCCCTCTTATCCTTCTAAATCCCAGAGAATACAAGCCCAGTCGACCCATTCTTTTCCGGTTAGTCCCGCCATAAACATATGGTGAACCTACGCTGCACTCCCTCAATAGCAATAACGTCCTTCCTCAAATTAGGAGACCAAAATTGCACACAATACTCCAGGTGCGGTTTCACCAAGGCCTTGTACAACTGCATTAGGACCTCCTTGTTCCTAAATTCAAATCCTCTTGCAATGAAGGCTAACATACCATTAGCTTTCTTCACTGCCTGCTGTGCCAGCATGCTTACTTTCAGTGACTGATGTACAGCCAGGTCTCTTTGCATCACCCCTTTTCCTAATCTTACATCATTCAGATACTAATCTGTCTTCCTGTTCTTGCCAACATCACATTTATCCATGTTATACTGCATAGAAACACAGAAACATAGAAAGGTGCAGGAGTAGGCCATTTGGCCCTTCGAGCCTGCACCGCCATTCAATATGATCATGACTGATCATCCAACTCAGTATCCTGTACCTGCTTTCTCTTCATTACCCCTTGATCCCTTTAGCCACAAGGGCCACATCTAACTCCCTCTTAAATATAGCCAATGAACTGGCCTCAACTACTTTCTGTGGCAGAAAATTCCACAGACTCACCACTCTCTGTGAAAAAAAAAATTCTCATCTCGGTCCTAAAAGACTTCCCCCTTATCCTTAAACTGTGACCCCTTGTTCTGGACTTCACCAACATCGGGAACAATCTTCCTGCATCTAGCCTGTCCAACCCCTTAAGAATTTTGTAGGTTTCTATAAGATCCCCCCTCAATCTTCTAAATTCTAGCGAGTACAAGCCAAGTCTATCCAGTCTTTCTTCATATGAAAGTCCTGCCATCCCAGGAATCAGTCTGGTGAACCTTCTCTGTACTCCCTCTATGGCAAGAATGCCTCTCCTCAGATTAGGAGACCAAAACTGTACGCAATACTCCAGGTGTGGTCTCACTAAGGCCCTGTACAACTGCAGTAGAACCTCCCTGCTCCTATACTAAAATGCATGCATCTGCCCAATCACCCAACCTATCCAAGTCACCCTGCAGCCTCATAGCATCCTCATCGCATCTCACACTGCCACCCTGCTTTGTGTCATCTGCAAACTTGGACATGTCACATTTAATTCCCTCGTCTAAATTGTTAATATATATTTGTCAATAACTGGGGACCCAGCACCGAGCCTTGCGGCTCCCCACTAATCACTACATGGAGAAGTAATTTGTCAATAGCTTATCAATTAATGCAATCGCTGTTGGTGTATTGGATGTCTAACTAAATTAACAAAGGTCTTTTGAAGATTACCTTCATGGGCCCTATCCCACTTACGCGACTTTTTCGGCGACTGCCAGCACCCATCAAAGGTCGTTGCAGGTCGCTGAAAAATGTCAACTTGGTGAAAATTCAGCGGCGACCAGAAAGATGCTACGACTCTTTGGGCGACTGAGGAGACAACTCATGACCATACAGGTGACACCGTGGCAACATGTTGCGGGTTGAGGCCTGTATGGTCATGAGTAGTCGCACAAAGAGTCGTACCTTGTTCTGGTCGCCGCTGGATTTTCAACACGTTGAAAATTTTTCGGTGACCTGCTGCAACTATGACGGGTGCCGGCAGTCGCCGAAAAAATCGCGTAAGTGGGACAGGCCCATAAGAGTTAATTAGATTTCACATATTACTCATTGTAAATGGTTTAAAGTCCATTATGTTACCTGTTATGAGAACTGTAAATCAGCAGGGTCTTAATCTATATTTCACTGTATTGCTTGCAGATATATCTACTCCCGTTTGATTCTGGTCACAAATTTCTCTCTCCCAGGTCATTTCCCAGCTGCGGATTCTAAGCAGGTCAATGACAGCGGGATGTAAATTCGACAGAGAGATCTGGTCCAACGAGCTGTCTCCTATTCTCAACCTCTGGAAAAAACTTAACCAGGTAAGATGCCTTCAAAAAAACTATTAGTTGCGTACTTAGTGCAACTGAAAAGAAAAATCTAATGTATGAACTGAACATTTTCACATCAGAGAAACTATGTAAATGGTTAAAAAGAACAAAGTTACAATAGATTCAGAAGATTGCCAAATTAGTCTACACGAACTTCAGTAAAATGTAGACAAGGAACAGCAGATGGTAGTTAATATAAAAAAAACACAAAGCACTGGAGTAACGCAGTGGGTCAGGCAGCTTCTCCAGAGAACATGGATAGGCGATGTGTCGGTTTGGGATCCATTAACAGATTGAGTGTGGTGGCGAGAGAAGGCTGGAAGAGAGGAGGGGCAGGACAAACCCTGGCAAGTGATAGGTGGATGCAGGTGAGGGTTTTTTTTACTCGACATAAGTGTGGACAAAGTCCAAAGATGAAAAGATAAGGATAGAAGAGGTGCCAATGTTTACGCCAGAGGAAGAAAGGGAGCGGGAAGTGTAGAATTGGGTGCAAGTCCAGATGGGGCACAGGAAGAGGGGAGGAGGAGGGGGGATGGGAGGGGGTTATTTGTAGATAAAGCATTTGACAAGGTTTCACATGAGAGACTGCTTCAATAGGTTTGAGTTCTTGGGATCTAAGGCAAGTTTGACTGTGGATCCAAAAGTGACATGATGAAGCGAGGCGGACGACGATGGTGGAGGGTGCTTTTGTAATTGGAAGCTTGTCATGAGACCTTTACTGTTTGTCATACATTCATAATTTGGATATGAATATCAAATAAGTTTGCAGATGACGCGTAAATTGTTGAGAGTGAAGAGAATAGTTTCAGTATACTGAATGGGTAGGTCAATGGCAAATGGTATTTGATTCTCATAAGTACAAGATGATGCACTTTGGGAGGGCTATCAAAGATAGAACTTGCACAATGAATGATACGGCCTTAGGAATTCCTGAGGAACAGATGGACCTTGGTGTACAAGTCCACAAATCTCTAAAAATGGCAGCATAGAGGTCATAATGGATAAAATGTATTTTTCTCCAGGATAGAGGATTCTAAAACTAGAGGGTATAGCCTTAAGGTGAGAGGGGAGAGATTTAAGATGGACCTCAGGTGCAACTTTTTCCACTTAAAAGATAGTCCGTATCTGGAATGAGCTGCCATAGACAGGGGCGGAAAACCCGGGGGGGCCAGAGGGGACATGTCCCCCCCATATTTTGAGAGGTGGGCGACATCCCCGCCAGGTTAACCTGCCTGGGCTTGCGGGAAATATGGCCGGCGCAGATAAGGGCTGTTAGTTAACCTGATGAGACAGGCAGTTGAGCTGCATTTAGCGCTGGATTGAGCCACCGAAGCCTTGCGCGCGTGTGTGAGTGTGCGCATGCGCGCGCGGACGCCAAAAAATTGTGTCCCCCGTCCCCTCCATATTTTGATAGTGAGTTCCGTTCTTGGCCATAGAAGTGAATATAATTGTGACTTTCAAAAGTCATTTGGACATATATGGATAGGAAGGGTTTAGAGGGCTGATGGCAAAATGCAGGCAAATGGGATGAGCCCGGTATGCCAACTTGGTCAGTATGGTTGCATGCTGTATAGCTCTATGACTATGATTCATAAATAGATAAGGTGATGTAGAATCTATACAGAATACCAGCACTGTATACCTATAGATAATATTTGTTTCATTTTGTTCAGAGATATAGCAAAGAAACTGTTCCTTCGGCCCACCAAGTCTGCGCCGACCAATGATCCCCGTTTACTAGCACTATCCTACATACTAGGGCCAATTTACAATCTTTTACCAAAGCCAAATTAACCTACAAATCTATACATCTTTGGAGTGTGGGAGGAAACTGGAGCACCTGGAAAAAACCCATGCTGTCACGGGGAGAGCATACAAACTCCGTACAGACAGTACCCATAGTGAGGATCGAACCCAGGTCTAACCCACAGTGCTATTTAATAAAACTTGTATAAACATTGTGTCATAGGATGACGCTTCTGAGGTCCTATCCTTTAAAGAAAATATTATATTGACTGCCGGTGCAAAATCACACTGAAAGTGCTTCCTCCGATTCTGAGCAGCTAATTTTAATTATCTTGCTGTGTGGGAAACATTTGGTGGAATGCTTGCTAATATAATCCTCTTTTAACTTCATTAGATTAAATTGAATCTATTCTTGTTTAGTATCTAAACAAGAAATTGAACACAAGAAAAATCAATGTAAATTTGATATAAAATGATAAAAGCAAGCATGCCAATATTTTCTGTTATTTCATTAATTTGCTTCTCAACCTCTTCTATTTTATTTTTAGGGCTCACAGTTGATTCATCAAAAAATATCTCCTCCAAATGAGACGCAGGGTTCTCCTGTCCAGTCATTCATAGCCTTGGAGCAATTCAATGCCATACGCCTGGTGCAGAGTGTTCATCAGTCTCTGGCATCGATGAGCAAGGTTATACGAGGAACATCTTTACTGACATCCTCAGTGCAGAAGCTAGCTACTGCGCTAATGAATCAAGAGGTACCTTCTGAATATTATGTTTTTATTTAATTGTACATTTTGTATATGTTGGGATATAGACACTTGTCGACTTTAGACTTTAGAGATGGGCTTTAAAGTGGAAACAGGCTCTTCAGCCTACCGGGTCCGTGCCGACCAGCGATCACCCCGTGCACTAGCACTATTCAACACACAAGGGACAATTTTACAATATTACTGAAGCCAATTAACCTACGAGCCTGTACGTCTTTGGACTATGGGAGAAAACCGGATACCCGGAGAAAACCCACGTGGTCACAAGAACTCCGTGAGACAGCACCCGCAGTCTGGATCAAACCTCTAGCATTATAAGGCAGCAACTCTATTGCTGCACCACTGTGCCGCCCAAAACATTTCATTGTGCATTTTGTATGTGTTGGGCTTTAAACAATTGTAAGTAGCCTATTTATTCCCTGAACTTTCAGGACCCAGAAAAACAATACCCCATAAGACAACCTACAGTACAGCTAGTAGAACTGCTGACTCACAGCTCCAGTGACTCAGGTTCAATGCTGAGCTTTGTTGTACTATTTGCTTGCTCACGCTGTGACCGTGTGGATGTCTTCCCACACATCCAAAACATGTGGCTGGTAAAAATAAATTGACCACTGTAAATTGCCCCTGTGTGTAAGTGCATGGTGCAATCTATGGAGATGATGGGAATGTGGAGAGAATACATGGCATAGAATTAAGGCAACTTGGTGATTCATGGTCAGTGCTGACTATGTGGAATAAAGAAACGTGGTGGGTGTATGGAACGAGCAACCAGAGAAGGTAGTTGAGGCAAGGACTATTGCATCATTTAAGAAACAAACAGGTATTGTCCAAATGCCTTGAGGTGCCTACTGTTAGTAGTTCAGGTATCCCTGCATTTACCTTGTTAACCAGGACTATCACAATGTTTAAGAAACATTAGGACAGGGACATGTATAGGACAGGTTCAGAGGCATATGGGCCAAACACAGGCAGGTCAGACAGTAGTAGCAATGTTACAAAATTTTGAGATTTTAAATATCAAGTCTTTAATTTATCCCATCAGATAAAGCATAAAAAGAAGTTTAATTTGACACCTAATTCACTTTCATATCTTCAGTATTAAAAAAGCTATGGCCATTTTCATACTCGGAAATTGGCATCTTGTTCCCTATTGCTTTTTCATTGACTTAACAGCTGTGATCGAGAACATTTTAAAGCCCATAACTTTCTTAAAATTTAAGAGAACTGAAAGAAATGTTCAGTTATTATAGATTGAAGCATTCTGAAACAAATATGAAACAACCTCACTTAGATGACTTGAAATTAAAGCATATAGTTAATTAGTTACCTAATTGTAGCTAATTACAAAATTCAATTACTAGATCTAAACATCTATCCATTTCTTAAGAATAGATTAACATTTTTAAATAGCTTAAGTGTCCAAATAACATTCACACAAGAATTCACAATATAACATAATTTTAAAATCTCATTGTCATGGGTTTATAGGCCAAATGGAAGGAATTTAAAGTTTAATACCTGTAAATTAATGGCCATTTAAATGGCCGGTTCTTCGGGGGAAAAATCACCGTTTCACAACTTAAAATGTGAATTAAATACATCTTAATACAATTTTATACTTAAAAATGAACTACTTTCTTTTACCTGTCCCCTCCATAAAATCCGTTCCCGTTGTCGGCATTGACGGCTTCAGAAGCTGATTTTAAAATCATTCCAGCGATTAACTTGTCGGGCAAATTTTTTTTAAAAACACACAGTACGGCCGTCGGAACGATTCTTTAGCAACATCTTGCACTCCAACAAATATAATCCAGGACCAGGTCGGAAATAAAATCCATTTTAACCCCGCCCCCCCCTCAAACGCGTCAAAATCGCGCACACGGCCAGTGTCAGAATTGCAGCCCCACTGAAGGTAAGTATTGTAACATGCCTAAGACTAGTGGATGGGGCGTATTGGTTGGTGTGGCCAAGTAGGATTGAAGGGCCTGTTTCCATGCTGTAAAGACTCTATGACTATAAACATAGAAACATAGAAATTAGGTGCAGGAGTAGGCCATTCGGCTCTTCGAGCCTGCACCGCCATTCAATATGATCATGGCTGATCATCCAACTCAGTATCCCGTACCTGCCTTCTCGCCATACCCCCTGATCCCCTTAGCCACAAGGGCCACATCTAACTCCCTCTTAAATATAGCCAATGAACTGGCCTCAACTACCCTCTGTGGCAGAGAGTTCCAGAGATTCACCACTCTCTGTGTGAAAAAAGTTCTTCTCATCTCGGTTTTAAAGGATTTCCCCCTTATCCTTAAGCTGTGACCCCTTGTCCTGGACTTCTACAACATCGGGAACAATCGGGAACAATCTTCCTGCATCAGAGGATATGTTCCCATGCTGTACTACCTTATGACTTATGCATGCCGCCTGCATATAGAAGTTTGTAACATCCATGAATCCCTACCTGCTGATTTTTACCCAATGAGACATTAATTTTCCTTCCCTTAAGTGGACAGCCTGCTTCTTTTTTTCCCCTTATGTAGAATGGGCCAGTATATTGGAAGAAAATGCTTATGTTTCATTAGGGCCAGTGGTGACCTTCAATGGCTTTGCTCCTCAAGGCATATGTTCCCCAAATACTCTAGCATGATCAACCCTTTAAACCAAAGGCTGCCTTCTCACACTTCCCAATTTATAGCAGTGTGACTGCTCTTCGGAACTTTTTCACTCAAAGGGTAGTCTGTATCTGGAATGAATTGACAGAGGATGCCACAAATGCAAATTATGATTGTTAAAACAAATTTGGACAGATACATGGATAGGAAGGGTTCAGTGGGCTATGGGCCAAATGCAGACACATGGGATTAACTCAGAATGCTAACTTGGTTGGCATGGGCAGGGTGGGCTGAAGAGTCTGTTCCATACCCGATAGCTCTATGACTCTGTGACTGAGACTGAGGTGGAGTGGCCAACAAAGCACACATCCACTTGAACTTTATCCGCAGCATTTTCAAAACATGTTATTTTGTTGGAAGTTGCCACAATCTGTTGAATTAAATTTAAAGATCACATCACAAATAATGAGGCAACAACAAGCACTTGTTCTGCTAATGGTTTAGCTACTGTATAATCGGCACATGCCTCTACGAAAATGATAGTCAAGAAAACCATGAACAACTTGGAGATGAGATTTTCCTGTTCTGATCAATGAGATTTGGCTCTGCAGGTTGTCCCAGCTCATGCATTCCAGATTTTAATAATTTTCTATGCAATGTACAGCTTTTTTTAGGCTTTGCATAAATATCACCCAGGAAGTCAGCCTAAGATAATTGCAAATAAAGGGCTGTGCAATGCCTCAATTTGCAGTAGGTTATAATGATGTCCAGCATACCCAATGTAATGAAACATGTAAGACAAAATATCCACCTTCCCTGTTCCTGTCAGGTCTGTGAATTTCTAGTGATGCTGTTTTACACTCTTGGGAAGCATTTATACCCAGAGATTTCCTTTAGAGGAGTCTAAACCTGCTGTTGTACTCATCGGCAAACTTCGTAATTTGGAGGCTGGAAACTAATTTCCAACTTCATGGCATTTCAAAATTGTTTAAATGAGGTCTAGCCCCGACATTGGCAGGACCTCTGCATCACCATTAGCAGGTGTAACTTCCGGGGCACACATCTAAAACGCCTACCTCCCATCTATGAATGAATGAATGATACTTTATCACATATGACATGTCACAGTGAAATTCTTTGTTTTGCACACTATACACAAAGTATGCAAGGAGTCACGAACAGGATGCCGACAATGTTACAATATAGTCCCAATGGTCCCTCTTCATTCTCGGCGGCTCCCCACGCCAGGTCCCTCTTTATTCTCTCGGCCCCCACAGCAAGCCGAGCCCCTCTTTATTCTTTCAGCGGCCCTCCCACCACGGGTCCCTTTTTGTTCAATTCTCTCCATCATAATAGTTGCTTAACAATAAAATATTTACAGCTTCTTGTTGGTGTATATGGCATTCTGGTTAGGGAAATATAATCTACTGTTATTTGGGTATATGTTCATAAGAAAATTGTGATTGTAAATCCAAAGATAAGGTTTAATACAGTGGTCGGAGAAGTAATAACAACAATCGACCATTACCCCTGGGAATCATGTTTTATTAAAGATTTATCACTATTTTCTAGGAGCAATGGCCTTAATAAAATGGGTGAGGCTAAGGGGGTACAATAGAGGAATAGCACAGCAGAGTGTCTTTCTTGCACCTTGCAGTGTAAGTGTGATTTAATCCGAAGTGGAAATTTAAACGCAACTTGGAGGAACAGCACCTCGTATTTCGCTTGGGTAGCTGAAACCCATTAATATGAACAATGAATTCTCTCATTTTAAATAATTTCATCTATCACCCCTTCCCTCCCCCCTCCCTCCCTTCTAGTCGTTTTTATCAGTTCCACAGTTCTCCACATTGTTTCCCTCATAAGATCATACCTTCCCTTGTCAACAATGGTCCTATCAGGCCTGTGGCTGGCCCTGAATGGCCCTGGTCTTTTCTAGCCTCCAGCTCTTCACCTCTTCCATCCACCACCTCCTACTTCGGGTCTGAAGAAGGTTCCCGACCCAAATGTCCTCAATCCTTTTTCTCCAGATATGCTGCCTGACCTGCTGAGTTTGTGTCGCTTGTGGTTCAGCTCAGTGAATAGGAAAAGCAGATGTTACTGTACAGTCAGTCAACATTTGTGATTAATCCTACCACTGGAATTGCGTTTTCCACGGAAAACAATCTTTTCTAATTGAATTCTGATAAATTTACAATCCTCTCATGGTTGGGAGCTTTCAATGTCACATCTCCAGTGCTTAAATGATACAGTCAAGGCTTTAAAGCGGCTTTAAATTAGAGTGATAGAGCACTATTTAGCCAGTTTTTATTTCCTTGTAAACGTACTCTCTCATCATCATTGTCTCTGCTGACTTTCAGTGCTCTACCAGCATCATCATCCTCTGTCTGATTGACCTTCTTCATACATTAAAGAAATGATTCCATATACATCCTGCAGATAACAGACATCGCTATGAATATTTGTATGAATTGTGACCTTTCTGGTCTTTTTTTATGCGACACATGAAACATTCACTATTCCAGTCGTATTCAGGTGTCCTCCTTCTTGTCTAAATCCCTGCCTCTTACTATACTGAACTGATCTGTTATATTTGATTAGTTTTAGTTTAGTTTGGAGATACAGGGCCTTCGGCCCACCAAGTCCCCGCCGAACAGCGATCCCCGTACATTAGCACTATGCAACACACTAGGGACAATTTACAATTTACACAAGCTGATTAACCTACAAACCTAGATGTCTTTGGAATGTGGGAGGAATCGGAGTACCTGGGAAAAATCCACGTGGTCACGGGGAGAATGTACAAACTCCATACAGACAGCACCCATGGTCAGGATTGAGCCCGGGTCTCTGGCTCTGTAAGGCAGCAACTCCACCGTTGCACCACCATGCCAGAGTGAAGAAGGGTCTCGACCCGAAACATCACCTATTCCTTCACTCCATGCTGCCTCTCCTGCTGAGTTTCTACAGCATTTTTGTCTACCTCTAAATACATGTTGCTGCTTTTTAGAAGCAAAATGCTGCAGAAACCCAAAATCTGTGTCAAACACTCCTTTCAGATGGAGCTTTGATGTATTTAATTCATTTGAATGCAAGATTTTCAAAATTAGCATATGCTGTCCTTTACATACCAGGGAATCTAAGCACTGATAGAGTGGCTGATTTGCAGGACACCTCCATTCAGTTCATCATCATGACCATGTCCTCACCATCTGTTACCGTCCTCTCTGTTTCACTTCCCCTCTGACTTCTCCGTCCACTGCTGTTCCAATAAAGCCTAATGCAAGCTCAAAGATTAGCACCTTGTCTTCTGACCAGACACAATATAGTCTATGGACCCATCACAGAGTTCAACAATTTTAGATAATAACAGTAGTTTATTTCAAATTTCCAGAATCCACTGTTCTTTCTCCTGGAAATTCTTCCTTCTGCAGTTACTTCAAATGGACCTTTTTCCTAACCTATTGTGGACATAGACTAGACGATCATGCAAACCAAACTCCTTCCATTGACTCAATCTACACTTCACGGTGCCTCGACAAGGCCAACAGCATTATCAGTCACCTCGGTTACTCCTTCTCCCCTCTCCCATCAGGCAAATGGTACAGAAGTTGGAAAACAGACACCTCCAGATTCAGGGAGTTTCTTTCCAGCTGTTATCAGGCAACTGAACGGTCCTCTTATCGGCAAGAGGGCGGTCCAGACCTCTCAACTATCTGATTGGAGACCTTTAAATTATCTATAATTGGACTTCATCTTGCGCTAAATGCTGTACTCGTTATCCTTTATCTGTACACTGTGGACGGCTTGATTGTATTCATGTCTAGTCTTCTCTTTGACCGGGTAGCATGCACCAAAAAAACTGTTCACTATATCTCGGTACATGTGACAATAATAAACTGAACAACTTTGTGCAATTTAAGGACTCCTATCTTTAATTCTGTCACTGACCTTTTCTCTTTTATTCTCTCCTCTCCAATTTTTGTGCATCTTATAATCTATCTATTTTCCCAGTCTGAAATAAGGTCAGTGATATAAAATATTTAATTGATTTCTCCCTCTACAACTTCTGCTTCCAGTGTTTCCAAATCTTCTATTTTTTATTTGTTATAGGCATTATTCAATTGGAAAAAAACCTGACGTTTATATGCTAGACACATTAAGAAATTGGGTGAATGTAGGATTAGTGTGAAGGGGTGCGTGATGGTCAACATAAGCTCAATTTTCTGATGTACCTGTTTCTGCGCTATGTGGCTTAACGACTCTAAACTGGCTCATTGCAGGTCCTTTCCACATCCAGTCTCATGAGGGTAAAATCTTGTTTTCAATGTGCAGATAAACTCAAAGACTGCTGGAGCCTGTTAATTATCAACTGATGAATGCATTAAGATTTGGTGAACTACAAGTTTCATAGTCTGCCTTAATATGCTTCTGTGTTACAATTCCATACCAGTTAATAATTTCATTTACGCATTTCAATCAATTTCAAAAATTAACAAATTTAATAGGGGCTAAAATTACATTTTTGTAAAGTATGTAAATATCAATGTGTAAGATTTCACTGATACTGTTCGGCTACAAGCTATTATGTAACACATAGAATTATAACGTTTTATATTTAATAAATTATTTTTTGTGAGCTCCTATTAGAAAATCTGGGGTCACAGTCAAACATAATTTATTTATTTATTTCGATAAAAATAATCAAATTTGATAAGTTTGCCACAATTAGAATTCTAATTAGAATAATAATTATTATTTTGTTAGTTAAATTATTTCTATGATTTAATGATGGTTATAATATGTTTGCAATTAACAACTGCCAGAAAAGGTTTCTTTGAGTAATGGGAAGCTCCCATCAACCACAACCCCATTAACTATCATAAACTCTAAGCTCAATGGTAAACTCCAGACTTTACTTTAGACTTTAAACATACAGCGTAGAAACAGGCCCATCGGCCCACCGTCTATGCCGACCAGCGATCACTCTGTATGCTAGCACTATCCTACACTTTAAGGACAAGTTACCAATTTACAGATACCAATTAACTCACGAACCTGTATGTCTTTGGAGTGTGGGAGGAAACCAGAGCACCCAGAGAAAACCCAGGGAGAACGTACAGACTCCGGGGCTCTACCACTATAAGGCAGCTTTAAGGCAGCATCTATATTGCTCCGCCACTGTGTCGATCAAGACAAAAAAAAGGCTCATTATCTGCTTGCCCAGGAAGTTACAAATTTCAGTCGAACCTGGTGCAAGCCTACCTCTTTATTCAGATACAGTTATTGGTGCCTGTTTGGATCACTAACCATATACAGGTATGGTGGTTGAAACTCATAAAATAATGGAACACAAGGAATAATTCAGTAGCACATAATAAAAATGCACTAACAGAATACCTGTTCTCATTTAGGTATGGAAATCCAATGATGAAATTTAGATTACTGAATATTACTAGTTTGGGTGACTCTGCATATGAACCTAGAGCTTTGGTTAAAAATTGGATGAGAATGGATTTTCAAAGACTCATTATTAAAATGGGCCTTCCAAAATGTTTTTTTTTCTCTTGTAGAGATGCTCCCTGATTCGCTGAGTTATTCCAGCAATTTGTGTCATCGTTTTTTTCTTACACTTTCGGGACACTTTGGTGATTTTGCTGTTTTAGAATTATCCAAACCAGCATGGTTGTTCAGTGGTTAGCCTGCTTTGATATTGCACTCTGCCAAGAGGTGAAGTGCAAAAAATTAATTCATAACTTTTTTTTGTGTAGTAAAAGATTGAACTAAGGTGTAAAAATCAATTGCAAAACAAGATCAGCATTTCCTACTATGCCAAATACTTAATAAGTATTTTAATTATGCTCTTCCATCCATGTGATCTGTATTTGAAAAAAGCAGAGAGCACACATAGATGATGTCAATCTATGTGCAATGGCCCATTTGTGGTCTGTGAAATTAATACAAATACTGTACACTATATGGAATTAACACTGGGCTTGGACCAGAACAGGAAACTGGGTCTTAACAGAAATGTTTGCACATGCTATTTAAAGAGATCATCAGTTACCTTAAGATTGATTAGGAATTAACTTGGAGAAGTGGTCATTACATTCAAAAGGGATGAAGACTACAAATTGAAGACCTGGAATGAGTATGGGTGAACAGTTACTTTTTATTTAATTCATATAATGGTCATTTTGATAATGGCACCATGAACACAGGGAATGATGGCCATATGACAAGACTGACTTGCCAAAGGAGGAAGGGCAGAATGTCTCCAGTTCGGTAGGCCTAACTCCCCAAGTTCTGTGAGAATCTTTTCTCCTACTAGTAATGATCAAAAAGAATGAATCAAAATCATTGGCTTTCATAGCAAGAGGATTTGAGTATAGGAGCAGGGAGGTTCTACTGCAGTTGTACAGGGTCTTGGTGAGACCACACCTGGAGTATTGCGTGCAGTTTTGGTCTCCAAATCTGAGGAAGGACATTATTGCCATAGAGGGAGTGCAGAGAAGGTTCACCAGACTGATTCCTGGGATGTCAGGACTGTCTTATGAAGAAAGACTGGATAGACTTGGTTTATACTCTCTAGAATTTAGGAGATTGAGAGGGGATCTTATAGAAACTTACAAAATTCTTAAGGGGTTGGACAGGCTAGATGCAGGAAGATTGTTCCCGATGTTGGGGAAGTCCAGGACAAGGGGTCACAGCTTAAGGATAAGGGGGAAATCCTTTAAAACCGAGATGAGGAGAACTTTTTTTTCACACAGAGAGTGGTGAATCTCTGGAACTCTCTGCCACAGAGGGTAGTTGAGGCCATTCATTGGCTATATTTAAGAGGGAGTTAGATGTGGCCCTTGTGGCTAAGGGGATCAGGGGGTATGGAGAAAAGGCAGGTACGGGATACTGAGTTGGATGATCAGCCATGATCATATTGAATGGCGGTGCAGGCTCGAAGGGCCGAATGGCCTACTCCTGCACCTAATTTCTATGTTTCTATGTTTCTATGAAAGAATTTCTATCAACGATGATAGATATGATATACTTTGCAGGTATTGCACCAGCCACAGCCATGCCTGCTTGTGTTGCCAATGTTGTTGGGTACTTTAACAATTATAAGGAAGATGAGTAGTTTGTAGTGTTTTTAATAAATGAATGAATGAAGGAATAAATGCATAAGTTTATTGGCCAAGTATTCACATACAAGGAATTTGCCTTGATGCTCTGCCCACAAGTGACAACATGACATACGGTGACAGTTAAAAATGATACATAAAACATTAAACATTAATAATAAAACATTATTGATTAAACATGAGAATTAAATAAAATACCAGAGCAAAAGGAGGCTACAGATTTTTGGTTATTGAGTAGAGCTACTACTCGTGGGGGAAAAAGCTGTTGTTATGTCTGGCTGTGGCAGCTTTGACAGTCTGGAGTCACTTTCCAGAGGGAAGCGATTCAAAGAGTTAACAAGAGTTTACATACTGGGGAAACAAGATAGGAAAAAATGGTCTACATAGGGAAACTAAGGATGTTAGTGAGGCTATAAATAGATTTATCATGGTGTTTGGGTTCCACAGGACACCTTACTGTTACTCTTGCTCATTCCTTAAAGCCACCTTCTGTCAGTTCTTCTTGATGACAGTAGCAACTTTACTCTTCCATAAAGGTGAAAGTGCATCCCTGTCTTGATAGCATTTAGTAGCAATTCAAGTAAGCACGATTAAAATTAAGTGCTGATCTTGCTCTTTATGAACCTATTTTAAGCACCTTCTGTTACTTCAAATTCTATTTCAACATCAGCTCTCCAAACAATAGATATCAGATCGTGTTATGCATCTTTTCACTTCACAGCACAAGTGATGACGCCAGCAATCTCGCCAACAGTCTATCTGTCCCTTCCTTCTTTGTGTCTGTTTTGTATGTTAAATGTATGTTTTTTTTGGGTTCTTTAGCTTGTTTTGTGTGAGGGGGAGTTGGGGAAAACTTTTTCGAATCTTTTACCTCGACTGAGATTCCGTATCGTATCTCCGTCCGCACTGTGGCCTAACATCGTGGAGTTGGCGGCCTTTGCTGCAGATCGTCCGGGAGCTCTATCGCGGGAGCCTGTGGGACTTTAACATCACGGAGCTCGCGATCCCTGTCGGGGGTCGTCTTTAGGGCTCCACTGTGGGAGCCTGCGAGACTTTAACATCGCGGAGCCTGCGGTCTCTGGTAGAGACCGACCGGGAACTCCAAGCCCCAGGAGCTTCGACCACCCTGACGTGGGAGTTTCAATCGCCCTGACGCGGGAGCTTCGATCGCCCCGATGGGGGCTTCGACCGCCGGCTGCGGATGGTTCGACTGCCTCGACCGCGGGAGAATAAAGAGGAAAGAGATTGGACTTTATTGCCTTCCATCACAGTGAGGAATGTGGGGGATCCGCTGTGGTGGATGGTTAGGTTAACTTTTAAGTAGTTGTGTGTCTTGTTGCTTTTTATTTAGTATGGCTGTATGGCAATCTGAATTTCACTGTACCACTGTACCACTGTAATTGACAATAAACTGACCTTGAAATCTTGAAGTCAAAAATAGCCTGAAAGAGAAATCTAATGCTTTGATTAAGTTGAAACGGGAAATTCTGATGCAATGACTTTATTTCGGATTTGTGACACAAGATTCCCACTAACTCAGCTCGGGATCAACTTTTGATGTCGGTTAATTTGAAATAAGCTATTTAAATAAGCCAACAAGCATAAGATCTTTATGAAGGAATCGTGATGGTTTTACATTTCATAACCAATATCAAGCTTTATACATCATGTCAAAATAACAGTTATTACTTTGTCTTGAATAGGACAAAGAATTCCTCATGTCTATTTGTATATTTACATAGTATTAACATCCATGCAATCAAAACTACTGAACAACACTAAAACCGTGTATTTATTTTGCTGGCAGTGAAATGCCTCTCATATTTAGTGATGGATACAGCAAAGTACATATTTTAATTGCACCTGCATTTATAGGCACATTAAGACCACAATTTCATAGTAAATGTCACATATTTGAATTGAGTGGGGTTTTTTTCTTGTTCGGTGCACCAGTGATTAATTAGTTTACTTAAATGTCAGAACTGTCCTTTGAAGTTGTCATTGTAATTGGGTTTCATTACCTATAATTAATGGCTAAATTCTGATGTCAAAAACGATTTTCATCTAAAACTGTTTCCATTATACTAATGAATTGCTCAAAATATTGTTCATAAAAAAATTATATTGGCATTTTTTTATAAATGACAAATTAGCATTACATCCTTTGGAAAATTCAGAGGCACAGTTGCCTTTTCTGAAATATTTATCAGCTGTTAGGTTTTGTTTCATGGTATGTACGGTAGGAATGTGTACATTTTCAATCATTGAAAATCATTTAAATATACATTTGTTTTTAATACAACATGGAAATAAGCCATTCAGTCCATCAAGTCTTCACTGGCTCACAGAGCAATCACACTAACCAATTTATTTCCCTGTAATCTCTTTCGTTACACTTGCCCATTCACACTCCCTGCTTCTCCCTAAAAACCACTGACGCCAGTGTAATTTTATTGTGGCCAATTAACCTACCAGTCAGCATGTGGGAAGAAACCAGAGCACCTATGGTAAACCCAAATAGTCATAGAATCACAAAGCAGAGAAACAGGCCCTTCAGCTGAACTTGCCCATGCCGCCCATCTACACTAGTCCCATCTGCCTGCTTTTGGACCATATCCCTCTAAACCTTTCCTATCCATGTACATGTCCAAATGTCTTTTAAATGTTATAGTATCATGAGGAGATGTAGAAACTACACACAGCATCAGAGGTCAAAATCAAAGCTGCAATACCTGCGATGGCACCATGCTGCTTTGTGAAATACATAAAATATACTAGGATTTAAATTACGACGATACAAATTTTTAAAGCTAAAAATAAAACATGTTCTGCTTTTTTAATTGGTCTAAATAATTTTGTAAAGAATCAGTAACAGCAATTAAAAAAATCTTTTGAACTGTCACATTTCTTAAATACATTATTTTGCAAAATTGCAATACAGCCGTGTAAAATTCTAATAAACAGAAGCATAAAATATGGTAATAAAATATGCCTCAGATTTCTTCCTGTGTCTGCTGAATATTGGTCCGACGTTTGGTCCCAAATAATGTCTTAGATTAATCGTGGCAAGAATTAAATTTTTGTTTTGTTGGAGTGAAATTGATGTTTTGTTGAATCTTTATTAAATCATTAGTTCATATAACATTTTCATTGCAGTCAATGGAGAAGAAACTAAGACGGTGCGTGGAATTTTCAACAAACTTTCAATAGCAATGATGTCCATAAAACTCATGGAACCTCATTAATAACATGTTTGGTTCTCCAAAATCTTTCAAATTGAAGTTACCACCCTTGCCCATTGTGGCTTTTATGTTATCAGGGACCAATACCAATATGCCTTAGGAAACGGAAAAGCAAGTCGATCAGTTTATGGACAATAGTAGGTTTTCAATCAGTGCCAGCTCTACCTGTAATGCCTGCATTGTGTGGATAAATTAATAAAACAAGCTGCCAATTTGTAATTGGCCTTTTTGAACCAGAGATCAAATCACTTATTATCTCATTATCTCAGCCTTTTTATGTTTTAGTTTAGATTTAATAGATTGTTTTTTGTATTCATATTCCCAATTTATGGGGAGAAGGCAGGAGAATGGGGTTGAGAGGGCAAGATAGATCAGCCATGATTGAATGACAGAGTAGACTAGATGCCCTAATTCTGCACCTTTTATTTATGAACTTATGAACATATAATAGGTTTTTTCGAACCAGGTTGGAGAATTACCCCACTTGGAATGAATATTCATCATGTGGAGGTCTGTATTCTAAATGTTTAATTTTATCTGTGCAGTGTCCTTTGAGCTGGCAGAACAAGTGGGAGGGGCCTGAAGACCCCATGCAGTACCTCAGAGGATTGGTTGCTCGAGCTCTTGCAATACAGGTAAATATGAATACTAAAATCAAACATGAAATGCTTTGAAGGATTTATTGGAAACAGAAGGGCATATATCATAAATATTGATATCTGATTCATGTACATCAACTGAACAGAATGTGGAGCCTCCAAGGAGTAAACACACTTTTTTTCCTTCAGTTTTGGCTTGCATTCTTTGATAATCATTAAAAAATCATTACTTTCAAATTGGTTCACAGGTTTAATGAAGAGTTGCCGTAATGTTTCTTCACCTCATTAGACTTTGGCTAACACTGTTATAATGTACACGGTTATACGTTCAAAGGTTGAGCAGAGAAAGCTTCTGAGCAATGGTATGTGTGGTTAGGTGATTTTGTGCATTTTGGGTCATATTTTTAAACTACGGGAAACTAAATCCAAAATGAGGGCTTCAAGAAGTGCCACAAACATGAGCTGGTTATACTGTGCCATTGTAAAAATACACAAGGATGAAGTTGACAAGGTTACATGCTAACTCTTGACTTTTCAGCCTCCTACACTGTTCCAGCAACACCCAAATTAAGCTTGAGGGATGCAGGATGCAACTGTGAATTAATCTCAACGGTTGAATGCCTCCATTGCCAGCAGTTCTCTGCACTGGTGTATCTCACGGATGCTCATCAATTGTTTCACTTAAGACCAAGTGCACTGATGGATTCTTAGAAGCATAAGCATATGATCGGTTGGGGCGCTGTCCTGTACGGCTGCCTGTCCTACAGCTGTCCGTTTTCTTCACTTCTTTTTTATTATTTTTAGTGCGTTAAAGTGTGTAGTCGGGGGGTCTAATATTTTTATGTGTGGGGGGTGGTGGGGGGGAAGGGGGAAACTGCTTTTCAAGTCCCTACCTGGTCGGTGAGGCTGCCTGCCTCTGAGCAGCACCTTCGACCTGTCCTCGCGGCCTACCAGCGGGTCCTGGTGCGACGTTTTCTGAGGGGACCTGGCCAGAACCTCGGCTTTGGCAGCAGCGCAGTGCTGGGACGCTGTCGCGGAGCGGGCGATGCCTTGCCTGGGTAGCCGCGCTGGAACTCCAGTATGCTGGGACCGCCGATAAAAACATCGTGGAGCCGTGGTTCTGTGGAGCGGTCAGCTGCGGTGCTGAACTTTACATCTCGGAGCCTGGGATCTTTCGCCGAGATCGCCAGTGAGTGAAGCTTCGTTCAGCGCGGTCTATTGGCCTCCAGTAAGAGGGCGGCCGTTCCTGGCACCCCAAGCCGCTGAGGGTTCTACCGACGCCGGAGTACCATCACCTGGCGAGAACGGCCGGGAACATCGGGCCCCGTAACGGCGACTGTGGAGGCCTCAATAGGCCTGACTCTGGGTGGACAAGAGGATGGGGACTGGACTTTGTGCCTTCCCCCACAGTGGGAACCTCTGTGGGGGGATGTTTTATGTTTTAATGTTAAACTTCTTGAATGCTTTGTTGTATTTTTATTAGTGTGCTGCAAGGACACCTGAATTTCCCCTGAATAAGGGGATTAATAAAGTAATAATCTAATCTAACAGTACAAAGTACCAGGGCACTTCATAATTTCTTAAATCAATAGAGTACTCAGACAATAGCTGCAAATGTCATTTCACTTGACTGAGACCTTCTCCCACGTTTTGGCCTTGGTTTTTTATTAATTTGCAGCAAAGTCTCAAGCAATGCAGCCCATTCAGCGTATCCGTCTTTTCAATCAGACCTAATCATAGTTTGACTGGCACACAGAGGTCCTTCTTCTCCCACAAAGCTTGTGCAAAAGCAACAATGCTTCAAATAGATTATCTAACACTACCTCCTGTCATTCTCCAAACAACTGTGACTTTTCAGTGATACTTTTGAAGCATGACATGATCTTACAATTTGACACGTATCAAAATTAATCTGATTTAAGATCATCCTGGTGAACCTACACCTGGTGAACCTGCACTGCACTCCCAAAATAGCAAGAATGTTCTTCCTCAAATTAGGAGACCAAACTGCACACAATACTCTAGGTGTGGTCTTACTAGGGCCCTGCACAACTGGAGTAGGACCTTCTTGCTCCTATACTCAAATCCTCTCGCAATGAAAGCAATTAAAGACTGCATGGATGAACTACACCAATTGTTCATCCCAATTTGGCAAAATAATAAATCAGGGAAGGTAGTGCATATGTGGATAACAAGGGAAATCAGGGATAGTATCAAAACAAAAGAAAATGCCTACAATTTAGCCAGAAAAAGCTGCCTACCAGAAGACTGGGAGAAATTCAGAGTCCAGCAGAGGAGGACAAAGGGCTTAATTAGGATAGGGAAAATAGATTATGAAAGAAAACTGGCAGGGAACATAAAAACTGACTGCAAAAGTTTTTATAGATATGTGAAGAGAAATAGATTAGTTAAAGCAAATGTAGGTCTCTTGCAGTCAGAAACAGGTGAATTGATCATGGGGAACAAGGACATGGCAGACCAATTGAATAACTACTTTGGTTCCATCTTCACTAAGGAAGACATAAATAATCTGCCGGAAATAGCAGGGGACCGCTGGTCAAATGAGATGGAGGAACTGAGTGAAATCCAGGTAAACTGGGAAGTGGTGTTAGGTAAATTGAATGGATTAAAGGCCGATAAATCCCCAGGGCCAGATAGGCTGCATCCCAGAGTACTTAAGGAAGTAGCCCTAGAAATAGTGGATGCATTAGTGATAATTTTTCAAAACTCTTTAGATTCTGGAGTAGTTCCTGAGGATTGGAGGGTAGCTAATGTAACACCACTTTTTAAAAAGGGAGGGAGAAAGAAAACGGGGAATTACAGACCAGTTAGTCTAACGTCGTTAGTGGGGAAACTGCTAGAATCAGTTATTAAAGATGGGATAGCAGCACATTTGGAAAGTGGTGAAATCATTGGACAAGGTCAGCATGGATTTATGAAAGGTAAATCATGTCTGACGAATCTTATAGAATTTTTCGAGGATGTAACTAGTAGAGTGGATAAGGGAGAAACAGTGGATGTGTTATATCTGAACTTTCAGAAGGCCTTTGACAAGGTCCCACATAAGAGATTAGTATACAAACTTAAAGCACACGGTATTGGGGGTTCAGTATTGATGTGGATGGAGAACTGGCTGGCAAACAGAAAGCAAAGAGTAGGAGTAAACGGGTCCTTTTCAGAATGGCAGGCAGTACCGCAAGTACCAGTGGGGTACCGCAAGGCTATTTACAATATATATTAATGATTTGGACGAGGGAATTGATTGTAACATCTCCAAGTTTGCGGATGACACGAAGCTGTGGGGCAATGTTAGCTGTGAGGAGGATGCTAGGAGGCTGCAAGTGACTTGGATAGGCTGGGTGAGTGGGAAAATGCATGGCAGATGCAGTATAATGTGGATAAATGTGAGGTTATCCACTTTGGTGGCAAAAACAGGAAAGTACACTATTATCTAAATGGTGGCCGTTTAGGAAAAGGGGAGATGCAACGAGACCTGGTTGTCATGGTACACCAGTCATTGAAAGTAGGAATGCAGGTGCAGCAGGCAGTGAAGAAAGTGAATGGTATGTTAGCATTCATAGCAAAATGATTTGAGTATAGGAGCAGGGAGGTTCTACTGCAGTTGTACAGGGTCTTGGTGAGACCATACCTGGAGTATTGCGTACAGGTTTGGTCTCCAAATGTGAGAAAATACATTCTTGCTATAGAGGGAGTACAGAGAAGGTTCACCAGACTGATTCCTGGGATGTCAGGACTTTCATATGAAGAAAGACTGGATAGACTTGGCTTGTACTCGCTAGAATTTAGAAGATTGAGGGTGGGATCTTATAGAAACTTACAAAATCCTTAAGGTGTTGGACAGGCTAGATGCAGGAAGATTGTTCCCGATGTTGGGGAAGTCCAGGACAAGGGGTCACAGTTTAAGGATAAAGGGGAAATCCTTTAGGACTGAGATGAGAAAACATTTTTCACACAGAGAGTGGTGTATCTCTGGAACTCTCTGCCACAGAAGGTAGTTGAGGCCAGTTCATTGGCTATATTTAAGAGGGAGTTAGATGTGGCCCTTGTGGCTAAAGGGATCAGGGGATATGGAGAGAAGGCAGGTACAGGATACTGAGTTGGATGATCAGCCATGACCATATTGAATGGCGGTGCAGGCTCGAAGGGCCGAATGGCCTACTCCTGCACCTATTTTCTATGTTTCTATGAAGGCCAACATGCCATTAGCTTGCTTCACTGCCTGCTGTGCATGCATGCTTACTTTCAGTGACTGATGTACAAGGACACCTAGGTCTTGTTACACCTCCCCTTTTCCTAATCTGGCACCATTCAGATAATAATCTGCCTTCTTGTTCTTGCCGCCAAAGTGGATAATCTCACATTTATCCACATTACACTGCAAATTGGCTTGGTATAAGTGTAAATTGTCCCTAGTGTGTGTAGGATAGTGTTAATGTGCGGGGATTGCTGTTCGGTGCGGACGTGGTGGGCCGAGGGGCCTGTTTCGGCCCTGTATCTCTAAACTAAACTAAACTAATAATATTTATGAATCTTTGTGATAATTGAGAGAGGAATTTGACTAGTAAATACAGAACAGAAAGAAAAACCACAATTTAACTCATTGCCAATCTAATAGATGCTGCCTCACCCGCTGAGTTTCTCCAGCATTTTTGTCTACTGACAATTTAATGAAGTCTTTAAATACTTTACAACCAATGTAACACTTTCTTCAAGTGTGCAGTTATTGTTTAAAGATTTGTTACTTATCACTTGTCCATAGACATTTGAATCTTACAATTGAAAATTTTCAGCTTGTCTTGTTTTGAACCAGTACTTGAAATTTGTAAATAGTTTACTAACCTACAACTGACTTCGCCAATTTACATGGTTACAATGAGGTATTTTTACATAGGAAGTAAAAATGTAATAACCTTTAAGAGATGTGATGAAATTACCAATTAAACTGCCTTTTAGCTACAACACAAACAATCCATTATTGTATGAATGTAAAGGTCTTTCATCCAATACTCATCCATCACATTTTAGGCATTACAATTAAAAACTTAATAATTTACTGCCAGTTTTTCTAACCTTGATGAGTTGTACTTTCCTCCGAGGTAAAGCAGAATTTTACGAGCAGCTCCAATCTTAAAATTTAGTGTAATTATTTATAGTTGACCTCAAAATGTTTATTTTTGAATAGAAACAGAAACAGAAAATAGGTGCAGGAGTAGGCTGATCATCCAAAATCACTACGCCATTCCGGCTTTTCCCCGTATCCCTTGATTCCCTTAGCCATAAGAGCCAAATCTAACGCTCTCTTGAAAACTTCCCTTCCCTTTATGCAGTACAGGGAAGAGCCCCATTAATGACCTTGAATTTCTCCTGCAGATTGTTATGTTTGTATGTGTTACCCAAAAAACAATTTCTTTAAATCTTTATTATTACTGACCACTCGTTTTCTGCCATTATTCTCAGGTCTGTGAACCTCAACCTTCCCCAAGATCAATGTATATATGTAAATCTTGTACATCTTAATTTTCATTTATAGGATTCATTTAATTCATTTAGGTCACGGCATTTTTATTGGGTATGAGTATTGGATCAAATGGTGCTGTATTGTAGCTTACATGCAGTTTAGTTGGTAATTTCATTACAGCAGAAAGGGGATACAAGGTGGTGCATCAAATTAGTGAGTACTTAGTCCTGCTAGATCAGAATAAATCATTCAGCTTTGTTTAGAATTATTGTTGTTAGAGCTTACCAATACCAGCTGCCCAAAGCCCACCCAAATATAGGTTACACATCAACTCCTTCTCTCCACGATCATCTCCTGAACTAAGCCTTGATCATTTCCACAGCACCTCTTCTCGGATTACCTGCCACATGGATCTTCCTGTCTCAACACACCTATATTATTTCCCCTCAATCACCTTTTCCCCACAATAAGGGTGGTAGTCTTGGCTGGGATGTATCAAATATGTTAGGCTGCTCTTCAGTTTTCTTGTTTTCTAAAGATTTCTTTGTGTTTTGCTTTTGCCAATTAAATGGAAGCCCACATTTCTAGTCACTAACTTCTTAAATGGCTTTACTTTATGCATCTTGATAAGCAACTTTAAGATGCAAAATATGCATGACAGGTTTTATTGTCAAGTTTCTGCCATCAATTGACAAATTACCAGATTTGTTGAACTAATTTTCAGAAATTGCCATTGTGGGATTTGAACTCAATTCTGCTGGGTGGTTAATTATCCACAATATCCTCTAGAGTTGCTATGCTCTCTGAATACCAGTGGCCATCTGTTACATCAATGTGGGATATTTGCCTTGATTGTCATCAAGTATAGAATATGAAAATAGGATATCAGAATAGAACTGCAAAAACAGCATCTGTTCCACAGAGAATTTGTACTCTTAGTATTACAGGCCCACCAGGTTCACCATTACTATGGCCTTATCATCAGAAATATGTAATTAAAATCCAGATTTTAGAAAGTAGTTTAGTGTAGTTTCGTTTTAGTTTCAAGAAACAGTGCAGAAACAATTCCTGTGGTTTACAGAGTCCACGCCAACCATTAGTCACCCATTCACGCTAGTTCCATCGCATCCGATACACTAGGGGCAATTTACAGAAGCCAATTAACCAACAAACCTGAGTCTTTGGCGCTGTGAGGCAGCAGCTCTACCGCTGCGCCACTGTGCTGCCCTCTAAATGCCATAACCCACAGCAGCGTTGGTTCATTAATGATTTCTAACGTAACTTAGTAACAAGGCCTTCTAGAAAAGTTTCATGTTATGTTAATTTTCTTCTTTTGCTAACAATGTTTAATGTGCACATGTCCAGTGGGTGACTCAATAAGCTTCAAGGGAACTCTCAAAGCTAGAGGTTAGATCGCATGAGTGATGAGAATATTCAGGAGAGACAAGCACACCCAATTTATTTTCTCAACATTATTGTTATTCAACTACATTGAATTTTCAATCTCTCTAGTCAGCATCAATTTTGAAGTTGGGGCCTTCCTTTTCTGAACAGCTGTTAGTAATAATGGGAATGGACAGCCTCACATATCACATCTTTAATTATTAGCTCTAATTTACAAATTCTTTAATCATCGTAAAACCCGGTTAGATCTTCTTGATCTTCTGTATTCAAGAGAATGCAAGGTTAGCTTTTGCATTTCTATGTACGAGTGATATGTGGTTTTGAACACCTAAAGATGATCACCTTGCACCTTCCCACATTGAACTGTCCCAGACAATTCTCTTAATTTACTTTTTATATTCTTTTCCAAATTTGTACTTACAATTATACCATTTAACTGCCATTTATATAGCAATGTTACAAAATTTTGAGATTTAAAAAATCAAGTCTGCAATTTATCCCATCAGATAAAGCATAACAATAAGTTTAATTTGACACCTAATTCACTTTCATATCTCAAGTAATAAAAATGTTATGGCCATTTTCATACCCGGAAATTAGCATCTTGTTCCCTATTGATTTTCTATGGACATAACAAAAAAGCTGTGATCGAGGACAGTCAAAAGCCCATAACCTTCTTAAAAATTAAGAGAACTGAATGAAATTTTCAGTTATCATAGATTTAACCATTCTGAAACAAATATAAAATAATCTTACTTGGAGGACCTGAAATTAAAGCATATAATTAGTTAGTTACCCAATTGTAGCTAATTTCAAACTTCAATTACTAGATCTAAACATCTATCCATTTCTTAATAAATGATTAACATTTTTAAATAGCCTAAGTGTCCAAATAATATTCACAAATAATTCACAATAAAACATGATCTTTAAATCTCATTTACATCAATTTATAGGCCAAATGGAAGGAATTTAGAGTTCAATTGCTGTAAATTAAAGTCAATTTTAAATCGGCTTTCTAGTGGGTTCCTGTGAACGCGCTGGTTTAGAACGTTCACATTGCAGTGGATTTGTGCCCCCAAATGACCCGAAATATACTGCGGGATATAATGGGGCCAAAATGAACTATTCGCTATAGAAAACTTTATATACAGGGTTCTTAAGAAGCCCCTTTTAATGTAAAAATAAGGTACATACCTTTAATTGTTTGCTTTATAAAACCCTGGGGCTGCGAGAGGTTGCGGGTTTAGAGAGTGGTTTTTAAACTACTATAACTATTATACAAGGCCATAAAAACTAATAATACCTTTTGCGACGGGGCCTTTCAGCGATTTTCCGTTAATGATTTACTAGGCTGAACATTTTCGATTGCAACAGCCTAGTAAAAATCGCGTTTTAAACCCGCCCCCTCTAAACAGCGCCAAAATCACACACACGGGGCTGGGACAGATTCTCAATGACGATTCAGGTAGGTTTTGTAACATACCTAATTTATATCATCAGCCATCTTAAAGTATGTACATGTCAATCTTCCTGGAGCCCAATTGTAAGAGAGCTTTCAGATATTAATGATTGCCTCCAATATTAAGAAATGTGTTCATATGTCAAAAAGCAAATGTCAGAATAAAAATAATGCAAAATCAGTGCACAATCACAGCCCAAAATTATGATGTGGTAGATAACTTTAATCAGTTGATTAATTAAAATTAAATATTTCAAAATTTGCTGCATTTATTAACAGATGTTCTGCACTAAATCATTCACCTGTCTCTCACCAAAATACCACATTTTCTCATTCAACTCAATAATTTCATCTTCATCTTCCTCTCAACTCCTCTCTCTCTCAACTCCTCTCTCTCTCTCTCAACTCCTCTCTCAATCTATCTCTCTCTCTCTCTCTCTCCTCTCTCTCTCTCTCTGTCTCTCTCTCTCTCTGTCTCTCTGTCTCTCTCTCTCTCTCTGTCTCTAGTTTTCCTCGCCCTCTCCCTCCCACATCCTGCCTCTTTTGCACTCAGAGCCTTCTCTCATCCCTTCTTCTTCCACCCCGTCAATCTTCACCCCCTCTCCGACCAGCTCCTGTACCTCCTTTCCCTCCTGCAGGTTGAATTGCCCAACCTCATTCATTGGAAGCAAGGAGCCAGTGCTTTGAAGGAAGAATTCAATTTATGATTGATCTTTATTGGCAGGGATGGGTGAGATATTTAATGTGTTGATCTTGCAAATGGGACACTAATTGATACAGCTTGTTTCACATCCTTGCCAAAAATGATCAGCAACTGCACAGAGGCATTACATAATGTTTTACTTTCTTTGGAAATTATTGAGCAACTTATATAAAAAGCCATCCGACACACAGTATCTATTTTATTCTAAATTAAAAATGAACCTTGTATTCTAATACCTTTGTATCAGCTATTGTTTGTATCAAAGGCTGGCCCTGGTGATAATAAATAGCAACTAAATCAAAATATAAAGCATAACTAATTGTACACTATGCAATCCAAAATGTAGGTGTATTGTCATGTAGAAAGTGAAGTATCGCCAAGTTTTGAAATCTTCCCTAAACTGCCTTCAACATGGTGGTTTTGCAAAGGAAATCACATCTCACAAATCAGAATGAGGTATTTGGCGAGATAATTAAGCACATTGATGAAAGTGGAGCAATGGATATGGTTTACTAGGTCTTTTGACATGAAACCAAATGTTCAGCTGGTCCAAAAGGTTACGGCACAAAGGTTCAGAGGCAAGTTGGGTCCAAGATTGGCTTGGTAATCAGAGGCAGATTGTAATTTATATTTAGAATGAGCTGGCAGAGGAGGTGTTGGAGCTAGATACATATACAATTTTTAAAATGTGTATCTGACAGAAATTTTAGATAGGAATGGAGTAGAAAAATATGGGCCCAATGCAGGCAAATGGGACTAGTGAGGGTAGGCCTCGTAGTTAGCATGGACGGGGTGGGACAGAAAGGCCTGTTTCTGTGCTGTATGTTTCTATAATTCTATTCCTGTATGGCATTAATGCTAATCCAAAGTTATTTCACAGATATTTACATTTTATATCTCAAACAAGGTGGGAAATAATGCTAAATATTGCATGCCTCCTGCTTTTAACTCCAATTTGAATAACAGAAAAAAAAAGAGAAATTGCTGAGCTGCCTTTTGTCATTCTCTAAATAACTCTTACCATCTGCATTAGTAGGCGGCACAGTGGCGCAGTGATAGAGTTGCTGACTTACAGCACCAGAGACCCGGGTTGGATCCTGACTACGGGTGCTGTCTGCACGGAGTTTGTACGTTCTCCATGCATGGGTTTTCGCCGGGCGCTCCGGTTTCCTCCCACACTCCAAAGACGTACAGGTCTGTAGGTTAATTGGCTTCTAAAGTTGTAAATTGTCCCTTATGTTTAAGATAGTGCTAGTGTACGAGGGCAATGCGGACTTAGTGGACCGAAAGCCTTGTTCCGAACTGTACCTCTTAAACTAAACAAAACTAAACTATCTCCTGAAACTCATCCTAAATTCCATTTTTGTATTGGGTTCAAATACTGAAGTTTACATTGTGTTGCAGATGTCTGCCAAACCCATAAGTAAGTTGCAATGAGACATCCATGTGGCAATGGGCCATTCTCCCGTGAAATTTCCCTGTTCCTGGAATCCATTTGTGTGTAAATATACATCTATAATTTTGAGTTATTTAGCAATTTTTGGTCTGTAAGGAACAAAAGGTTTCTGCTATGCTAGACTTTCAGATATGCCTTGATTACTGATGGATCAGGTTATTTATAGTTAATTTCTATTGTTAGGAAAACCATCCTCTGCATAATGTTAAAGTTATTTTCAGCAGATTAACTGAGATGCTGTATTTGAATCGTATCTGAATCCCTTTCAATTTATTGTGCCTTACTTCATAGAGTCATACAGCGTCGAAACAGGCCCATAGGGCCAAATTGCCCACATCGACCAACATATCCCATCTACACTAGTTCCACCTGCTTTTGTTTGGCCCATATCCCTCCAAACTTGGCCTATCCATGTATCTGTCTAATTGTTTATTAAACATTGTAATAGTGCCTCCCTTAACTATCTCCTCATGCAGCTCATTCCATACGCCCACCACCCTTTAATGTGAAAAGGTTATCCCTCGGATTCCTATTAAATCTTTACACCTTCACCTTAAACCTATGCCCTTTGGTTCTTGATTCCCCTACTCTGGGCAAAAGACTCTGAATGTCTACCCGATCTATTCCTCTCATTGACATGTAACATAGAAACATAGACATAGAAACATAGAAAATAGGTGCAGGAATAGGCCATTCGGCCCTTCGAGTCTGCACCGCCATTCAATATGATCATGGCTGATCATTCAACTCAGTATCCTGTACCTGCCTTCTCTCCACACCCCCTGATCCCTTTAGCCACAAGGGTCACATCTAACTCCCTCTTAAATATAGCCAATGAACTGGCCTCAACTACATTCTGTGGCAGAGAATTCCAGAGATTCACCACCCGATGTGTAAAAAATGTTTTTCTCATCTCAGTCCTAAAAGATTTCCCCTTTATCCTTAAGCTGTGACCCCTTGTTCTGGACTTCCCCAACATCAGGAACAAATTTCCTGCATCTAGCCTGTCCAACCCCTTAAGAATTTTGTAAGTTTCTATAAGATCCCCCCTCAATCTTCTAAATTCTAGCGAGTACAAGCCGAGTCTATCCAGTCTTTCATCATATGAAAGTCCTGACATACAAGATACAAGACAAGATACATTTAATTGTCATTTGGAACCCTTGAGGTCCAAACGAAATGCCGTTTCTGCAGCCATACATTACAGACACATAGACCCAAGACACAACATAATTTACATAAACATCCATCACATTGGAAGGCCAAATAAGCTTATCTCTCCACTGCACTCTCCCCCCCCCCCCGATGTCAGAGTCAAAGTCAAAGCCCCCGGCTGGCGATGGCGATTGTCCCGCGGCCATTAAAGCCACGCCGGGTGGTGCGAGATCGCACACCGGGTTCTTGATGTTAGAGCCCCCGGCGTGCGCTCGCAGAGTCCCGCGGCCATTCCAAGCCGCGCGGGGCGGTGATGTTAGGCCCCGTTCCAGGAGCTCTTCAACCCCACAACTCGGGCGGGGGAAGTCGCCGTTGCGAGAGCCCTGAAAAGCGGTGACTCGGCCAGCTCCGCGACGGTGACGGTGAGTCATCGGCACCAGAGTCCCCGGTCTCTTCCTGCTGGAGGCCGCTCCTCGTTGCAGCCCCAACGATATCGGAAACCCGACGAGAAAAGGTCGGGTCTCCCGTGCAGGGAGAGATTTAAAAAGTTTCCCCTCCCCACCCACCCCCCCCCCCCCCACACACACACCCCAACAAAAAATAACAAAAACTACATAAAAACATAGACAGAAAATAATAAAACGCGGACAGACTGCAGAGGCCGCTGCTGACGAGAGTCGCGCCGCCCACAGGAATCAGTCTGGTTAGTAACATATGACTAACTAGATGTAAAAAATTCTGTTGTTTAGTTACATTCAATTATTATGAACTGCAAAACATTCTTTCCATTGGAATTCACTGTAACTGATTTGCTGAAATGACTGATGTATTTTCCACCCCTTACCAAGCATTCTGGTGGAATTGACAAATTCTACAACTTATTCTACAAATGCTGAGTAAAAGTGAATGGCAGCAGGCCAAGATTCAGACTATGAATGTATGATTTAGAACTGGCAATGTACCACTGGTGTGCTAGAGAGACATATGTACTGTCATTGTAAAGCTTCAAAAATGCAGAAGCACAGGTATGCAATCTGCACTGTATGTGCAATGCTTTCAGTAATAAATCAGTGTTCTAGCAGTTTCTCTTTTACCCATGCTCTGCAAGAACAGTAAAGTACCATCCAAGACGTAGAGAATGATGCGCTCTTGGCTGATTTCCATTGACATGTTTTGAAGTGTACAGCTGCTTTGGGCGTTTCATTGCTTTTAAAGGTTGGTGCATTAATATTGTGCCAAATAGTTAAGACACTGAACTGCTCCTTCTCATTCTCTTTGGATAACTCACATCATCTTCTGAAACTCAGCCTGAATTCCATTTTTGTACGAGGTTTCAAATACTGATGTTGCATTGTGTTGCAGACTTCTGCCACCTGAGCGAATACATTCAGTTCTACTATTAGTAATTGTGGTCATTTTTGGCTTCACCACTCATGTATTAGTCTTGGAAAAGGGACCATAGGTTGAAACGGGCATTGGGCACTTTGTATGTGGAAATGAGGAACCAGAGACATTTATCTCCTTTACCAAGCCAGTTCTACAAAGTGTCCCTCCAGCAATACTTGTTAATTGCTGGGGGCTTCCACCAGAAGCTATGTTTTAGAAATGTACTTAATTGAATATGGAACCAGACATTCCTAGCGCCGACCTGTGGTTCCACATTGGAAATTACATCACCCCCTAATTGCTACTTCGCTTCCCCTCCCAGTCAATACCTTTCTCCATCTTCCAATTATTATCCCTCTGTCTGAGTAAGACATTGGTGAGGCCACATTTGGAGCATTGTGATCAGTTCTGGGCACCGTTATATGTTGCCAAATTGGAAAGAGTACAGAGAAGATTTACAAGGATTGTTGCCAGGACGAGGGTCTGAGCTATAGGAAGAGGTTGAGTAGGCTGGGAATATTTCTTGGAGCGCAGGAGGATGAAGGCTGGTTTACAAAGGAAACACAATTCAGTGGGTTAGGCAGCATCTCTGGAGGACTCAGGCAGCATCTCTCTAGGTGCTGTTCTGGTCGTATTCACTTTTCAAAATCATACATCAGTTTTGGCAAATTTCCTTTTCAGGAGCATCACAATCCCATTTCATTGTTTAATAGATCAGCCTTTAAAGCTTTTACTTCTGAAATATTTAACACAGTCTGTTTTATCCTTTACAATTTGCTTGTGGTGCCATTTAATCTTCTTTGTATATCTCTGGTGGTCATAATCGATATTCCTACCAAGTCCTTTTCTTAACATTTTTAAATGTTTTAACTTTTCCCCTTCCCAAAATCTTTTGTAAAACTTCCTTAGTTTTGCACATTCAATATTTCATTTTTGCATTGCATCTGGCATTTGTATCTTAAAAAATAAATTAAAAAATAATATTTTCTTGCACGTCCTTTCCTCTATATTGTTCCTCCAATGTTAATGTCCTCATACGTCATAACCCTTCCAAAGTTAACTCGTTGAAACTGACATTCTTGCTCCCTTTTATGTGGTCATTATCTACTCATAAGATTCCAAATAATCTCGTATTGTTGGAGTGCACAAAGTTATGACCATCAGTCTGAAGAAGGGACCCAACCCGAAACGTCACTTATCCATGTCCTCCAGGGAAGCTGCTTGATCCTCTGAATTACTCCAGCACTTTGTGTTTGATAAATGCATCTGCATTTCCTTGTGTCTGCATCTCGTTTTGTTACTTGGATTATAAAAACCTTCAGAAGAACCCATCCAGAATTATGTGGGCATGTATGTTTTCACTATGATTATCTTAAGATGAGTGTGTATACTTTCTGTACTAATGCCTGTGCAGATTGTTTAGTATATCTTAATTACTATTAGAAGATTGAAATTCCCCACGGTCGCAGTTGAAGACGAGGCATTAGCTTGCCTTACAACATTGCAACTCTTCCTTTGGACTGTTGGAAGGTTTAAGGCCCTGTCCCACTTTCCCGAGTTACTTATGAACTCTCCCGAGTTTTCCCCTTGATTCGAACTTGGATAATTATGGTAATAGCCATTCGTAGATACCCGGGGCAATTTTTTTTACTCGTGGACATTTTTCAACATGTTGAAAAAACGTCCCGACTTACCTGACGCCCCAAGTTCCTACGGCTGGCATTACGAGCCACTACGAAACATCTACGGACTCCTACGACCTCATACTGACTCGCTACGGACATTCCCCACGTTCGAATCAAGGGGAAAACTCGGGAAAGTTCGTGAGTAAAGGGGCTGTCCCATTGTATGAGCTAATTCAAGCGTTTTCCCGAGTTTCCCCTGATTCGAACTTGGAGAATTATGGTAATAGCCGCTCGTAGGTACTTGGGGCTCTCGTGGACATTTTTCAACGTGTTGAAAAATCTTCACGTCTTCCCGATCTTACTGCGTTTCCCGAGTACCTGCCGTTAGCGTTACGAGCCGCTATGAGACGTCCTGAGCTCCGACGTACCAGGTTCGTGCATTCTATGTGCTTACCACGAGTTTGATTTTTTTTTAAACTCGGGAGAGCTCTTGAATTAGCTCGTACAGTGGGACAGCCCCTTAACTCGGGAAAGTGGGACAGGGCCATTATTGGTCCTGCGAGATTCACTAGTGTACCTGGCCAAAACCAGAACTTGTTATGCATTTCGATTGCAATCAAGCTCTCCTGGTTCATTAACTACTTTAGCTTACTATTCAACGATTTAACTGCACCAAACCATTTGCATCAGCGAGTCCTTTCTGAGAGGTGCTGATGTCTACAAATATCTCTGAACCTTGAAACTAATTCGGAGGCAACTGAAGCTGACTGCACACGGTCTAGAAATCTATCAGAATACATTAGATCTTCCCTGTGGATTCCTTTATTAACAAACAAAAGATTGAGGGAGGTTTTCAGATGTCTCACTGAACCCATTATGAGTCGAAGCAACCATCACAATACCTACTATGAAGAAATAGTCCCATTAGTGCTTCCTACTGATGTTGTACCACAGATATGCCTACTTATTCACTGATAATAGCTCACAGGAAAATCATTAGGGGCCAGACTACCAGTTTAACAAATGTAATTACAGAATTGTAGGGTAGAAGCCCTGTGGGAGTGATTTCCTATCTCAAATGAAAATGATTCATTCAGTTTAGTTTATTGTCATATACAACAGTGCAATGAAAGTCCTTGCTAACATGAAGCTCTGAGTAAAGTATACATACAGTGCATTCAGAAAATATTCAGAACCCCTCACTTTTTCATTTTTTCAATCATCAATCTCACACAATACCCCAGAATGAAGAAGCGAAAACAGGTATTTAGAAATGTTTGCAAAGTAATTAAAAAGAAATAACTGAAATATCACATTTACGAAGTATTCTGACCCTTTGCTATGACACTCAAAATTGTCCGTAGACCTCCGACACAGGATTGTGTCGAGACACAGATCTGGGGAAGGGTATGAAACAATTTTTGCAGATTTGCAGATCCCGAAGAGCACAGTGGCCTTAAATTCTTAAATGGAAGAACTTTGGAACCAACAGAACTCTTCATAGAGCTGGCTGCCCGGCCAAACTGAGCATTTGGGGAGAAGGGCCTTGGTCAGGGAGATGACCAAGAACCCGATGGTCACTCTGTCAGAGCTCCAGAGTTCCTGTGTGGAGATGGGAGAACCTTCCAGAGGATAACTATATCTGCAGCACTCCACCAATCAGGCCTTTATGGTAGAGTGGCCAGATGGAAGCCACTCATCAGTAAAATGCACATGACAACCTGCTTGGAGTTTGCCAAAAGGCACCTAAAGGACTCTCAGACCATGTGAAACAAGATTCTGTGGTCTGATGAAACCAAGATTGAACTCTTCGGCCTGAATGCCAAGTGTCACGTCTGGAGGAAACCTGGCACCGCTCATCACCTGGCCAATACCTACGGTGAAGCATGGTGGTGGCAGCATGATGCTGTGGAGATGTTTTTCAGTGGCAGGAACTGGAAGACTAGTCAGGATCGAGGAAAAGGTGAACAGAGCAAAGTACTGAGAGATCCTTGATGAAAACTTGCTCCAGAGCGTTCTGGACCTCAGACTGGGGCGGAGGTTCACTTTCCAACAGGACAACGACCCTAAGCACACATCCAAGACAATGCAAGAGTGGCTTTGTGACAAGTCTGTAAATGTCCTTGAGTGGCCCAGCCTGGAACCCGATTGAACATCTCTGGAGGGACCTGAAAATAGCTGTGCATCGACGCTCCCCATCCAACCTGACAGAGCTTGAGAGGATCTGCAGAGATGAATGGGAGAAATTACCCAAATACAGGTTTGCCAAGCTTGTAGCATCATAACCAAGAAGACTTGAGGCTGTAATCGCTGCCAAAGGTGCCTCAACAAAGTACTGAGTAAAGGGTCCGAATACTTAAGCAAAAGTGATATTTCATTTTAATTACTTTGCAAAAATTTCTAAACACCTGTTTTTGCTTTTTTATTATGGGGTATTGTGTGTAGATTGAGGATTTAAAAAATGAATTTAATCAATTTTAGAAAAAGGCTGTATCATAACAAAATGTGGAAAAAGTGAAGGGGTCTGAATACTTTCTGAATGCAGTGCAGTGAAGATAAATACAACAACAAGAACAAACAGCAGAAAAGTGCATGATTGAAGTGCAATTTAAAGTAGTGCATGGGCCGCGGGTGTTGGAAGCAGAAGCAGCTGCGGCGACAGATGCAGATGGGGAGCGGGGATGGCGAGTGTTTGCCGGGCTGGCGAGTCGTTCACTGCAGCTCCGGCCATGGAGCAGCCTCAGTTCAAGGCGTTGGAAGTGTTGCGTCGCTGCCGTGAGAGTCTCTGTGCCAAATTCGCACAGGTGACCGGCATTGATCAGGCTGAGGCTCGGTGCATCCAGGGGGACAACCAGTGGCTGCTGGAAGTAAGTACCAAGCACTGGGTAGAAACGGTGGAAGATAGTGGCCTTCAAATGGGGGTGGTTGCAGAAAGCATCCTGCTTGCCTGCTAGATTTTCACTTACTGTAACTGCAGGAAAAATGTTCCTGATGTTGGGGGAGTTCAGAACCAGGGGTCACAGTTTAAGTATAAAGTGGGGGGGGGGCAGTTAGGACTGAGATGAAGACAAACTTTCTTCACACAGAGTTGTGAATCTGTGAAATTCTCTGCCACAGAAGGCAGTGCAGGCCAATTCACTGGATGTTTTCAAGAGAGAGTTACATTTAGTTCTTGGGGCTAACGACATCAAGGGATATGGGGAAAAAACAGGAAAGAGGTACTGATTTTAGATGAATAGCCATGATCATATCGAATGGCAGTGCTGGCTCGAAGGGCCGATGGCCTATTCCTGCATCTATTTTTTATGTTTCTATGCTTGAGTATATGGCAATAAAACTCCATCACTTGATTTTGAAGCATTCGTGCATGGTGGAGGTATAATATAGTCATAGAGTGATACAGTGTGAAACCAGGCCCTTCGGCGCAACTTGCCCACACCCGCCAACATGTCCCAGCTACGCCACCTGCTTTTGGTCCATATCCCTCCAAACCTGTCCTATCCATGTATCAGTCTAACTTTTTCTTAAATGTTGGGATGGTCCCTGCCTCAACTACCTCCTCTGGCAGCTTGTTCCATACACCCATCACCCTTTGTGTGGATAAAGTTACCCCTTAAAAAGTTACCTCTTAAAAATACTTCATACATAAAACATTGAAATCATACTTCTACAGTGCACTAAAACATGATTTTAATACATCAAATTTCAAAAAGTTCCTACCCTGGGAGGGGGGACACCCTTCTTCCACACCTCCCCACTCGGTTGCTCCACTCCCTCACCGGGTACCCCCAAGGCCAGTGATCAGTGATCGCTCAACCTCCCCTTTCCAAAACGCTCCAATCCAATTTAAAGCATATATATTGCATTCAAGTGTAAGTTAAAGACTCGCTACGGTATGCACCATATTGCACAATTTCAAGCTGAAAAATGCAAATGTTCCGTACCAATGGGAGGGGGACACCCTCCTAACCCCCGCCCAGGTCGCTATGCTCCCTCGGGCTTGGTCTCTCGCAATTTCTCACTCCCAACTCTCACCCAATGTTGGCAGCCCTGGGGAATGACCAGGGTGGGAGGCATCCTTGAGCATACTTTCAGCCTTCCTGATACAATGAACTGTGAAGATGGACTAAATGAAGCCTGTGATGGACTGGGCTGTGTTCACCACTCTCTGGAGATTTAGGTAGTTAAGAGCAGAGTAGCTGCCATACGAGGGTGAGATAAGAATACTTTCTTCAGAATTTGTGTAGAGGGTTGGAGAATCCCCTTGGACATGCTTAATCTTCTAAGAAATTAAATATGCTGATGCAATCAATGTGAAGGGACCAGCTTAGGTTGCTGATGATGTAGATACCAAGGAACAATCATTTCTACAGCAGCTCCATTGATGAGAATAGGGTTGTATTCACCTCCCTTAGTTTCTCAGTTCAACAACCAATTATTTTATCTTGTTGACATTATGGGTGAGGTTGTTATCCTGACCGTAACACAGTGTTCTTGATCTCTTTCCTGTACATCTTCTCGTCCTAGTTGTAGCTACAGCCGACAACAGTTGTATCATCGGTGAACTGAGAGGTCGATTGTCATGGGTGTACAGAGCGTAGAGCAAGCGACTAAGTGCACAATCCTGAGGAGCATCCTTGCTGTGCGTCAGTGTAGAGTGTACTGAAGAAAGCTCAGGATGTGTACGTTCCCGTTAGAGTGAAGGGCAAAGCAGGCAAACGTAAGGAAGCTTGGCTGACGAGGGAAATTGAGACATTAGGCAAAAACAAGAAGGATGCATGGGGCAGGTATAGGTAGCTGGGATCAAGTGCATCCTTGGAGGAGTTTCGGGAATTAAGGAGTAAACTAAAAAAGGAACTCAGAAGAGCAAAACGGGGCCAGGAGATAACTCTGGGGGTTAGCATTAAGGACAATCCCAAAAGATTTTATAAATACACTAGACCTAGTGGGACCAGTTGGGTCCCTGTCATATGGGAGGCCTGGTCCTCCAATGCAATCCGTTCCCCCAATGCAATATTCCACCACTCACCCATAGCCCCCACGGAAGGCCTGGTCCTCCAACACAACCCGTTCCCCAACGCAATATTCCACCACTCACCCGTTTTTCCAATGTACTATTCCACCACTCACCCATAGCCCCTAACTGCGCAGAGGCGGATCATTTCCCCTTATCCCCTAGCACTCCCTCCCCCTCCTCTTCACCTTCCCTCTTTTTAAACTTAAAAAATCCAATTTCCTTTCCCTGCCCCTGCCCTTGCCCACTGTTTCAAATGACAGGACTCAGTGTCCTGTCTTTGTAACATTGTAATGGGCATGGGCAGCGTTGGAATTGGATTTTTTACAGTGAGAAGTAAAATTTTGCTTTTTTAAAAAATGTAAATGAGATCCCATTGTGATGATATTGTTGGGTGGAGCACAGCCTATGGGCAGTTTATGTAAATGAGATCCCATTGAGACGATATAGTTGTTAACTGCCACTGCAACTTTAAATATTTTTCAAAGTAGATTTTGTAAAGTTTAAAATGTGAATAACTTGTAATATATACCATCAATCTGAACAAAACTTGATGCAACACACCACAGTACAATAAGATTCCAGCACTCCCCTGCCTCCCTCAGCAGTGAGCTTTAAAAAAAATCCATTTGCACTTCCCCTGCATGTTGCAATAGCAATTTGCCCTCCCCCTCCTGTGAGGTGAAATGTTCAGTGTTCCTGTGTTGCAACATTGTATCAAAGTATGTTGGAAGCTGGCCGAAATGATTTTAATGAAAAATGTGAATCAGAATACAGGGCTCTCACTTAACCTTTTTTCCCTGTTGCCAGCCGGGCAACCTAGGCAGCTTTTTAGGTTGCCAAATGACAGTTTAGGTGGTCATTTAAGACGGCTTGCATGATGCCTGCAATAATATACCTGGACGAAGTGCGTAGTTACCAGTCAGAATTATGCTTAATGAAACGTTCACATATTATTTCTGCTTGAAATAAAGTCACAAACTAAACATATTCACCAATCAAGACATGATATATATCCCAATGACATGCAGCAAAATTATAATACAGTATCTCAACTCTTTTTACGCATTGCAATTAATGCAATTTATATTATTTCTTTCCACTTCCAAACAAAAATGTGGTTGGATTATTCAGTGTATGATCAACCTGTGTCAATAAAACCTGCTGCAGTGCGGGGCACCCCATTCGCTCCGACCCTCCGTCACCCTGCACCTAGTATCTTTACCCCGCATTACAGCTTGTTATCACTGCCAACACAACATGTCACATTCCTTTACTCCAGAGATGCTGCTTGACCTGCTGAGTTACTCCAGTTTTTTGTGCCTATCTTCGGTATAAACAAGTATCTGCAGTGCCATGCCGGGCAAAATGACTCGGCATTCACGTTGCCCGGCGGCACTTTGGGTGGTCATTGGCACCTGGGCAACCGCTAATTTAGAGCCCTGGAATATGTCTGCTCCCCCAATGGTATGGACTCCAAATGCAATATTCCACCACTCAGCAATTCCCCCAACGCAACTTAACCCGTTCCCGAATGTAGGATTCCAGCACTCCCCTGCCTCCCTCAGCAGTGGACTTAAAAAAAAATCCCAATCGCATTTCCCCTGCCTGCTGCAGAAGTTCCAACTGCAATACCAATTGGCCCTTCCCCTCCTGTTGAAAACTCCCATTGAGGAGAAAAGTTCAGAGTGTTTCTGTCTTGCAACTTTGTATCGAAGTGTGTTGGAAGCTGGGAGGAAGGAATTTAACAGTAAAAATGTTGTTCGTTCATTCGCTCGTGTGTCAGACGATATATTGCTCTCTGTTGGCTTCTGCCGACGTCCAACATGTTGACAGAATTGGTCACCCGAAGCGTCACAGAGTGCACCGTGTCGTGGTTTCCGGGGATCGCCACGTGGTGGCTTCTGTCATGATCCCCAAAAAATTCATTAAAGTTGCCATTTTTAAAACTGTAATCACGAATAACTTGTGAAATATAGGATGAAATCTTCAGCCGATCACTGCTAGCCGAGCCATTGTGACATCATCAGTCGTTGTGATAACAAGCTGGTTGTTTTAAATTCAGTCTTTTGATTTTTTTTAAACTTTAATCAGTAATAAGTTGAGAATAAGTCAAGAAATCAAGCATAAAGTGTTCAGTGAAGGTAATAGAAACATAGAAACATAGAAATTAGGTGCAGGAGTAGGTCATTCGGCCCTTCGAGCCTGCACCACCATTCAATATGATCATGGCTGATCATCCAACTCAGTATCCCGTACCTGCCTTCTCTCCATACCCTCTGATCCCCTTAGCCACAAGGGCCACATCTAACTCCCTCTTAAATATAGCCAATGAATTGGCCTCAATTACCCTCTGCGGCAGAGAGTTCCAGAGATTCACCACTCTCAGCGTGAAAAAAGTTTTTCTCATCTCGGTTTTAAAGGATTTCCCCCTTATCCTTAAGCTGTGACCCCTTGTCCTGGACTTCCCCAACATCGGGAACAATCTTCCTGCATCTAGCCTGTCCAACCGCTTAAGAATTTTGTAAGTTTCTATAAGAAAGCTGTAAGTTTCTGTAAGTAATCTCTGCATAGAGGGGAAAAATGAAAATCAGAATATGGAAAAATGTGAATCAGAATATGTAAAAATATAATCGTTACCGCGTAGTATTTTTGCGAAAATATAAAGACAACCACATATACACACACATATGTGTAGGCATGGTACTCCAACTCAAGTTGTCCCCGAAAGTAAGGTTCCAGCACTCCCCTGCCTCCGTCACCAGTGCTCTTTAAAAAAATTCTAATTGTACTTGCCCTGCGTGTTGCAAAAGCAATTCACCCTCCCTCTGCTAGCCAAGCCATTGTGACATCATCAGCTGATTATTGAGTATTGAGTATAGAAGTTGAGAGGTCATGTGCAGTTGCATAAGACGTTGGTGAGACCGCATTTAGAATATTGTGTTCAGTTCTGAGCACCATGTTATAGGAAAGATATTGTCATCCTTAAAAGGGTTCCGAAAAGATTTATGAGGATGTTGCCAGGACTAGAGGGTGTGAGCTATAGAGAGAGGTTGAATAGGCTGGGTCTCTATTCCATGGAGTGCAGAAGGATGACGGGAGATCTTATAGAGGTATAGAAAATCATGATAGGAATAGATTGGGTAGATGCACAGTCTTTTACCCAGATACAAGGACCAGATGACATAGGTTCAAGTTGAAGGGGAGAGATTTAATAGAAATCCGAGGGGTAACTTTTTCACACAAAGGGTGTTGGGCGTATAGAACAAGTTGCCAGAGGTGGTAGTTGAGGCTGGGACTATTCCATCATTTAAGAAACAGTTAGACAGGTACATGGATAGGACAGGTTTGGAGGGATATGGACCAAGCACAGGCAAGTGGAACTAGTGTAGCTGGGACATTGTTGTCCGGTGTGGGCGAGTTGGGCCGAAGGGCCTGTTTCCACACTGTATCACTCTATGACACTATGAGTAGAGGAAATATTATGACCAACTCTAACTCCGATTATGGCCAGTTGATGGACACACGATTTCATAACCCATCCATGGACTCGATCTGGGCTGGCTGCTTTCTGAGAGTAGCTTTCTGCTTTCTGAAAGCAGATCTGACATCTGCAACGTGGAGTTGGGGGATGCATGTTTAGGGAACTTTGTTTGCTGGTTTTGAGAAGGAGTAGAAATGGTGCCACAATAGTGTCAATAATAGTAGTAATAATAATAATGATAATATTGCGAGCACAAAATTGCCAAGTAGCAAAAATATGAAATATTTTAATGACTTTTTGTCCTCTGGCAAGATAAATTATTAGGCATGATTGTGACTCTGCGAGTAACGCAATAATGCAAATTCAATCTTAATTATTGTAGTGATTTTAAATGTTGTGCTTTATTGAAAATTCCACATGATAGATTAGCGTGACCTAAAATCTAGCAGTATTTCTGATGAATCTGACTCCTGAAACTCTAAACCACCCTTGTTTTCAATCAACTCGCGATGCTTCTGTGGTTATTTTCTGCTAACCATTCTGGTCACTCTTTACAAATTGTTATCCCGATAGATCTGCCTTGAAATCTAAATTACTGCAGGTTGCCTCCAAAATTCCATGCTACTCTTTTAAAAATAATGCCAGGATGAAAATACTTCCAAGAACCATTTAAGAGCTTCATGTTTCCTTGTGAATTGGCAATCTTTTTAAATCTCAGCTGTGTGTAACTTAACACATACATAAACATTTCTAAATTATCCCAAATTACTAGCAAAACCCTATGCTATGGTGAAAGTTTGTACTTACTGAATTCACAAATCACTACCCAAAATTAGGTACTGAATAAAATTTGCCTTCACAGAATTTATTTGAAATAAATTAATAAATCAATAAATTATTTGTCATTTTTCAACTCGTGTTTCCTGACCCATGTGGAGATGACGTGGCTTTAAGTATTCGAAAATAGAGATGCAGGCTTTTTTCTGTAATTGCAATGGCCCCGTCACGTGAGGGGAGGGTAGGGTTTTGGGTGGTGGTTGCCTGTATAACTAAAAGTCAGCTCCTGGAGTGGTTATGTAATAGTGAAGCATGATGAAGCATATTGAAGCAAAAATAGCACATATTTCTAATGCTATTCTCCATATTAATAATTTTTGTTGTGCCGTCATAAGGCGAAGGACCAATTATGTTTTCAATATACAGAGAAAAAGGTTAGGCACTGTGCTGCTTCTCGATGTCTAACTACCAGCTATGTAATTTTATTGTGTGAGATCTTCAAAAAGGAATAAAACTGTCTGTTAAGCTTGGTAAAATTCTTTATTGGGTAATTCATAGAAACATAGAAAATAGGTACAGGAGTAGGCCATTCAGCCCTTAGAGCCAGCACCGCCATTCAATATGATCATGGCTGATCATCCAAAATCCTTACCCCGTTCCTGCTTCCTCCTCATATTCCTTGATTTCCATTCAGCCATTTGTTATTCCCATAAAGTCGATAAAGGATTAACAATTTTCAGAGAGTAGAACAGAGTTTTTTCAATGGAGAACTGGCGAATACAGAATTGAATTAATTAAGCGGAAGCTAAATAACTGCACATGATTATACTATCTTGAGTGGTTTGGCAGTGCGGCATCAATCCCATGGGATCTCATTGAAGCCATTGGTCGATCTCCAGATGACTTAAGATCCTGATTCTAGATATTCAGGCTCCTGAATATGCAGATATAGAAAACGATCACGTCCAGGTTCAGGAACAGCTTCTTCCCTTCAGCCATCAGGCTATTAAACACTACAAACTACAAATAAGCTCTGTCCTACATAAACTTGGAGGAGTGTGTTTTGTCTATTTGCACTATTATTGGGGTTTTTTCTGTCTACGTAGTTTTTGTTTGTATCTATCTATCTATCCATCTATCTATCTATCTATCTATCTATCTATCTATCTATCTATCTATCTATCTATCTATCTATCTATCTATCTATCTATCTATCTCTAAAACCCATCTTGTTTCTACATTTCTATATTTGTCTGTACCTATATATGCGCAAAACCGGTACATGATAGCACTACAATGTTTGCACCACCTTACTCACCATTGTCCTGTGATCTCAATTAAACAAGTTTTGTTCAGATTGATGGTAAATTTTACGTTATTGACATTTAAAACTAAAACAAAACACTTTAAAAAACTTGCCCTGCCCGCCACCAGTTACATTCCACAATGACATCACAATGGGATCTTGTTTACATATTGTCTTCCCCTCAGTAGTGTTCCACCCCACAATGACATCACAATGGGATCTCATTTACATACAAAACAGTACTCCACCCCACAATGACATCACAATGGGGTCTCATATACAAAAAACAGGTGACGAGTGGGGTGCAGGGAGGGAAGGAGTCACTGGGGGTAGGGGAAAGGAGAGGGAGGGAGGGGAGGAGGAGAGGGGGAAAGTAGGAGGGTGAAGAGGAGGGAGCGGGAGTGTTGGGGAATGAGGGGCAATGGAGGAGGATAGGGGTAGGAAGAGGGATGCTGAGGTAATAGAAAAGGGGATGGGGAAGAAAGAGTAGGGGAGGGAGGGGGTGAGAGGAAGAAGCAGAGGAGGGTGGGAAGAGAGAGAATATAATTGAGAGGAATAGGGGACTGAAGAGGGAGAGTGAGATGCGTTCACATTCATCATATATTTTACAAGTTATTGTCACGTTAGCGCAGTTGGGGACTATGGGCCAATGGTTGAATATTGCATTGGGGGACCAGGCCTCCCGTTTGACAGGGATCCGATGGGTCCCACTTGGTCTAGTATATTATCAAAACCCTCATCTTGTTGTTTGCCAGTTTGTACGTACCTATATTTGTGTAAACACCAGTACACGATAGCACTACCAATTTTTTGCACCACCTTACTCACCATTGTCCTGTGATCTAAATTAAACAAGTTTCGTTCAGATTGATGGTATATTTTATGTTATTGACGTTTAAATCTTAAAAAAAAAATACTTTAATAAACTTGCCCTGCACATCATAGAAACATAGAAACATAGAAATTAGGTGCATGAGTAGGCCATTCGGCCCTTCGAGCCTGCACCGCCATTCAATATGATCATGGCTGATCATCCAACTCAGTATCCCGTACCTGCCTTCTCTCCATACCCCCTGATCCCCTTAGCCACAAGGGCCACATCTAACTCCCTCTTAAATATAGCCAATGAACTGGCCTCAACTACCCTCTGTGGCAGAGAGTTCCAGAGATTCACCACTCTCTGTGTGAAAAAAGTTCTTCTCATCTCGGTTTTAAAGGATTTCCCCCTTATCCTTAAGCTGTGACCCCTTGTCCTGGACTTCCCTAACATCGGGAACAATCTTCCTGCATCTAGCCTGTCCAACCCCTTAAGAATGTTGTAAGTTTCTATAAGATCCCCTCTCAATCTCCTAAATTCAAGAGAGTATAAACCAAGTCTATCCAGTCTTTCTTCATAAGACAGTCCTGACATCCCAGGAATCAGTCTGGTGAACATTCTCTGCACTCCCTCTATGGCAATAATGTCCTTCCTCAGATTTGGAGACCAAAACTGTACGCAATACTCCAGGTGTGGTCTCTCCAAGACCCTGAACAACTGCAGTAGAACCTCCCTGCTCCTATACTCAATCCTTTTGCAATGAAAGCTAACATACCATTTGCTTTCTTTACTGCCTGCTGCACCTGCATGCCTACCTTCAATGACTGGTGTACCATGACACCCAGGTCTTGCTGCATCTCCCCCTTTCCCAATCAGCCACCATTTAGATAATCGTCTGCTTTCCCGTTTTTGCCACCAAAATGGATAACCTCACATTTATCCACATTATACTGCATCTGCCAAACATTTGCCCACTCACCCAGCATATCCAAGTCACCTTAGCAGTCTCCTAGCATCCTCCTCACAGCTAACACTGCCCCCCAGCTTAGTGTCATCCGCAAACTTGGAGATATTGCCTTCAATTCCCTCATCCAGATCATTAATATATATTGTAAATAGCTGGGGTCCCAGCACTGAGCTTTGCGGTACCCCACTAGTCACTGCCTGCCATTGTGAAAAGGACCCGTTTACTCCTACTCTTTGCTTCCTGTTTGCCAACCAGTTCTCTATCCACATCAATACTGAACCCCCAATGCCGTGTGCTTTAAGTTTGTATACTGATCTCTTATGTGGGACCTTGTCGAAAGCCTTCTGGAAGTCCAGATACACCACATCCACTGGTTCTCCCCTATCCACGCTACTAGTTACATCCTCGAAAAATTCTATAAGATTCGTCAGACATGATTTACCTTTCGTAAATCCATGCTGACTTTGTCCAATGATTTCACCACTTTCCAAATGTGCTGCTATCCCATCTTTAATAACTGACTCTAGCAGTTTCCCCACTACCGATGTTAGACTAACTGGTCTGTAATTCCCCATTTTCTCTCTCCCTCCCTTCTTAAAAAGTGGGGTTACGTTTGCTACCCGCCAATCTTCAGGAACTACTCCAGAATCTAAAGAGTTTTGAAAGATTATTACTAATGCATCCACTATTTCTGGAGCTACTTCCTTAAGTACTCTGGGATCAGCAATGTTCCACTCCACAGTGACATTACAATGGAATCTAATTTACATAAACTGCCTGTCAGCAGTGATCCACCCCACAATGACATCACAATGGGATCTCATTTACGTATTGTCTGCCCCCAAGCAGTGTTTCACCCACAATGACATCACAATGGGATCTCATTTACAAAAACTCAGTTTTTAAAACCAGGTGACGAGTGGGGGAGCAGGGAGGGAGAGGGGTTATGGAGGGAGGGAGTGACTGAGGGTAGGGGAAAGGAGAGGGAGGTAGAGGTGAGGGAGGGAGTGGGGAGGGGAGGAGGAGAGGGGAAAGAAGGAGGGTTAAGACGTGGGGGAGGGTGCTTGGGGATGAGGGTGAATGGAGGAGGATAGGGTAGGAAGACGGATGACTAGGTAATGGAGGGGGGGAAGAGAGAGGAGGAGAGGGAGGGGTTGAGGGGAGGAAGCAGAGGAGGGTTGGTGGAGGGTGGGGAGATGGAGGATAATGGAGGTGAATAGGGGACTGAAGAAGGAGAGTGAGATGCGTTCATATTGATCTTATTTTTTACAAGTTATTGCCACATCAGCGCAGTTGGGGGCTATGGGTGAGTGGTGGAATATTGCGTTGGGGGACCAGGCCTCCCGTGTGACAGGAACCCAACGGGTCCCACTTGGTCTAGTATTTATATATATGTGATGAATGAGTGTGTGAATGTATGTGTGCACGTGTGTGTATATGTATATATATACACTTTTTTTGTTATATTGTTGACAGCATACTTTTTTACATATTCTGTTGTACTGCTGCAAGTAAGAATTTCATTGTTCTGTTTTGGACATATGACAATAAAACATTCTTGACTTTATTCTTTAGCAGTGGGATGTGTTATTCCTCGATGATTGGCGATTGCAGCCTGTGTAAGCCCTCATCTTCTTACTCAGAGACTACGGCAGTACACACTAGATAATATAATAACAATTTAAAAACTAGGTTCAATAAATAAAATATCCCAATATAATGCAAACAAAGCAAAAGTTCAAAGTCCCAAGTGCACCCAAGACAGTTCGGAGTTCAAAGATTAATTGATATTTGTAGTGTTCAATAGCCAAGTTCAAGATGGTTGTTGCTACGAGGTTATTCCTGAACCTGGAAGTTCCAGTAGCATTTGCTCCAGCTGGTGCCATTCGTTGGGTTACTGGAACGTATAAACATCACCGGCAAACAAGCTATAATTATGAGCTGCTCAAAGATGTTGAGTGGGATACATTTATTATATCGATTAGTTTATGGCCATATACACCAGAGTGCAATTAAATTCCTTGTTGGAATGAATCTCACAGATTAAACAGGATTCATGGTAATATCAACAATATATTCATATACGACAATACATACCATTACAAAGCAGCTGAATGGTGCGAAGATTGTATTGCAACCCGAAGATTTAAAGGCCGTTTAACCACACAAAGCATTATTTAAGCCAAACCTCATCAAACATCTACAAAGGCTGATTCATAGTATGGATTCTGAAAAAATGATCAGTGACTGGAAAACGTAGCTATGTGTATTCTCGTTCTCTACGAGTACTTCTTCTTGCCTATGGCGTGCACAGCCTAAAGTTGTAGGTCAACTTCTTTTTTTTTTAATCTATTTGTTTGTGCACATCAGGTTAATTGCATAAGTTGAAACAGGGTGGACCACGTGAAGGTTGCAATCTCCCACCCCTCTACGAGTACTGAGCTTGTTTGGAGCTTATCTATTTTTGACTTTTATTGAGATCAGATTACTTCACAAACAAAAAACAAAATTGCTGGAAATACTTGGTAGGTCGGGCAGCACCTTTGGAGAAACGTTTTAGATTGATGGACTTTTTGTCCATATCGCTCGGTATTGCACAACTTATTGCATTTCACATCTAAGCCATCTGAGGGAGCTCTAAGTGCAAGGATGTACTAATAGTAATTAATGTGTTCTTTGAGGAAAAAGGATCATGATTGCGGCAATATTCTGTGGTAGTTACAGGGTTTAAATTGATATGTTCAATTATAAGTTACATATAAAATGCGATCTTGCTGTTTTATTAAGGAAATCAAAAATGAAAAAGATAGACACAAAGTGCTGGAGTAACGCAGTGGGCAGCATCTCTGGTGAAAAAGGATGGGTTCTGGGCCTCCTCCATTTCCAGAGTGAGGCCACACACATATTGGAGGAACAGCACCTCATATTTCGCTCAGGTCGCTTACAACCCAGCACTATGAACATTGAATTCCTTAATTATAATAACCTACTTACACTCCTCTCCCTTTTCCTCCCCCTCCCCCTTCCTGCACCCTAGTCGTCTTAGCAGCTCCACATTTCTCCGCGTTGTATCTCTCTTGAGATCACACTTTCCCTCGCCAACAATAGACCTACCAGGCATCACCCTGCCTGAGGTCATTTGTGGCTGGCATTGATTGGTCTTTTCTCACCACCAGGTCTTCATCCCCCCACCACTGTTGAATGATCAGACCCACACATAGATGTTATAACTCATAGTCTTTATTGCAGTACAAGCGGAGGGAACGCAACATGCTTTCATCACCATGGTCTGCATCAAATCTAAAGAGAGAGTGTGACGCACTGGCTACAGGATTGGTGTGCCCAGTGTAGGGATAAAGATATGGACTAGACTACATAAGGAATGTGTAGCATGCATACTATGTGTGGTATATATATATATATATATAGTAAAGACATACTAATCTACATCCTTCCTCTTAAAGAATGAACTTCTAATAAAATAGATATGATAATCACATACAAAATGTAGGTACTACTGATTACATAAAGTACATATAGTATGTGTAAGTAAGTTGGAGGGAATTTCAAACGTAACCCGGGTACTTTAGGGTGGGCTTGCAGATGCGACCTGCATGCGTACGGTACAGTCCTGCATTTTCTCCCGTCACCGGAGATGCGATTGGTGGTAGAACAGGTGCAGGAGATTGAAACAACATTCCCGGCGATGAAACTGGAGACCTTGGCAGGGGTCGAAGCGGCGTGGCCATGGGTGAAATGACTGGATCAGGAGCGGATGGTAGTGGTGGTATGGTCGGGCCGATGCTGCTGGATGGGGATGGAAGTATACCTGTGCGGTCAGGATAATACGGAGGTGGTGCTGGTTCATTCACAGGCAGGATGTGCTGTCTATTATGTCTGTAGGTGCCGCCATCGGCATTGACCAAATATGAACGTGGTTCAGAAGCAGTTCCAGAAATTACATTGAGGCAGTCGTGGCCCTTTTCGGTTTGTAGACGGACCACCTATCCCTTGGCTAGTGGTGGAAGTCGTCTGCTCGTCATGTCATACCATCCTTTTTGAACGTTACGCTTTTGTTGTAGCCTGGACTGGTTTTTGGATGGTGGGATCACTTGCGGTACTCCTGACATCAGGTACTGTCTGTGTGGAGATTGCATGTTCTCCCTGTGACTTGTAGGTATCCTTCGGCTGCTGTGGTTACCTCCATCATTCCAAGGACGTACGTGGTTGTAGATTAATTGGCATCTGTAAATTGCCCCTAATGCGTAGGGAGTAGTTGTGAGCGGGTGATCGATGTTTAGTATGGACTGAGATTTAGACACATGTTTATGTGTGTGATAACATTGGCCTTCTAGACTTTGATGTGCTGCCGATAAACAGAGAATGGATCTCATCTTTGAGTGTCATCAAGGATGTCTAACATATTTGTACATTAGACTTTACCCACAGTCAAAGGAAAGTCAAGGAAAGTCTTGTGAGATTTTTATATTCTTCATTGGTGAAAGGCGTTGAGAATGCAAATAGTAAAAATATTATATTTTCTGAGTGGCACAGTCTGGGACATAGACTTTGCTTATTACTGGTACAATGGAAGTGGATTGGACTTTCCCTTTTCACACAAATGACCCTAATTACCACCAGGTCCTATTTCACAGCCAGAATAGAATGGGACTCATCCAACTATGGACCAGGTTGTTGAACAAAACAAAAAAATGGCCACACCAACTTGATGTACATCTCTTCATCTCCCAAACGAGTCATATTTAGATGGATATGCTCTTTTTGCACTTTTTGGGGGGGAAGGATCTAGTATGGGAGGGATTTAATAGTCCATTTTAAAGATAAAATGGTTCCAGTTGAATCTCCTCAGGATGTTAAACCCAATGCTATAGATTGGGCTTCAGGCATAGTTTTGGAAGGGTCTCTGGCTCTCTGATTGCTTAATGTTTGTGGAGTTCCTAAACTGTCTAAAAGTAGCAATTTAGAACGTCTCATTAGGATTTGTGTCTCCTGTCAGTGCTTAATGTCCCAGTAATGTCATTTTATGATATAAAAGACATGATAACATTGGAGCTCCATAGACCTATACTCGTGACATAGGTGGAAAGAAAAGTCAGAAGATATGTTGGACAAAATGTCAGGAGAATTTATTTTAACAAAACTCTTGCCTTGTCATAGAATTCAGCCATAACATTTGCACTCCCTAATCTGGGATATCTTGGGCCAGTGTTTAGATATCCACATGCACTAAAACCTACTGCAAAAATACAGAAAATAAAGAACATGTCTCATTGAAAGTCACCCTTTATTTGGTGTTTGTACAGAAATCTAGTTAATCCCCATTTCATAGTACACATTAAAAATTTACAAGGCCAAGCTGTGTTCTAATTGAGATGCTTTAAATGATAAAAGAATACTCTGAGCAGCAAAATAAATTAATTCCTCTGATGGGGAATCGAGAACCTGGACAGTAAATGTAAAAGTACACTTTTTAGGAATGAGTAAGAATTTTTCAACCAAAGGGTGGTGGAAGTCTGCATGACTTCTTTTGAAGTCTGTGGATGCTATGTCAATCAAAAACTGATTGAGGTTCACAAATATTTATTAGTGTTTTAAGATTATGTAGAAAAAGTCAGATAAATAGCAGCGTGGCGAAGGCAAATCATGATTTAACAGAATTAAAGGACGGGCTTGAGCAGCTGAATAGACAGTCAAGAGTGTTTTAATGTCATGTGTCCCAAAATGAAACAACGGAATTCTTAATTTTATATATATAAACTAGACCAAGTGCAGAAGTCTGCTCTTCCAACACACACGTTCCCTACCCGTAGCCCCCACCGGAGACGTGATCTTCCAACTCAAGCCGTTCCCGAACGTAAGATTCCAGCACTCCCCTTGCCTCCCTCAGCAGTGCTTTTCAAAAAAAAATCCATTTGCATTTGCCCTGCATGTTGCAATAGCAACTCGCCCTCCCCCTGCTAGTCGAGCCATTGTGATGTCATCAGTTGAAGCTGGTCAGTTTGAAATTCAAGGTATTTTGTTTTTTTTTAAACTTTAATCAGTAATAAATCAAGAAATAAAGCATAAAATGTTCAGTGAAAGTGATCTCTGTCTGGAGGGGAAAAATGTGACTCAGAAGATGTAAAAATCTTGTGACAGTTGGCATTTTTAAAGCTTTAATCGCGAATAACGTGTCAAATATAAGACAAAATCTTCACTGAAGATGACTGCTAGCTGAGCCATTGTGACTTACGTTCTTACGTTCATCAGTTGGTGGTTTTAATTTCAAAGCCTTTTGACTTTTTTAGACTATTAATCAGTAATGTCGATAATAAGTCGAGAAATAAAGCATAAAATGTTTAGATAAGGTGATCCCGGCCTCGAGGGGAAATATGTAAATCGGAATATGTAAAAATGTTATTGTTACTGCGTAGTGTTTTTGCGAAGATGTAAAGACAACCACATATGCACATATTCGCACGTTCAAGATCAGACTTTTAATAAGTATATGATGAGATATATATATATATATATATAAACAAACAAACAAACAATAATAGTGCAAGAAAAATATAATGCCCCCTATGTAGTTCGGAGCTTATTTGGAGGTTCTTGTGGGCCTACCAGGGCACCTCCCCGCCTGGCCTGAATGGTCCTAGGCTTTTCTCGCCTCCAGCTCTTCACACCAACCGCTTTGTAAAGGCCGGGACATGCTTGACAGATCTGATTTAACATTTTAGGGATGTGACTGTGACAGAGGAGTGTTAATGAATATAATTTAAGCAAATTTCCAGAATGCATTTGATAAAATCCCCATAAGTGAATACCAGTAATTAGTTTTAGTTTAAGAGATACAGCATGGAAACAGGTCCTTTGCCCCACCGAGTCCATAACTCTACCGCTGCACTACCGTTCTGCCCCTAATTGGATTGGAGGCAACTTATTGGGCTGTCTAAGAAATTGGATGGACATTGGGAAAGCTGAAGTGGGGTAAATGGAAATCCTTCAAATTGGCAAGATATGAAAGCGAATGGCATGTTGGCTTTCATAGCAAGAGGATTTGAGTATAGGAGCAGGGAGGTTCTACTGCAGTTGTATAGGGTCTTGGTGAGACCACACCAGAGTTGCGTGCAAATTACAGATATTGCAATAGAGGGAGCTAGAGTATCACCAGACTAAAGTCCGTCTGATGCAAAGTTAGCATACTCTCAGTATTAACTTCAAAATTCTTATTGACACTAGATGCAGGAAGACAAGTGAATAACGTTGGAGTCATAGACATCCTTTAATACAGCATGGAAAACAGTGCTGAATCTCTGGCCCTCTCAGTTGAGGCCCACTTAGATTGGCCATCAGAGGGTATGGAGAGAAGGCAGGTACGGGATACTGAGTTGGATGATCCCCATCCAAGCTGTGGTCGAAGGGCCATTTGCCCATTTCTATGTTTCCTGCCCTATTTCCAAGTTAGCATTCAGTATTAAACGTTTTCCTATCCATGTATAATTAGATTAATTAAAAATATCATGGAGAAGTACATAAAATAGTAAAACAGCCTTGTGGAGTAATTGGACTTGAATACAAGGAGATAGAAATTAGAATAGAATTTAGAATAGAATTTATTTGCCACACAACCAGGGTCGGTGGAATTTGGGCTGTCAGCAGCGATATAATAATAAAGAACACACAACCACAATAAAAATGTAACACAAACATCCACCACAGCATTCATCACTGTGGTGGAAGGCACAGAAATTGGCCAGACCTCCTCCATTTTCCCCCGTGGTCAGGACCTCCACCCTCCGCAGCCGTTGCTGCGGGCGTCCAGATGGTAAGGGACAAAGTCAAAGTCAAGGTAAGTCCAGGATCGGCTCTTCCCCACCGGAGACTGCGGCTTCAGGATGGTGTAGGCCGCAGGCCGGCGGTCGAAGATTTAAGGATACCGCCACGCCGCAGCCAGAAGCACCGCAGACCGCAGGGCCGATAGTCGAAGCTCCCCTACAGGGGTGATGATAAGTCCATGCCGCACCCGTGGTAGAAGTTGGCCGCGGGCCGGCCGTGATGGCTTCTTCTTCCCCGGGTCACCCACGAGGGGTCCCGGGCTGCGGGCGCCACGCCATCTGGAGCTCTGCAGACCGCGGCTTCAGGCTGCCGGCTGCCGCGGGCCAGCGAAGCGGAGCGCTCCCCTCCAGCGAGCTCCAGCGAGGGCTTGCCCGCTCCACGCCGAGAGTCCACGCTGCGCCCGCCGCTGAAGCCCTCGGGCGTGTCTCCAGAAAAGGCCGCGCCTATCCTCGTTGTTAGACCACGGGGGAGGCGACCTGGAAAAAGTCACCTCTCCATGGAGGAGGCAACCTAAGCGGTTGCCCCCTTACCCCCCCACACCACCCCCCAAACAAGACACACAAAGGAACATTAAAACAAATTTTAGAACATACTTTAAAACATACTAAAAATCGAAAAAGACTAATGCGCTGCTGACAGGCGCAGCCACTGCAGCGCCCCCAATGAAAATAATGCCACAGTTGGTACTTTCCCTTGCAAATGCAAGATATGTAACACACATCCCTATACATCCTCCCTCAACTCCATCCAGAGACCCAAGCAGTACTTCCAGGTGAGGCAGAGCTTCACGTGAACCTCATCTACTGCATCCAGTGCTTCTACAGTCTTCTACACATCAGCGAGACCAAGTATACACTCTGCGACCATTTCGCTGAACATTGATGCCTAGTCTGCCAAGGCCTACTGGATCTCCTGGATACTAATGATGTTAACTTCTCATTTACTCCTCAAGAGTCATTTGGAAACATTCTCACCTGCAGAGGATGGTAGAAATATGGAAATCCCTACATCAAATAGCTATTGGTGCTAGGTAATTTGTTGTTTGTGAACCTGAGTTTAATGGATTTTGTTAACTAGAGAAAGGAGTGGATTTGGGCTCATGGAAAAGTCACCAATCAGCCCTGGCCTGATTAAATGTTGGCACAGGCTTGAATGGTTAAATCGCCTACTGTTCCTAATGACTTATTCCTATTCTGGCATTCCATTCTGGCTGTGTTTGTAATCCTGCACAATTCTGCTTGAGTGCAAATCACTGCTGCAGAGAAGATAAAAAGGCTATTTGAATGGAAATTGGGTAAGGATGTAATTGTGCTTTTGTGCTCTTTTATGCTTTTAAATTAGGTTTTTCCCTAGAAGCCAAGTTATATGACACTTACCTTTTTTCATAGTTCCTAATGTGTACAGTTTTATGTACAAAAAAAAGCCACACAGTCTGTCCTTGTACTTGTGTCATATACAATTTGTTGAAACTATTGCAAACAAGCAGTCTTTGCTGAAATATTCTCTCATTACAAAATCAAATTCTCAACTGAGACCGGTAGGATATAGTAACGTGCACCAGTTTAATTAATTTTTACTTATTTAAATATTTAGATAACTAATTTAATTGAACTGAATTAACTGCAAGTTAGAATTTCATAGAAACAAAGAAAATAGGTGCAGGAGGAGGCCATTCGGCCCTTCGAGCCAGCACCGCCATTCATTGTGATTATGGTTGATCATTGTTACATTATCGGTACATGTGAAAATTAGATAGTCTTGACCCCTAATTTTTTATAATTATAAATAATATAAATATTAGGACAAGTACTCCAATAAGAAAAAAAGTTTGATTAAAGTTTGTTGCAATCAATCTTATATTCTTTTCGAAGATAGGTACAAAATGTTGGAGAAACTCAGTGGGTCAGGTAGCATCTCTGGAGTAAAGGAATTGGGGAAGTTTTGATCTGCTTCAATCTGATTTTTTTTTAAATGGATTTGGAGAGAAGGTAAAAGTGGGCCTTGCGGGGCTGGGGAATGATAAGGTTGGAAGCTGTGGAGTGCAAACAAATTGGAGATATTTTAAGCGATAATGGCCTGTTGCTCATCTGTGAGGTCAAGATCCAGGGTAAGTATGAGGACGTGTCCAAGAGCTGGCGCCTGGCCTCAGCCCGGGAGGGATCAGAGGTAGGAGTCTGAAGAAGGGTTCTGACCCGAAATGTCACAGATTCCTTTTCTCCAGAGATGCTGCCTGACCCGCTGAGTTACTCCAGCATTTTGTGTCTATCTTTGGTATAAACCAGCATCTTTAGTTCCTTCTTACACATTATATTCTTCTTGTTTCAGCAATGGGTTGAGAAGGCCGAAAATCAGTTATTGTTGTCAGATACCCTTGACCTATCTGAACTGTTCCATCCAGATACCTTTCTGAATGCTTTGCGTCAAGAAACAGCAAGGTAAGCCTTTTTGTTTAAAAACCCAACAATGTTTATCTTCATGGAATAAGATTGGAGCAATAGAGGGAAAAAAAGGGCTACTCCAGGAGAATTTCTAAGAAATATTAAATAGGATGTTCCAAATATTTCTTAACAGTTTATTTATGTTTCAGGATTATGGGTTGCTCAATAGACAGTTTGAAGTTTGTGGCAACGTGGAAGGGAAAGATACAGGAGGCAAAAGTTCAAGTCAGGGTAAGAAATCAAGAAAAAAAAGTTGCCTTTCATTTGGTGCTAACAGTTACGATTAAAGTTCTGAAGGATGATATTTGCACATTTCATGATTGTGATAATCATTTATATTGAATTGATTTACAATGTTATTTTCAACTCAGGTAAAAAAAATGTGGTCAGTTTCTTTAATTTGGGGAATTGAAGCATACTGAATCTTATTAATTGGAAACATATAGGATAATGTGCAAGCAATTAAAATAGATTTTGCACCACTTGTTGATTTATTGTACGTGTTTAGTGATATTTCTTTCCCTGAATTTTAATAAACAATTTTTTTGATTGAGGTAATAATACAAATGACTACATTGAGAGATAAACTAAGGGACAATCATATATTTATAAACTAAGCATCATCTATATATTACTAAAACTCTCATCTTGTTTGTTTCTATGCGTGTGTGTGCATGTCTGCCCATGTGATCCCGGAACTATGCCAAACCGGTACACAATAGCGCTACAATTGTTGGACCACCTTACTCACAATTATCCTGTGGTTTGGTGTATCAGATTGATGTTATATTTTACAAGTTATTCACATTTTTATCTTTGAGAAAATTTTATTCCATCTGCACTGGCAGTGGCAGCTATGACATCACATTGGGATTGTAGCCCTGTCCACTACAATGTTGCAATCCCAGGACACTGAGTCCTGCCAGCCCTAGCAAGTGCAATTGCATTTTTTTTTAATGTTTAAAATGAGGGAGGGTGAATAAGGGGAAATGAGCTACCCCATCACAGTTGGGGGCTATGGGTGAGTGGTGGGATATTGCATTGGGGGAACGGGTTGCGTTGGGGGAATGGGTCAGTGGTAGAATATTACATTGGGGAACGGGTTGCTTTGGGGGACAAGGCTTCCCGTGGGGGCTATGGGTGAGTGGTTGAATATTTCGTTGGGGGAACAGGTAGCGTTGGGAAACCAGGCCTCCCGTCTGACAGGTCTCATATAAAACTGGCCAAAGTTAGCATTAAGGACATTATTTAGTTTAACCTCTGCTTTTTATGAAAGCAAACCTTAATTAGAGTTTTTCAAAGTACATCAACTGCCTAGCAACACTGAGGTACAAAACTCATAAGCTTAAATGGAAACCAGCCATTTATCCAACATTTCCTTTAACTTGTGAGAGACTGGATTCAGTGAAAGGGTTCTGTGAGGTGCTCCACATCGTTTGGAGATAGACGAGATTCAAAAATTACAAATGCTGGTGACAGAGAAAATGCAGAGAATGCCATTTCATTTCTCAGTGTTTAAACACCTGCACTGCATTACATCTGCAACGTTCCTTTTGTTCTTGTCTCTGTTGTATTAACATTACTTTGCATTGCCTGAGAGCAGTTTTGTGAATGCATTTAATGAGAAAATTGGTTTCATTGTAGCATAGTCAAGGGGCTGTCCCACTGTGGCGACCTAAGCGGTGAGTTTAGAAGAGTTTTTCCTCGACTCATACTCGCACCATGGTCGACATGAGGTCCTTCGTAACTCTCCTTCATGCTCTAGAGTAGCCCCCGCGTACTCGAGGCCTCAGCTAGGTCACGGCGCATTTTTCAACATGCTGAAAAATGCCCATGAGTAAAAAAAGGTCGCCATGGAAAAAATCAATATTTTGTTTACTCGTGGGTTTAGTCGAAGTAGGTCGTAGTAGGTCGGCATGTTATTCATAGGTTATCGAGGGTAGTCGAAGGTAATGGAAGGTAGTCGAAGGTAGTCGTAGATAGTCTCCAACATAGTCAAAGGGAGATTGAAGGAGATTGAAGGAGGTCGTCTTCATTCTCCACTATTCGGTGTCCAATTTTCCCGAAGCTAGTCGAAGCTAGTGTTCAACATAGTCGAAGGAGACTGAAGGAGGCCTTCTACATAGTCGAAGGAGGTCTTCAACATGACACTTTTTCAAACTCTCCTAAACTCTTGTAAAGTCGCCAATTGGGCCGCCGCAGTGGGACAACCCCTTAACTCTTTTCATTCCAGTCGTTGTATAGGACACCTAAAACAATTGAATCTTGATTATCAGAAATTATTTTCAATCTATCCTTTCCTTCCACCTGAGATATAAAAATGAAGATCATCATTTTGAATGTAATGTGAGTTGAGAAATGTAGATTAATCTTGGTCAGTTAATAATAATAATAATAATAATAGTAATAATAATAATAATAATAATAATAATATCTTTTATTGTCATTGCACACAGGTGCAACGAGATTTGGCATCCAGCTTCCATCCGATGTCATGACTTAAACAACTAATAAATTTTAGATACCCCGAGAAATATGATTTATAAAAAAGAACAGTAAAATAATAAAGCAGTCTAAAGTACAAATAGGTCTGTGCCAGGTCGATGTGCGACGTGATCATCCAAGGGAGACAGTTCATGGGGTTGGGGGGCACTCAGCAGGGCTGGTTCAGAGCAGCTATAGCTCTGGGGATGCAGCTGTTGCTGAGTCTGGAGGTGCGGGCGTAGAAGGCCTTGTAACGTCTGCCGGAAGGTAGGAGTTTGAAAAGACTATTATAAGGGTGTGAGGAGTCTTTGTGGATGCTGACGGCCTTCCTGAGGCACCGTCAACACATGAATATTGAGATGACTCAAGGAATCTGAGTGTAAACTATTTCAGCAGTTAGCTATAGTGTTGAATGGATTTGAAAAAAATAGTCAAAATGGTGTTTCTCAAGTCAAGTCAAGTCAAGTTTATTTGTCACATACACATACGTGATGTGCAGTGAAATGAAAGTGGCAATGCTCGCGGACTTTTGTGCAAAAGACAAACAACCAAACAACCAAACAAACTATAAACACAATCATAACACACATATTCTTTTACATAATAAATAATGGAAGGAAAAACGTTCAGTAGAGTTAGTCCCTGGTGAGATAGGCGTTTACAGTCCGAATGGCCTCTGGGAAGAAACTCCTTCTCAACTTCTCCATTCTCACCGTATGGCAACGTATGTTTGCCTGACCGTAGCAGCTGGAACAGTCCGTTGCAGGGGTGGAAGGGGTCTCTCATGATATTGTTGGCTCTGGAGTTGCACCTCCTGATGTATAGTTCCTGCAGGGGGGCAAGTGAAGTTCCCATAGGACGTTCGGCCGAACGCACTACTCTCTGCAGAGCCTTCTTGTCCTTGGCAGAGCAATTCCCAAACTAGATGGTAATGTTCCCGGACAAGATGCTTTCCACCGCTGCTGCGTAGAAGCACTGGAGGATCCTCGGAGACATTCTGAATTTCCTCAATTGCCTGAGTGCTGAGGCGTGTGATGCCCATGTCATATCCTCGGAGATGTGCACTCCCAGATATTTAAAACAGTTCACCCTATGATGTACCCTCCTAAAGTCCATGATCAGCTCCTTCGTTTTTTTGATGTTCAAGTGGAGGCTGTTATCCTGGCACCAGAGTGCTAGACCAGCCACCTCCTCCCGGTAGGCCTTCTCATCGTTGTCTGAGATCAGGCCCACCACCACAGTGTCATTAGCAAACTTAATTATTGAGTTGGAGCTGAACCTAGCCACACAGTCATGTGTGTACAGGGAGTACAATAGGGGGCTGAGGACGCAACCCTGGGGCGATCCTGTGCTCAGGGTGAGGGACTTCGATGTATTCCCTCCCATCTTGACCACCTGGGGCCTGGCGGTGAGAAAGTCCAGGACCCAGGCACACAGGGAGGTGTTGAGCCCCAATTCCATTAGCTTCCCGGCCAGTCTGGTGGGGACTATCGTGTTGAAGGCTGAACTGTAGTCTATGAACAGCATCCTCACGTAGCCCCCCTTCTGGCTGTCCAGATGGGAGAGAGCGGTGTGCAAGACCTGGGAGACCGCATCGTCCGTGGATCTGTTCGGACGGTATGCGAACTGCAACGGGTCCATGTTCCGAGGGAGGAAGGTGCAGATGTGTTTTTCTTCACCAGCCTCTCAGGCGAAAGCATTTCATGACTACCGAGGTAAGGGCCACCGGACGGTAGTCATTGAGACAGGCTGGGGAGGCATCTTTTGGTACCGGTACAACGATGGATTTTCTGAAGCAGGCAGGGACCACGGACTTGTCCAGGGAGAGGTTGAATAATGTAGTGAGCACTGGAGCTAGCTGCGTAGCACAGGACTTGAGTACTCGCCCCGAGATGCCATCGGGGGCCTGCAGCTTTTCTCGTGTTCACCCGTGTCAGAGCCCTCCTCACGTTGTGCTCTCTTAATTTAGATGAGAAATGCAGCATGAAAACAGGCATTTTGGCCCACTAAGTGTGCCAACCAATGATCATCCGTACACTACTCATCCCAGTTTTGCATCCTACACACCAGAGGCAATTTACTGAACCCAATTTGGTTGTAAACCAGCACGTCCTTTGGAATACACCCGGAGAAAACTCACGCGGTCAGAGGGTGAACGTACAATCTCCATACTGACAGCACTGTCAGGATTGAATCCGGGTCATAGACACTGTAAGGCAGCAGCTCTACCACTAGGCCACTGTGCCACCCTCTAAAGATACAGCGTGCAAACATGCCCATTGGGTCCATACAGCCCATGATCACCAGTTTAGGTGACGTTTTGGGGTGAGATCCTGTTTCAGACTAGCCTGACGAAGGGCCTCTACATGAAACGTTACCCATTCCTTCTCTCCAGACATGCTGCTGAGGTACTCCAGCTTTTTGTGTCTATCTTCGGTTTAAACCAGCATCTGCAGTTCCTTCCAACACGTGATCACCAGTTTACACTGGTTCTAAGTAATCACACTTTTGCCACCACTCCCTATACGCTAGGGCAGGCACGGAAATCGCTATCAAAACATGGAGGGGACCGGGGGACAAAGGAACACAATTTTTTGGCGGCTGCGCGCGCATGCGCACACTCACACACACATACACACGTGTGGCTTCGGATGCTCAATCCAGTGCTAAATGCTGCTCAACTCTGCCTATCTCAACAGGTTAACCTACAGCCCTGCCTGGACTGACGGGACACCAGCGCTGCTTCTCCGTGCTGGCCATATTTCCCGCAAGACCAGGCAGGTTAACCTGGCGGGGCAGGCAGAGTTGAGCTTGGTTTAGTGCTGCTTCTCTGCGCTGGCTGTGGGCCTGAGGGGTACAGCTCACGTCTGACTCCCGATGTCTCTGGCCACCCGTGGGGGGCACTCGGGTGGTGACGGGACAGCGCTGGAGACCCGGCCAAGATCGATCCTGGCTGCGGATGAGGCGCAGGTCTGTGCCGAGAGTGTTTTGGCACGTTTCCCTCCTCCAATCACCAAGCTCTATCCTCAGTCCCACTCCTCCCACCTCCAATGATCACGCTGAATCATCATGTTCCGCCCCCATTGCCTGCTGACCGACGTCTCTCTCGTCCAATCGGCGCCCTCGATCAGCAGTCCCACCCCCACTGCCTCACGGAAAGCGGAGATTTCACCGGGCTTTAAAATCAACATTACAAAAACTTGGGGGGGGGGTGTCCCCCACCTCTCAAAACAGAGGGGGGACGTGTAACCCGCCCGGGTTTTCCGCCCCTGCAGGTCTTTGGGATGTGGGAGGAAACCGGAACCTCGAGAGGTTACCCATGCGGTCACAGGGAGAATGTGAAAGCTCCACATAGACAGCACCTGAGGTCAAGATCGTACCCGGGTCTCTTGTGCTATAAGGCAGCAGCTACACCAGCTGATCCATTATGCCAGTGTTTCATAATGGTTGTATTTTCATTATGGTTTGTAATCGTGATAATTTAACATGTTATAAGGATTGAAGATTGTCACAAAATTACGTAATTGGTGTAATGGGTGCAGGAGGGGTGGGAGGGAGGTATTAAGTAATGCAAAGGCCAATTCTTTTGCACAAGGTTCCTCGCACATTGTATTAGAATTTCCATGTACCACCCTTTCCAGACAAAGATTTGTAGGCCACAGAAAGGTCAAATGTTCTCTGAGGTAATTACACTATATTGCTTGAAATTCGTTTTACATGATTAGGAAGGTTTTGCAGCAGGAATTAGACATTTTGCTAAAAATTCAATTAAGCCTCATTGAGACAGACTTACCATTTTCAATTATTTTTAGTGTATTTGAATAATAAATTATTTTTTGTTCTGTGTTGATTGCATCTGCATTGACCATAACGACGCACTGTGTGCAGCACTATATTACTGCGACATCGATCGGTTTTCCGCATTTAGCTGCATTAACTTGGATGTCGCAAGTTGCATTGCGTCACACTGTCATTACAACCTCCAAAGACGTACAGGTACTGTATGTAGGTTAATTGGCTAATAAATGAAAAAATTGTCCCTAATGTGTGTAGGATAGTGTTAATATGTGGGGATTGCTGGTCGGCGTGGTCCCGGTGGGCCGAAGGGCCTGTTTCCGCACTGTAACTCTATTCTTTATGAGAGACAATGGATTTTATTTTTTTAATGTGCAATTTTAATGTGTTGTGAAATGTAGATTAATCTTGCTGCCATTTTATCTTTGCGTGTGTACCTGGTTAAAAATCATACAAATGCTTTCAGAATTCTCTGAGGGATTCCATGCAAAACATTGGTCAAATACCCATTGTTCTGTAATTCCTGTTATTTTAATGTCTGGGACATCAGATTGTAAAATATTGTTCTTAATGATAACGTGCAATTCCATCATACTTTAAGATTAATTGTATCTGCAGGTAGATTTTGTAATTCATGCCAAAAATCTTATCCTCCCATCTTTGAGTGTGAGGGGAAGTTTTCATGGTTTGCCCTCATAGAGAAGTTATTTATCTGAATCAGATTTTTCACCCTCACACGTAAGGTTGTGGGCTTCAGCTTCCTGTTATTTACCAGAAAAAGTGCTTCAATTTCTCAGTGTCTCTTTTATCCCTGTTAAACCAGAGTTCATTTAGATTTGGCACGCTATGTTTCTGTTGCACAATCTAATATGCAGTTTGTCCCTGTGGCAGATTGGAGGTCTGTATCTCGAGGGATGCAGCTTTGATGGGAATCGGCTTTCAGAAAATCAGCACGACTCTCCCAGTGTGTCATCTGTGCCCCCTTGTTATATGGCCTGGATCGCTCAGGTACTAAATTATTTAGCATTTAAATCTTTAAGCTGCTTTATCCATCTTAATTGGAAACAGTGAAATCCAATGCTGTATCTCACCCAGAAATATCAACGTTATTCACTTTATCATGTAGTTGTACACTATGCATGGCTCGATTGTAATCATGTATAGTCTTTCTACTGACTGTATAGCACGCAACAAAAGCTTTTCACTGTACCTCGTTTAGTTTCACTGAAACTAAACTAACTAGCTCTTTTATTTTCAGATTATAAACAAGCTACTGTACATTTCAAATATTTTCAGTTTTCTTTTGGGATCACAGTTCACCTTTGGATAATTCATCTGTTAACCAGTATTTTAAATATACCGGGGAATAAACTTACAATTATTGAATGCTTTTTGCTACAATAGCACATCCCAGAGTGTCTACAGTCAATAAATGAAAATGCAACAACTGAAGTTCCCATTAATGTCTTTAAAGTGAAACAGCATCAACCTTATTTTGGTTTAGGTTAGAGATACAGCAGGGAAATAGGCCCTTCGGCCAACCGGATCCGCGCCAACCAGCAATCCCCGCACACTAGCAGTATCCTACAGACAGCACTCATATTCAGGATTGAACCAGGGTCTCAGGCACTCTAAGGCAGCAACACTACCACTGCACCACCGTGCTGTCACCTATAAAACATGTGGGAAATCTGCATGTTAAATCCCTCTGAGCACAGATTGCAACCAACCAACCAACAGTTGCCATAGATAGGAAGGTAGTCAGTGTAAGCCCACAATTTACAGAAGACAGCTGATAAATGATAAACAATGGTACCAATTCACCTGGTAGAACAATTCACCTGATATCACCAGTAGGAAGAAAATGGCAAAGGACGTTTGGAAAGTAATTCACTCGGCCTTTTAGAGCTTCGACCCTAAAACATAGGAGCAGAATTAGGCCATTCAGCCCCTCGAGTCTATTCCGCCATTCAAACATGACTGATGTATTTATTTCTCTCAAGACCATTCTCCTGACTTCTCCCCATAATCTTCGACACCCTTCCTAATCAAGAATCTGTCACTCTCCACTTAAAAAATACCCAATGCCTTGGCATCTACAGCCATCTGTGGCAATGAATTCCACGGATTCATCACCCTCTGGCTAAAGAAGCTTGTAACTAGATGAAGGTGATCAAATTAACTTTGTATTTGGACTTAGAGGGCTTTCAATGGAGAGGGCTGCCATGAAGACAAAGTGAAATATAGAGAAATGGAGACAAGCAATCTCCTGTGAGTTTGAGCCCTCCTTTGCGCCTGATGAACTGGCCCGATAACCTTCTGAGGTATGCGCTGATCGAGTGATCTGTGATTGCTGCATCAAACTCAGAATAACTTTATTTTTTAAAATGCTGTGATCAGTGAGAGGATGTTCAATGAATAATTTCACATTCTTGCAATTGAAAAGTGAAGCTTTACGTGAGGTTTATTGGGGGTAATGAAGATCCTATAATGCCTGAATCCAATGCAATTTGTTCCAGCTTTTATGTGAACAATATTATTGGTCCCACTCCTCTCCCCCCCCTCCCCCTCCCCGCCCCCCTCCAACTGAAGCACCAATTTCAGCTGACAATGGAAGAAATATGGCCCTGCAACCTGTGATTTCATTAGCTAAGTGACTAACACCAGGCAAACATCAGCTGTACTCAACAAATTGCATCAGGAAGTGCCCAGGGCCAGTTTCCTGATGGCCATTAATTGAACCAGAAACAATCACATAAAATGGCTTTTGAGCATGATTTGCACATTACAATAATGGGAGCCAGGTCCAATTTCAAACACAAACATATAAAGTAACCTTTCTCCCAAAGCATGCTTACCATCGGACATTTGTCTTCTGTGGCATTCGTTTAATGTTCATTGTCTGGTGCTAGTCTGGCTTCTTATACTACTCATCTCCTCATTTGAGTACCTCAATCCTTACCACCCTTATGGCTCCTATAGCCATCTTATTATACACATACCTCTCAAGTTTCATATTTATTACTTTGCCTTAACATTTTGCATGGAGCATCTTCCTTTCCTATCAATGCTGTTTTCAGCGTTCATCTTAACTCCTTTGCTGTCATCTGACACTGTGCTAAGAATAATAAAGTACTGAATCCACCAATTAAGCCACCTTACTTCCTGCACAGTAAGTAAAGACCAATGTGACCTCGAATACATTTGTAAGGCAGGCATAAAGGTTTAAAAACAGTGCTGAAAGCTCAGCGGGCATCTCTAGAGAAAATGGATAGGTGATGTTTTGAGTCGGGACCCTTGTTCTGAAGGAGGAAGGGGAGGCACAGTGGCGCACCGGTAGAGTTGCTGCCTTACAACGCCAGCGATCTGGGTTCAATGCTGACTACTGCTGCCGTTCGTACAGAGTTTGTACGTTCTCACTGTGACTGCTTGGGTTTTCTCCAGATGCTCCGGTTTCCTCCCACACTCCAAAGACGTACAGGTTTGTAGATTAATCGGCTTGTGTAAATTGTCCCGAGTGTACAGGGTGATCACTGATCGGCATGGACTCGATGGTCCGAAGGGCCTGTTTCCGCACTGTATCTCTAAGGTTTAAAGTAAGATCACTTATCCATTTTCTCCAGAGAAACCTGCTGAGTTACTCCAGCATTGTGTCTATCTTTGGTATTAACCAGCTTCTGCTGTTTCATGTTATTACAAACTGAAACTTTGTGATTTCCCTTGGTACACTTGTTACCAATGATCCATCCAATGGGAAGGAATTCCAGGCTGGGAATCTGCTTTTGCACTGTTTGTGGCAAGCTGAAGTCCCATATTTTACAAGACTGTGAGAAAACTCTATAAATATTTGTAAAAGCTTTGAAAGAAAAGGAAGAAAATATGCTTTGTTGGTCTTTACTGAAACAATAGAACAGCATTACTCCTGGAAACCAATCCAGAGGGGGAAAAAAAACTTTTCAACAAATTATGAATCTCTACACAAAATGTGTGATGTATTTAAGCAATGTATTTTAAAACTGCCTATTGTAAATATAATTTTTGTTGCTGGGAAAATAGTCTGTAAATGAAAATAGGACCAAACCCTTTGTATCTTTTCCAAAGTACCAAACAAGAATATAACTAAATCTAAACAAATTTCAAAGACTTCCTCTCCCTCAGCTGAATAACCTGTCATACCTACTTCCCATCAATATACAGTTGCTTTTCAGAAATGTTTATCTGCAAAGATGGGGAAGTTTGCGTTCCACCAAAGCCTTTTATACTGTGATAGTTTAACAGAAAGTTGTCACACAAGGGACAAGCTGTCCAAGACTGTTCATTGTTTGCTTGCCTTCGTAGTTCCTGTTTTGATCAAATTGTTAGTTCTGATTGATTTTTCTGGCCCAGACACCTATAAATTGTCTGCCGAGGTTTCAGAAGACTGTTTAGCTTCTTTATTGTGTTGGTTTTTCTGGCTTTGTTCAACTTGGATCTTTTTTCTTGCAGGATGCAATCGGGCCATACTCGCCTGAAGAGTGTATTTCCCTACCTGTCTACACCAGTGCTGAACGAGATCAAGTTGTCATTAATGTTGATGTTCCCTGTGGAGTCAGCCAGGATCAATGGATTCAGTGTGGAGCAGCTTTATTCTTGAAGAATCCGTAGTCTTTGTGTTTAATGAATTCTGAAAATATGAAATCTCAAATTTGGGGGGAAAATTATTTCCTATTTATGTATTAAATATCCCATTGATTCAGTAGCTTACTGCCTATCACATTGAGACATTGGGATACAACATCCTCTAAAATACGTTGTGGCTCTATTTAACTAATATCTTTATTTAACAATTAGAAATTATTAGGATCAGTTCAATTAATTCCACTCAGTGATTGTTATTTGTTGGAAAGGAAATGTTTTGAATGACATTCACCATACGTAACCTCAGGAATGTGTTATGTTACATTTGTGATTTCTAATTTGTTCGTGCTTTTACAGTTAACTTGGAGTTTTAATGTTGCACAGATTTCTCTTGTATTTTCATGAACCCGACCAAAGACAAGCACTCCACGGTTTTGTTTAAGAATGGTATTTAGCTTTACAGATTAAAATAATAGATTAAATGGTCCTCTCTGTATTGTTTTATTCATTAATGCTGAAGACTGAAAACAAAATTCACGTGGGAATTATTTTCATTACCTCTTTAATGTTTGCTATCAAAATAGCTGTGATATGTTTATGATGTGATTACAAGAACATATCAACATTTAACATTTTACCATTTTATCACATTAACAGGTTGCAGGGTTTGGGAGCACTAGTGGATGAAAGAACAAGAAAGCAACCACTTCTTATTCCCTTCCGGGAGATAACGCAGTAAAATAATGATACTAGTATTATAGTGGGGGATCACAAGGAACTGGAATCTTGCATAGAACACAAAGTGCTGGAGTAACTCAGCGGGTCAGTCAGCATCTGTAGATGACATGGATAGGTGACGTTTATGTTGGGGACTCCTTTTCAGACTCCAGCAGGAATCACAGAGGGGCCGCAGTGAGAAAAGGTCTCACAGAACTCCCATCGGAGAGAGGAAGAGAACTTCTTCAAAGTAAGCCTACTTACCTTGAGAAGATTTTGCAGTAGAGCAGTAACATGGGGACACAAGGAACTGCAGATGCTGTAATCTTGCATAGCCTGGTCAAAGACTGGTTTGAAGAAGGGTCCCGACCTGAAACGTTGTCTGTCCTTGTCCTCCAGAGATGCTGCCTGACTCGCTGAGTTACTGAAGCATTTTAGGGCCTGTCGCACTAGGCGATTTTTTCGGCGACTGCCGGCGTCATATCGGTGTTGCCAAAAGATTTTGAACTTTTCAAAATCCAGCGGCGACAACAAAAATGTTGCGACACTTGAAAAAACACCGCATGTCACTAAGTCATCACGCTGCATCACTCCACAAATTCTTCGGTGACCTGATACATGTCAATGATGCCGGCAGTCGCCGAAAAAATCGCCAAGTGTGACAGGCCCTTTTGACTTCTACATATTGCGTGGATTCTTGGGAATAAATTATGAATGAAAGGAGAATAATTAATTAAAAAACCAAAGATAAATAACCAATATTCTTGTTAAAGTGCACTGAATATGGAATTGTCCCATCATGCTCCTTTTTCCGTATTGAATTAAATATAATTATTTCCACTTGTGAAGTGATAGGTTAGGGTGAAAAACTATAGTATTATGCTTCAATTAGATCCAATATGCAGTGACATTCCAAAAGCAGTTCTTCAGAGGAAGAAAAGTGTAAAACAGAAGTCTCTTCCCAAAGCCCATGAAAGCTGCCTTCATTGAATTTCCAATAGATTTACATGTGGGAAGAATTAGAAGAATCCATGTCTAGTGCACAAATCAAGAGTCAAATTTTTTTTATTGTTTTATGTCCAGATATGGAACAATGAAATTCTTACTTGCAGCGCTCAACAGATATATAAACATAGCACTCTGCAAACACTATAATATACCAACAAAAAAGTTCAGTGTATATTTATATATCTATATAACTAAAAGTCTCATCTTGACCACTTCCTGACTGCGCTGTATATTGATTTTACAAAAAACGCTACCATATATCGCTATGATTTTTGGCCATCTTTCAGTCCTCCTCCGCTGAGGCAGCCCCGAGGATTTTTTCAATCAATAAAAAATAAAAACGATATGAATGTTTAAAAAATCTTGAGATCTGCTGATTAATCCTCTTGCCTGTCAATCACCATGATGAAGGTAACGCCCCTTCCAGGGGGGGGGTTGCAGGACTATAAAACCTCGGATGCCTGGACGTGAGTCAGTCACTCTGGAAGATTGCGAGGGAGAGACCACAACTCTGATTCTGCTGTGAGTCTACTGAATTTTGAGTCTATTGAACGGTGAGGCTACCCTTTATGTCGTTATGTGCTTTACGTGGTTAACCCTTCATGTGCTTGGAATAAATGATTTGTTAGCCAGCAATGCACTTGAAATGAAGGATTTGTTAACCCTTAATGTGCTTGCAATAAATGATCATTTGTTAACCCTTAATGTGCTTGCAATAAATGATTTGTTAGCCAGCAATGTGCTTGCAATGAATGATGATTTGTTAACCCTTAATGTGCTTGCAATAAATGATTTGTTAGCCCTTAATGAAATGAAATGAGATGTTTGGCCTGCCCTGTGCTTTTGCTTTTCCTTTGCTTTTGCTTTTCCTTTGCTTTTGCTTTGCTTGAGCTCACCTAAAATGAAAGCAAATGGATTTTATTGTCAGCTGGCCCCGTCTGCCCAGTGCATGACTTGACTTGAAATGGATTGACTTGACATGAAATGGATTGAAATATCCAGAAGGTATATATGTGTGTATATATATATATATATATATATATATATATATATATATATATATATATATATATATATATATCTATATACCTTCTACCTGAGGAGTGAAATGAGTGTGGCCAGGGTGGTGTGGGTCTCTGATGATGCTAGCTATATTTTTGAGGCAGCGACTCCTATAGATTCCTTCGATGTAGAGAGGTCAGTACCTGTGATTGATTGGGCAGTGTTTACCACTGTTTGCAATCTTGTTTGTTCCTGGGTGTTCGAGTTGCTGAACCAGGTTGTGATGCAACCAGTCAATATGCTCTCTACTGTACATCTGTACAAATGCAAGAGTGTTTTTGTTGACAAACCAAATCTCCTCAATCTTCTAAGCAAGTAGATATGTTGATAGGCTTTCTTTATGATTGCATCATTGTGCTAGGTCCAGAGCAGATCTTCAGAAATATGCAGCCCAGGAATTTGAAGTTTTTGACTCTCTCCACCATTGTTCCATCAATGAAGACAGGTTTGTCGATCCTTGACCTACCTCATTCAGTCAACAATCAGTTCCTTGATTTTACTGATGTTGAGAGCTAGGCCATCAGTAAATCGCCATCGCCATCCTTCGGCCATCCTACACTTATCGTCATCTGTAATTTGTCCAACAAGGTTGGTGTTCATCAACGGATTTGAAGATGGATTTGGAACAGCATTTAGCTATTGAAGCTCTTGTGTCTAAAGTGGGTAGAGCAGGGGTCTGAGCACGCAGCCTTGAGGTGCTCCTGTGCTGATGATTGGCGAGGATGAAGTGTTGCTGCCAATTTGTACAGATTGTAGTCTGTCGATGTGGAGGTCGAGGATCCAGTTGCAGAGGAACATGCAGGGAGCCAGTTTGTGAGCTGGTGAATGTTGTTGAGGTGTTGATTTGCTACGATACTGCACAATGGCAGGAAAGAGGCTTGGCACACCAAGTGGCAACAACTAACCTAGTGTTCCTGTTCTTGTGCTTCTTGTGCTTCTCGTGCTCCAGTATGATTGAATGGAAATAATTAACATTCCCCTCCCAACAAATGTGTTTGTTGAAATTTCCATAGGGGAGGGATTGAGTAATCTGAATTTAGTAAGTTATTTCTTGCGCGCCAACTATTTATTTATTGTGTATATAGTCAGCATTCTTGAAGTGCATAATTACGCATGTTAGAAAATCAATCGGCAACTGTGGAGGCAATGGGATATTCAATATTCTAGGTAGTGACCCTGCATTACACCCTCATCACACTCAGCACCGGCTCCCCACAGGGCTGTGTGTTGAGCCCCCTCCTCTACGCCCTCTACACCCATGATTGTGCCCCCGCCCACTCCACCAACACCATCGTCAAGTTTGCGGATGACACGACTGTGGTTGGACGTATCTCAGGAGGAGATGAGACAGCCTACAGGGAGGAAGTCCAAAGACTGGCAGCGTGGTGTTCAGACAACAACCTCATCCTAAACACCACAAAAACAAAGGAAATTATCATAGACTTCCGTAAGAACAGTGCAGCCCTCAAACCCCTATTCATCAATGGGGACTGTGTGGAAAGGGTCTCAGACTTCAGATTCCTGGGCACACAAATTACAGAGGATCTCTTCTGGACTACAAACACCACCACAACAGTCAAGAAGGCCAAGCAGCGACTCTACTTTCTGAGAATCCTCAGGAAAAACAACCTGGAGGAGAAGCTGCTGGTGTCCTTCTACCGCTGCTCCATCGGGAGTGTGCTGGCGTACTGTATAACCACATGGTATGCCAGCTGCTCTGCAGCGGACAGGAGAGCCCTTCAAAGGGTCATCAACACTGCACAAAAAATCACTGGCTGCCCACTGCCCTCCCTGAAGGACATCTTCAGCTCTCGTTGCCTTGGCAGGGCAGCCAACATCCTGAAGGACCCTTCCCACCCTGGACACAACCTGTTCCACCTGCTGCCCTCTGGCAGACGGTACAGGTCTTTCAAAACTCGCACAAACAGACTCAGAGACAGCTTCTACCCCATAGCCATACGTGAACTTAACAATGCAAAATAAGTAATAACACTCACATTCAACTGAATGGTTCTACCTCAGCTGCTATTGTTATTTATCTGTAATTTTTTTTTTTATATGTATATATTTTTACCTTTTCTTATATATTTAAAATTGCTCTTGTGAATCGCACCGTGGGATTGACTTTTAAATTTCGTTGTACCATGTGCAATGACAATAAAGAGATTCATTCAAATTAGTCATAATGCTGAGTCTAGACTCGAAAGGTTGACCTTACCTTTGCTCTACAGATGCTACATGACCTGCTGAGTTGTTCCAGCAGATTGTTTTGGCCCTAAATCCGGGCATCTATAATTTCTTGTCTTTCAAATCTATTTTCTATGCATTATTGTTTGTAAAAAATCACAAAAGAACTCAATTATTTTTGTGTGCAAGTATACAATAATCTCATATAGAAGGTCATAGTCATGGGGGTCATACAGCGTGGTAACACGGCTTGCCCACACTGACCAACATGTTCCCTCTACACAAGTCCCACCTACACAAGTCCCACGTTTGGCCCATATACCTCTAAACCTGTCCTAACTCTGTACCTGTCTAATTTACCTGTCTAGGTTAATTTATTATGGGGAACAAGGAAATGGAAGATGAGTTGAACAGGTACTTTGGATCTGTCTTCACTAAGGAGGACACAAACAATCTTCCTGATATAGTAGTGGCCAGAGGATCTGGGGTGACATAGGAACTGAAGGAAATCTACATTAGGCAGGTGTTGGGGGTTCAGTATTGATGTGGATAGAGAACTGGCTGGCAGACAGGAAGCAAAGAGTAGGAGTTAACAGGTCCTTTTCAGAATGGCAGGCAGTGACTTGTGGAGTACCGCAAGGTTCAGTGCTGGGACCCCAGCTAATTAAAATATATATTAATGATTTGGACGAGGGAATTAAATGTAACATCTCCAAGTTTGCAGATGACACGAAGCTGGGGGGCAGTGTTAGCTGTGAGGAGGATGCTAGGAGGCTGCAAGGTGACTTGGATAGGCTGGATGAGTGGGCAAATGCATGGCAGATGCAGTATAATGTGGATAAATGTGAGGTTATCCACTTTGGTGGCAAAAACAGGAAAGTAGACTATTACCTGAATGGTGGCCGATTAGGAAAAGAGGAGATGCAACGAGACCTAGGTGTCATGGTACACCAGTCATTGAAAGTAGGCATGCAGGTGCAGCAGGCAGTAAAGAAAGTGAATGGTATGTTAGCATTCATAGCAAAAGGATTTGAGTATAGGAGCAGGGAGGTTCTACAGCAGTTGTACAGGTGAGACCACACCTGGAGTATTGCGTACAGTTTTGGTCTCCTAATCTGAGGAAGGACATTCTTGCCATAGAGGGAGTACAGAGAAGGTTCACCAGGCTGATTCCTGGGATGTCAGGACTTTCATATTGTAAAGAAATGTTATCGACACACTGTGACTTTACTTCTTTATTACATTCATACTGTGGCATTACAGAGAGCACTGGCTGTACGTGGTCTGTCATGGAAACTAGAGAGCGATATGTGGGTGGGGAGGTTGTAATTATACTTGTGATATGGGGAGTGGTTAGTAGTGATGAGGTAACTATATTAAGGGTCACATGCATATGTCATCTACATCCTTCCCCTTGGAAACGAAAGTCAAACAAAGTAGTGACAGGGCGACCAAGTCTCATGCGCTGACAATCAAAATAGTAGTAATGGTTAAGGAAAATCGCATAGCGGACAGGCGGCTTGACAACACGTCCCGACCGGGTTCGCATCTCGCCATCTCCCCTCCCTGCAGGAACAAGTGGAGGTAGTATGGCGGCAAGTGCAGACGGCTGCACTGGAACAGGTGAGCCGGGCGGGGACGGAGAAGACAAGGGCAGAAGGGCATGAGGGGATGCGGGACTCGCAGAGGACTGCGCGCGGGCGGGTGAGGGAGGGTGAACCGGAGGAGGAGCGGATGGATAGAGCTGTGAGGGTAGAGACCGTGGCATGCGAGGAGCGATGGGCCGAGCATCGCCTGGAGGCGGAAATTTCAGCGGGGGAGCAAAATGATCTGCGGGTGGTGGTCGCGGCTCATTGACAAGCTGCAGATGTTGGCGGGACTGGCGGTAGATGGTTCCTGCATGGTCGACGAGATAGGACCGAGGCGTCCCAGTAGTGGCGACTACGGTAGCGAGCCGGGAGTGACCGGTGGGGGTCTGCATGCGGACAATTTGACCGGGGAAAAGGCGCGGCAGGAGGCGGCAGGACTTGCCATGGGAGCGTTTCTGAACATCGCGCTTAAAGGCGATGCGCTCCTGAACAGCAGCGGGCTTGAGGACAGAGGGGACGAGTGAGCGCTGGGCCACCGGGATCGGGGGTCTGGTAGTGTGAGACATGAGCCGCTGAGCAGGGGAACCCATGGCAGGGTCACGGGATATGTTGTGAAGGTTGAGGAGGGCTAGAAAGTAATCAGAGTTAGACAAACGACATTGTTCCAGTAAGTTCTTTGCACTGCGAACGGGGCGCTCGGCCAGACCGTTGCTTTGCGGGTACTCAGGGCTGCTGGTGAAGTGGCGGAAGTTCCAGCTGGTTGCGAAAGCCCGAAACTCGGAGCTCGTGAATTGGCTGCCGTTGTCCGACTGCAGGCTGGCCGGGGTGCCAAAGGTAGGGAAATGGCGGTGCAGCTTTTCGACAATGGCTGAAGAGGTGAGGGAATGCAGCTGGTCAACCTCGAACCAGTTGGAGTAGGAGTCGACTAGTACCAGGAAGTGTTTGCCTCGCCACTCGAAAATGTCGGTGGCAACCGCCATCCAGGGCAGTTCGGGTGTAGCCTGCTGCAAAAGCGGCTGTCGTTGCTTGTGGGGGACGAGGCTGGTGGAACATGAAGAGACCCTCTCCCGGATGTATTGAGCCATACCAGGCCAGTAGAACTGGCTCTGGGCGTGAGACAAGGTGGCTTCGGCCCCAGGATGACCGTTATGAGCGGCCTGAAAATAGTGGTCGTGTAGAGCAGCAGGCACTACTACCTTGTGTCCTTTCACGACCACGCCGTCGTGGAGTACGAGCTCATCACGGACCAGGAAGTAGGGCACGGCGCCAGCCGGCAGAGCGGAACGACGGTCGGGCCAGCCCTGCTGGATGATGGCAGCAAGCTGTTGCAGGGCAGGATCATCGGCAGTGTGCTCGACCAGGGACTTCATCTGCTGTGAAGGGACAATATTGACATTGAGCACCATGAGGTCAGACATTTCATAGGGGTGGCGATCGGTGGATGTTAGCGTGGCGCGGGATAGCGTGTCGGCCACGAACATGTCTTTGCCTTTCCGGAAAACGACTTTGAAAGTGAAACGCTGGAGCTGCAGCATCATGCGCTGCAGGCGAGATGAGACAACATGGATTGACTTGTTGAGGATGGTGACAAGCGGCTGGTGATCTGTTTCAATGGTGAATGTGTTGCAGAGTATATAGTCCTCGAATTTGGAGCAGGCAAACACCACGGCCAGTAGCTCCTTCTCGATCTGTGCGTAGTGCTATTCCGCAGGGGTCATGGTACGGGACGCGTAGGAGACTGGCAGTTGCAGGCCATCATGGAGCTGCAGGCAAGCTGCAGGACATTATTGCCATAGAGGGAGTGCAGAGACGGTTCACCAGACTGATTCCTGGGATGTCAGGACTGTCTTATGAAGAAAGACTGGATAGACTTGGTTTATACTCTCTAGAATTTAGGAGATTGAGAGGGGATCTTATAGAAACTTACAAAATTCTTAAGGGGTTGGACAGGCTAGATGCAGGAAGATTGTTCCCGATGTTAGGGAAGTCCAGGACAAGGGGTCACAGCTTAAGGATAAGGGGGAATCCTTTAAAACCGAGATGAGAAGAACTTTTTTCACACAGAGAGTGGTGAATCTCTGGAACTCTCTGCCACAGAGGGTAGTTGAGGCCAGTTCATTGGCTATATTTAAGAGGGAGTTAGATGTGGCCCTTGTGGCTAAGGGGATCAGGGGGTATGGAGAGAAGTCAGGTACGGGATACTGAGTTGGATGATCAGCCATGATCATATTGAATGGCGGTGCAGGCTTGAAGGGCCGAATGGCCTACTCCTGCACCTAATTTCTATGTTTCTATGTTTCTATGTGTGTGAATGTGTGTGTGAATGTGTATGTGTGTGTGAGTGTGTGTGAATGTGTGTGTGAATGTGTATGTGTGTGTGAGGTGGAGGGTGTGTGTGTAAGGTGGAGGGTGTGTGTGTGTGTGTGTGTGTGAGTGTGTGGGTGTGTGTGTGAGTCTGTGTGAGTGTGTGTGTGTACATTGGAATTGGTGGAGAGGTGGAATATTGCGTTGGGGGACCAGCCCTCCCGTGTGAAGCTGAGACCCAACGGGTCCCACTTAGTCTAGTATGACAATAAACTGCTCTTGACTCTAGTTCTGTAATCTCACTTTGTCATCCACACCTGACAGCAGGGGCAATTTTACAGAGGCAAATTAACCTACAAACCTACACGTCTTTGGAATATGGGAGGAAACCGGAGCACCTGTAGAAAACAAGTCACCCAAGGTCAGGATCAAACCCAGGTCTCATGCTGTGAGGCAACGGCTCTACCCGTGCAACCTACAAATTAGTTTTTTTCTCTAAAAGAAACAATGACAGCCTTTATTAGTGGAACTAGCCATCTGATACCTCGCTAAAGTTGAGGCACACAAATCACTCCAGCACCTGTCATCCACCTTGGAAAAGGCCCGTGTAATATTGTAGAACATAATACGGTTAAAAAGTAATATATTTCTGATAGGACGTGCCATTTTTCTCTTGTCATTTTGTTCTTAACGATTATTGAGAGCTTATTTTTGTCTGTGAGAAAATGAAATAAGTTGCAGCTGTTGCCCTCCATGTAAATGAGAATCTGGAGGAAATGAGCGATGTATCTGAATATTCAAACCTCACAAGGGAAATGGAAATACATATGTCATAGCCGAACAACAGTGAATGAATCATTCAGTGCCAATCTATGAAGTGTGTGTTGCAGTAAAGAATGCACAACAAGCAAAATATAAGAGTGAATATCTACCATAGCAAAATCTGCAAAGTGACTTTACAGTTTACCTTGTACTTTAGAGATACAGCACAAAAACAGGCCCTTCGGCCCACCGTCTCCACGCCGACCAATGATCACCACGTACTCTAGCATTGTCCAACATACCAGGGACAGTTTACAAATTTACCAAAGCCACCACAAACCTGGAGAAAGACACAAAACTCAGCATGTCAGGCTGCATCCCAGGAGAAAAAGAATGGGTGACGTTTCGGGTCAAGATCTCTCTTCAGACTGAGAGTCAGAGGAGAGGGAAACTAGAGGTCTACAAACCTGTGCGGCTTTGGAGTGTTGGAGGAAACTGGAGCAGCCGGAGGAAAGCCACGTGGTCACGGGGAGAACGTACAAACTCCGTACAAACTGTACCCATAGTCAAAATCAAACTTGAGTCTCAGGTGCTGTCAAGCAGCAACTCTACTGCTGCGCCATCATGCCACCACTCCATCTTCTTTCTCCATTTACTATCTCTGCATAGGAACAGCAACATGCACTCAGAGAAATCCAAGGCCGTAGCTGTCCCACTACAATTATTTGAATATAGCCAGAGAGAGTATATGACTCATAAAAATAATCCACCTTGGTCCACCCGATCTACCTTGATGGAGAGCATAGAACACACTATATGTAGCGAGGTTCTACCTGGTCTTTGTCTTTCCCTGGATTTGACCAGTTTAGGCAACGGTCAGGATTAGGTGAAATCAGATGTGCAGCGTCACTATGCTGTTACTTCTAACTACATGGTTCACTTAGAATATGTCATAAAGCTGGCAGCTTCACCACATTCAAAGAGATAGATCTGCCTTGCGATAGATTGAAGTGGATCACTCCTATATGAGGGATGCATAAGGCTTCATAATTTCGTCATAGAAGCAGAATTGTGCCATTCTACTCATCGAGTCCACACTGCCATTCAATCATGGCGGATCTATTTTTACCGCTCAACCCCATTCTCCCTGTAGCCTTTGGTACCCTTACTAATCTAGAACGTGTCAATCTCCGCTTTAAGAATGCTCAATGATGGCCTCCACAGCCGACTGTCTGTGCCAATGAATTCCTCAGATTCACCACCCTCTGCCTAAAGAAATTCCTCATCGTCTCCTCATTAAAGGTGTATCCTTTAATTCTGAGATGAAGCAAGCAGCCTAGATCATTGGAGAACACTTGAATTTGCTCAACATTTTGGACAAAGGAAATTAACAGTTGCACCTGGAAAACAAAGAGAGCCAGAGGTCAGACTAGTTTGTCCAGCCCAGATGAGTCAATTGCCCATTCCCCTTTATAGATGTTGCCTGACCATTATTTGTTGCTCCAGACTCCTGCATCCACAGTCTCTTGAGTTTTCGTGAGTTTGTTTTGACTTCTGGCTTCATCAGCTGTTTTCTATTTAATGCTGACTGGCTCCACCTAACAAAGGCTGGTCCTGCACAGCTAGTCATTCACCTGCTGGTAATGTATGCCCATGAGATGAACTAGAAGACTGTCGTAAAATGTGCATTTGGCACAATCTGGGTACTGGCCAATTCTCTGGATGCTTTCAAGAGAGAGTTAGATAGAGCTCTTAAAGATAGCGGAGTCAGGGGATGAGGTACTGAATGTGGATGATCAGGCATGATCACAGTGAATGGCGGTGCTGGCTTGAAGGGCCGATTGGCCTCCTCCTGCACCTATTGCCTATAGTCTATTGACATTCACTTGCATAACCGACTGCAATTAAAGTAATTTTAAAAAATGTCTTTTTTACTCAGCAGTGAATATTTCTACTAAAAACTTCATGGACAACTGATGATCCCCATTGAATATCTTAAACATATTAGAAAATCTGAAAATGCAGAAAGAGCCCGTGTTTTACCGCTGAATTTATTAAAGTGTCCTGGGTAATAATAGTTTTCATTTCAATCGTAAGACATCAGTGAAGTTTCTGTGTACATTGAAAGGGCAGCATAGTAGAGCAGTGGTAGAGTTGTTGCCTTGCAGCGCCAGAGACCCAGGTTCGATCCTGACTTTGGGTGCTGTCTGTATAGAGTTTGTACGTTCTCCCTGTGACCGTGTGGGTCTTCTCCGGGTGCTCCGGTTTCTTCCCTCACTCCAAAGGCGTGCAGGTTTGTAGGTTAATTGGCTTCTGTAAAATTGTCCCAATGTGTGTAGGATAGAGCTAGTTTATGGGTGATTGTTGGTCGGCGCGGACTTAGTGGGCTGACAGGCCTGTTTCCACGAGTCCTAATTAATATCTTAAATATTTTAGAAAATCTGACAATGCAGAAAGAGCCTTTGTTTCTTCACTGAATTTCATAAAGTGCCCTGGGTAATAACATGGTTTTAATTTCACTTGTAAGACATTAGTGAAGTTTCCGTGTACATCTAAGTAACGGCACAGTAGCACAGTAGTAGAGCTGCTGCCTTAAAGCGCCAGAGACATGGGGTTGATCCTAACAATGGGTGCTGTGAAGTATTATGTTCAGTTTTGGTTACTCTGTTATGGGAAAGGTGTTGTTAAGCTAAAAAGGGTGCAGATAATATTTACGAGGATGTTGCCAAGACTCATGGGCCTCGGCTATAGGGAAGAGGTTGATCAGGCCAGGACTTTATTCCTTGAAACACATGAGGATGAGAGGTGATCTTATAGAGGTGTATAAGATCTGGAGAGGATAAAGGAATCAAGAACCAGAGGACATGGGTTTGGGCCTTAGTGGACTGAGCGTAAGTGTTCAGCAAAATGGTTGACAAGTCAAATGGTCTTTGAACACCGCGTTGTAATTTTGATATTACCGTTTGTAACATTACTCACCAATCACCAGATGGTAATGACATACTTTAGTCCGGTGCCTAGATGAACACGTTTGCCAGATAGTTTTACAGACAGTCACCAGTTTACGACATGGCTCCGTTCCTGAGAACTGTTCGTAAAAACCTGCACCTGCAGGTCTCTGGAATGTGGGAGGAAACCAGAGCACCTGGAGTAAACACAGAGCACCCGGAGAAAACCCATGGAGAACATACATGCTCTGTACCGAGAGCACCCGTAGTCAGGATTGAACCCGGGTCTCTGGCGTTGTAAGGCAACAACTCTACCGCTTCGCCACTGTGCCACCTTAATGGACTGATGACATTTCAGGTCAGAACCCTTCTTTTGACTGATCAGTCTGAAAAAGTGTCCCAACTTGAAATGTCATCTATCCATGTCTTTCAGAGATGTAGCGTGACCTGCTGTATTTTGCTGAAGTTATGTTGGACTTGTAGATCTCACACCTTATGCACTTTATGTACTCTTGGCAAATTAAGCTTTGCTCTGAGAGTACAGATTAGTAAAATAGAAGCTCTAAAGTTTAATCTATATTCTTGATGGGCAATATTCACAAGTAGAATAATTGTACCAAATCGTCATAAAATAAACACGATGAAACAAGAACTATTCCCTCACAAGGTGTAGCTATTGATGTTCCTTGTGCCTAATATCGACAGCCTGTGAATGTGACTTTATGAAGTCTTGAAATAATGTGAAATTGATGCAAAGACAAATTAGGTCTTTGCATCAATTTCACATTATTTCAAGACTTCATAAACCATTTCCATCATATATGACAAGAGAGAATTGATCGCTCTTTGCTTGCAATCTTCTGCAACACAGTTCAATGATTCAATTACATTTTATTGTCATATGTACCTAGGTATAATGAAATGCTTTGTTTTGCATACAACCCAGTAAACTCATGCAGAAGACCTCATCTAGGCAGTACACAAGTGTCACCATGTTTTGGGCACATACTAAGTTACAAAAGTTCACTGAGAGGCCATCTCAGATATAGCCCAACTTTCATATCCTGAATAGTTAGACTTTAATTTTAAATTCTAAGCGTTCAGAAGACTAGTTGTTATTTTTATTTGCAGTTACCATTGTTAATATAAATTTTAGAAGATTATCCAACCTCAATTGTTCTGTTTTGCAGTCAATCTGCCCAACAAGAAAAATGAAGTAACTACACATTTATAGTTTAGCTTAGTTTATTGTCAGGTGTACCAAGGTACAGCGAAAAGTTTTTTTGTTACATGCTATCCGTCAGTGGAAAGACTCTACACGATTATAATCAAGTCTACAGTGTACAGATACAGGATAAAGGGAATGACGTTTAGTGCAAAGTAAAGTTCAGTAAGTCTGCTTAAAGATAGTTCAAAGGTTTCTAAAAAGGTAGATGGTAGGTCAGGACTGCCCTCTAGTTGGTTATGTCAAGGCAATGTGAAGTGTAGATGGAGTCGATGGAAGGAAGGATGGTTTGCTTGAGTTGTTGGGGACATGACAAACTTCCTAAGCCTTCTAGGATGTGCTTTCTTGGCAATTGCTTCGATAATGCTTGTCCACGACAAGGTGATACAAGATGATGCAAACGTGGGTGGTTTTGCAGATAGTGTAGATGGTTGAGAAAAATTGCAGCAGGATCTTGATCGATTGGCCAGGTGGGCTGATGGAATTTAATACCGAGAAATGTGAGGTTTTTTTTTGGAAAGTCTAACATAGGCAGGACCTACACAGTGAATGGTCGGGCTCATGGTTGTAGAGTAGAGGGATCTAGGAGTGCGGGTGCATGATTCCTTGAAGGTGTAGTCGCAGGTAGATAGAGTGGTCAAAAAGGTGTTTGGCACATTGGCCTTCAACAGTCAGAGTATTGAGTATAGAAGTTGGGAGGTTATGGTGCAGTTGTATAAGATGTTGTTGAGGCCGCATTTAGAGTATTGTGTTCAGTTCTGGGCACCGTGTCACAGCAAAGATGTTGTCAAGCTGGAAATGGTACAGACAAGATTTACAAGAATGTTGCCATGGCTAGAGGGTCTGAGCTATAGGGAGACGTTGAGTAGGCTGGGACTATTCCTTGGAGCGCAGAGGATGAGGGGTGATCTTATTGAGATGTATACATTCATTAGAGGAATAGATTGTGGAGATGCACAGTCTCTTGCCCAGAGTAGGTGAATCAAGGACCAGAGAACATAGGTTTAAGGTGAAGAGGAAAAGATTTAATAAGAATCTGAGGGGTAACTTTTTCACACAAAGTTGTGGTGGGTGTATAGAGCAAGCTGCCGCATGAGGTAGTTGAGGCATGGACTATCACAACATTTAAGAAACAGTTAGACAGGTACATGGATAGGACAAGTTTGAAGGGATATGGACCAGATGCGGGCAGGTGGGACTAGAGTAGCTTGGACATGTTGGCTGGTGTGGGCAAGTTGGGCCAAAGAGCCTGTTTGCAAACTGTAACAAGACAATAAACTAAGGGCTAAGGCAGACAAAAATGCTGGAGAAACTCAGCGGGTGAGGCAGTATCTGTGGAGCGAAGGAAATAGGCAATGTTTCGGGTTGATATCCTTCTTCAGATAGTTCTTCAGTCACAGAAGGGTTTCGACCCGAAACATTGCCTATTTCTTTTGCTCCATAGATGCTGCCTCATCTGCCGAGTTTCTCCAGCATTTTTGTCTACCTTTGATTTTCCAGCATCTGCAGTTACTTCTTAAACAAACTAAGGGTTACATTTTGTTTTTAATTTCACAAGTACAAAGTGTTTCTAATTTCTACATTGGTGCTTCCTAATTTCTTGCTAAAATTTGAGCATAAGATCACTGCGATTCCAGGAGAAATGGAAGAAATGCCCTAATGGGTTGAGTAGAAGTCTGCTGAGATTCTGGGCTCCAGGAGTGGGGAACAGTGAAATTTTAATCAAAAAGTAAACGGGTGAGAATTCAGGATAAATAGTTCCAGCGCTGATCGTGAAAAGTTGATCAGTTTTATAGGAAACTATTTGTGTTTCTTTAAAGATACAATGCAATAGCAAAAAAAATAATCCTCAGATATGAAATGGTTTTTAGTGATGCAATTGTTACTGGATGGGAACTGTGTTTATGGATAGGTGATAAAGGTTCATTTGTAAGACTATTAACATAGGTGCACATTTTTAAGAGTGTAGAACAAATCGCATTTTTATAATAGGAGTTAAACGTTGCCCAGCAGCAATAAAATAGGCAATGATAATAATTGTTTTATCTCTAGGTTAACGAGGAAAGAAGTTCTTCGGTGAAATGTTCTGGATCTCTTGATATTCATGTGTTCTAAAGAAAACTCCACGTTCTTATTTGCTATCCGCAAATTGATAGAGTTTATTTGTGATTTATTTACTAGTGCACCATAAGATATAACATAGTTAGATACAAAATGCGGGAGTAACTCAGTGGGTCAGGCAGCATCTCTGGAGAAAATGACGTTTTGGATCTTTGCTTGAAGAAGGGTCCTGACCTGAAACGTCACCCGATCCATTTTCTCCAGAGATGTTACCTGACCCGTTGAGACCTTGAAGGTCGCAGAGGAGCTGCAGCCAGACCAGCGAGTGAGTGGATTGGCTGAAGGAAGACTTTCTCCAAGTTGAGTAAAGTTTGGGAGGTTTAAAATGAGCGTCAAGAGTCTGCCTGGGGCAATTACCTTGAAGGTCGCAGAGGAGCAGCAGCCAGACCAGCGAGTGAGTGGATTGGCTGACATCCTAATTAGTTGTGTGGATAATTGACGATTAGATAAAATTAAGTTCAGGTCTAGGGGAGAGTCCTTGTTGAGGGAAAGTGCCTTGGAGAAGGTAAAGTGCGAGTCTTTGGTTCAAGTGTCTTTGGCGGGGAGGTTGAGGCAAGGAGGCTACACTTGTGTTTAATAGTAAGATTAAATGCGAACTTACCAGTTTAAATTCTGATCTGTATTTTATGAGGAGTTACGATGAGGGATTACGTGAAGAACCCGTCCAGCATGCATGCGCGACATACTTCAAAGCAGCGGTGTGGAATCACAGAAAGACACAGTAATTGAAATAAATATAGTAAAGAAAAGGAGAGCTTAGATACCAGTTTTATCTCTATTATTGAGGGTGGGAGCGGAGGGCACGTAATCCCTCATCGTAACTCCTCATAAAATACAGATCAAACTTCAAACTGGTAAGTTCTCGTTTAATCTTACTATTTTACTTCGGAGTCACGTGAGTGACTACGTGAAGATTTTAAAGATCTGTGATTTCAAACCGTGTAACAGTTCATACTTCACTCGCTGCCAAAGTCATTCGAGGGAGGAAGTACGTTATCGTAATCAACCATGAATTTGTTTGTAAAACAATAATGGTGTTATTAACAATAACAAGACCAAAATGCTCCCCCAGGCTTAAATTATATATTCTTTGCAGATTCTAATACTTTTTCTGCAAACAATACAGGTACTGCCAGCGGCTTGTTATAAAAGTTTGGAACGTATACTCCCTAGACCACCCCGCTGTAGCCAGGATGTGGTCCATAGGCACGTCCATCCTCTAGTCACTGATGTGGATGCTGCCCTGGTGGAGTAATATTTATACACGTTAGTATGTACTCCAGCAACTCCCAGTACCTGCTTGAGCCACTTGAGATAGTTTGGCTCGTCACCCGACCATAAGGTTTCTTGTGGCTGACCCATAAGGCTTTTTCCCTCCCTCGAGGATTACTTATTTTGTCGATGTAGTTCAATAAGTGGGTCATGACACATAACCATGGTTTAGGTGGGTAAGCCCGGAATTCCATGACTAGACCTGATGTTCCTGGTCTGCTCTGTTTGACCAGCCCCTAATGGTAAATGTAACACGGTCTAGTAAACCATATTGTCCAATCGTAGTAGATGGAGGAACTGGACCCTTTGTGCTGAGACAAGGCCATCAGCATGACTGTCTTCAGGGTGGGCTGTTCCAGGGTGAGGGACCTGGCTGGTGACCATCCCCTAAGGTACGTCAGGTCCACACTGACATCCCAGATTTGGGTGTACATAGGTCTGGGGGATTAGAGTTGAATATGCCTATCCTGAATTTGATCACCAGCGGGGGTACCCTATGGCCTGTTGTCCTGGTGCCCGAATTAAGTAGGCTGACAGAGCACTTCTGGCTGTGTTGATGGCACAGTAGCTGAGTCCTTCATTGTGGTGAAGACCTGCCAGGAATTCCAGTACAGGTTTTGTTGTAGTTGAATATGTAGTTCCTGTATTTGAATAGTATCTTCCCACTTCTTGATGTTCGCCAAGTATGTTCCCTAGTGGATATGCGATGGGATGCTATCATCGTGTCGATAGTGCTATTTGACAATCCAGACCAGCAGTGGTCTTCCCAATTCTGCAACCCAGGCCCAGTAATGGTCTTTTCAAATCTGCAACCCAGTAGTTTAATTTATCGTGTCATGGGTGGCTTATGCCTGAAACTGGGTGGGTTGATAAGTCTGGGCTATTGGGAAATCATTAGGGTTTTGATGACCATGTCGAGGACCACTGGGAACCATGACTGTGGGTTTGCGTAGTACCCGACTGATGAGGCCGTAGTACCTGACTGATGAGGTAGGAAAAAAGGGGGGAGAACATAGAGATTAGATTCCCCCCCCCCCCAGTTCAGCGGGAATGTATTCATTGCCGCCGCCTCAAAGTTTGGCTTCATGCGACATACATCGGTACGTGGTGATTCAATTGAAATACAGGGAAATCGATATCTAGTGTTCCATATTGCTTTGTAATTTCAGCAAATACTTTGGTTTAATATGTCTGTTTACAGTGTTTAGCTCACCTGGTAGGTAAGTTTGCTGATGGTTCAATATGTTTGACGACATACGGTTACCAATTGTAAAATAAATTGTCACATGATATCGATTTATTCTGCCCAAGTGGTTGGTGTATGCCACCACTGTGATGTTGTTAATTTATAAACGAACATGAAAAATGGTGCACTACTGAATAATATGCTTTTACCAATAGAACGTACTCAATATTTCCAACTAGGTTTTATGCCCAGTGTCTATAGTGATGACGACTCCAGATTAGTCCATTTGCCACCATGTTCTGGGTATGGGTATTTAGTTTAAACATTAGCACCTTAGCTCTAATGGAAAGGTTCAAGTTAAGTAGCTGGTAATGCTGCTACTAACTCCCAATTACTCTAGCCACTTATTGAATGGTTGGTTGATTGATACCATTAATTGTTACAGGTTGTGTCATATAATAATAATATAATAATAATAATAATCTTATTTATATAGCACATTTTTAGTCAACTTGCATTGACCCCAAAGTGCTTCACATAATTACATTACATTTACACATAGGCAAAGGTGGGTGAAGTGTCTTGCCCCAAGGACACAACGACAGTATGCATTCCAAGCGGGATTCGAACCGGCTACCTTCCGGTCGCCAGCCGAACACTTAGCCCATTGTGCCATCTGTCGTCCCAGTTTGGGACTCTCCTGCTGACTCTCCTTGCTGACTCTCCTTATGGCAATGTTATAGATGAGTGGGTAGAGTTAATTGAATACCAGATAGTCAATAGTTGTGGATGGTGTCAACGTAGATCTATCTGGATTGTATGACAGAGCCCAGGCTAAATAAGTTTTAGTAGCTAATGCTGCTGATTAGCTATTCCCATGGATTTGTCTGTCGTTAATATCATAGAGACATGCCATGACGATATGTTCCTTAATAGTGTCAGGGCTGGTTTGAATATCTGGGAACAGTTTTGGCTCATATTAGCCATTGTCAATAATTTATACTGCTGTAGTGCGTGGGTCTCAAAATGAGGCAAGTAGTCCGAAGTTTGAGAAGCACCCTTAGGAGCCGCCACACTGCCATAGTTACCCCATCCAGGTAAATTGGTATCTCTGAAATTTTATGAATGGGTACTGAATAGTATGCATCTTTTAAGTTGATGTCTACCATAAAGTATCCTAGGAAATCCATGGTTAGCAGTTACAATTTTCCATAAGTGTGTAACCTGGTGAAAATACTCAAGTGGTAAAGTCAATGATGGTGCGACATTCACCATCTTTGGGTTTTTTGGTACCAAAGGTTCATATTAGGCTTCTTTATGACCCCTAGTATATCTTCTCCAGTTAGCTAGTCCCCCATGTTCTTTTTTAGTGGGAGGGTAGACCCCTTTGGGGTGCATGCTGAACTGGTAATATATGGTCCCTAGATAAGGGACGTATCAGATATTAAACTGATAAGAACAGATACTACACTTGATCTTAGCCAAAAGGCCGATAAGTGATGGGTTTCTTAATTCAATTTTTATCCTTGAATACTTGTGGTATATAACTACCAAGTGTGATAGTTCTTCATGTTCCCAACCCAGGTGTGATTTCCCCCCCCCCTGTTAGTACAAACCCTTCACCTTTTATGTGATGGTAGGAACCATACTTATCTGTCTTCACTGTTGTTTAGTGGTGTGTTCATTTCTTCGGTTTCTGGTTCCTTGTCTGTAGGGATGATGTTGTTGGGGGGTGGCGCATTTTCCATGGGGCCTGCTCTGGACCCTGGCCTGAAAGGACTTACGGGGGTTGGCATGTGGGCCCCGAGCTTTCACCAGTACTATTAACTAGACGCCTACTGGTGGACGCATGGAGGTACTGCTGTCTGGTTTTGTGTGGTGCTCATTCCAAACCCTGCCCTCTTGATGCCGAATATTTTGGATACTTCATCCAGTTTCTTAGGCTTGGTTTGGTAACTTAGCCATATAGCAGGATATGTGGTTGTGAGGTCGGCGTTCTCACAGTCCTGTGAATTTTTTAGGTTGAGGGCAGGTTTTATAACTTCCTTCGAGAAGTTGCGGAGCATACTGTGAACAGTAGGGTCAGGTGTTTTGCCATACTACCCTGCCCCTCTGGAATGAGCATGCAAAAATGATAGCTGACGTCAGGGGTATCAAATGCAATTTAAGATATTTGGGTTTTAAAAAGCTATGCTCATTGTACCCCCCAATAATGGTGGGCACTTTGAGTAAATGCAATTTAAGGGAGGTGTGATGAAATCCAACGCCTCATGACTACCTGTCTTGGAGAGGTTTTTTGAAAAGAACAGGTAGTAAGTGGTGGAGCCCCATAGCGGCCACACCCAGCAGCTCTTCCTGATCCTGTACCTCAAGCATACTCCCGATGTTGTTCAGCCAGTGACCCCTCTTCTTGACCAGCCCAGCCCTGGTCGCCATCGATCCCTCGATAAGGGAGATGGCCAGTGCTGTAGTGCACTGGAGCGGGAGTGTTATGCTCCCTTGGCGAGCTTGCCCCTGCTCCTGAGGCAAGTCTCGCTTGAGTTTTTGGCTCCATGACCTTACTCTAGGCTTGGAGAACAGACACTTACTTGCTCTCGGGCGGTAATTTGAAGTGCCGGTTCCATCTTCCGTGTCTGTCTCCAGCCCGAGGTTTGGTTGCTGGCTTTGCTGCTAGAGGCTGCCTGCCGTTTTCGGGCAGCATTTCTGCGGTCCTCGGGCGGCGAGTCTCCTTGTCGGGAGTATGCAGTAGTTACCGGCCGGTTTTTTAGTTTCACTCCAGTCCACTGCTGTTGGTCAGACAGCTGTTAGTGGACTGGGCATCGGCTCAGTACCCTGACTGTGGACCGCAGCGTGTGCGGTCCCGGTGCCGCCTCTCCCCCCTCCACTGACGGAACGCTCCTTCCCTGGAGTCGAACGGGGGCCGCTTCCCTCTGTTCTGATTTGCTGTCTCCAGTTCCCCTGGAGCAACAAAGAGGAGCAAAGTAGTGAATTTGAACCTGTGGGTAAGTACTTACCGAACGGTCTGTTCCTTCAGGCTTGTAGCGGGAGCACCTGTAATCCCGTTCGTCGCTGTTGCATCTGCGTGAACGCTATGGCGTGCATGAGTGCTGGACGGGTTCTTCACGTAGTCACTCACGTGACTCCGAAGTAAAATTTAATTTAAATATCTAAACTTGTGATGGCAGGAATGTTATTGCAGTGCATTTGTTGCAGGAAAGTGGAAAGTCAGGGGGCACTGCTGGCGTCACTGACCATTACACCTGTGGGAAGGAACTGTGTCCAGATGCAGCTCCGTAAGGACCGAGTTAGGGAGCTGAAGCAGCAGCGGGATGACCTGCAGTCCATCCGGAACGACAAAAGCTTCTGGACAGGACCTACAGTCAGTTCATCACTCCAAGAGAGCAGGAGGTGAGACGGGTGGAGACAGAAAGAAAGTGGATGAAGCGAGTGCAGGAGACCTCGGTAGAAGTACCTCTTGCGAACAGGTACGCCCTCTTGGGAGCTGTCGGGGCAGATCATGCTTCAGTCGGCGGACAGGTCTGTGACTTGAATCCTAGCGCTGAGACTCAACCGGCGAGACCGACGTCAGGCAGAGCCATAGTGGTGGGTGACTCCATTGTAAGGTGCGGAGAGGAGATTCTGTGGTGACAGGTGAGACTCAAGGATGGTGTGTTGCCTATTGAAGAAAGGCAGTGAAGAAAGCTAATGGCATGTTGGCCTTCATTGCGAGTGGATTTGAGTTTAGGAGCAAGGAGGTCCGACTGCAGTTGTCCAGGGTCCTGGTGAGACAGCACCTCTAGTATTGTGTACAGTTTTGGTCTCCAAATTTGAGGAAGGACATTCTTGCTGTTGAGAGAGTGCAGCGTAGGTTCACCAGGTTAATTCCCGGGATGGCGGGACAGACATATGATGAAAGAATCGATTGACTGGGCTTGTATTCGCTGGAATTTAGAAGGATGAGTGGGTTTCTTATAAAAATATATTACATTCTTAGAAGATTGGACAGGGTGGATGCAGGTATGTTCCCGATGTTGGGGGAGTCCAGAACCAGGGGTCACAGTTTAAGAATAAGGGGTAGACCATTTAGGACTGAGATGAGGAAAAAACTTTTTCACCCAGAGAGTTGTGAATCTGTGGAATTCTCTGCCACAGAAGGCAGTGGAGGTCAATTCACTGGATGTTTGCAGGAGAGAGTTAGATTTAGCTCTTAGGGCTGAAGGAATTAAGGGATATGGGGAAACAGCAGGAATGGGGTACTGATTTTGGATGATCAGCCATGATCATATTGAATGGCAGTGCTAGCTCGAAGGGCCGAATGGCCTACTCCTGCACCTATGTTTCTATGTTTCTATGTTAAACCAGCATTTTGTATCCATCTTTGGTATAAACCAGCATATGCAATTTCTTTTTTAGCAGGGGCTATGGCAGGCATGGATAATCAGGGTGAACTAGAAACAGGAATACTTGAAGGCATTGTTGTTATATTATAATATATAAAACATAAACAGTGGATAATTCTCTCCAGGTCCGGACAGGATTCCCTAGGACATTGAGGGAAGTTATTAATGAGAGATAAAAATGGAGAGGTGATGTTGCTTATTAGGAATAAAACACACAGCAATAAGGAAAAAAGAGACACAATTATTCAGGAAAAGTAGATTCCATATGGAAGAGAAATAAAGATCAAACCAACAGGCGTTTTAAAAAATAAATCATCAAATAATGGAAAAGAAGTGGAAGAAATATGAATATTGTGGAACTGAGTATAAAACATGGAATAATAGTCGAGGGAAATTTGTTTCTCCAATATTATTTGGATTGGAAGTGATTGCAAGGGATAAGAGAATAAAGCTCCTCCAATATTTAGACTTTGGAGAAACAGACCCTTGCCACACTGAGTCTGGACCGACCAGCGATTACCCCGTACACTAGCACTATCCTACACACTAGGGACAGTTTTTACAACTTACCAAAGCCTATTAATCTACAAACCTGCTCATCTTTGGAGCGTGTGAGGAAACCAGAGCACTCATCTTTGGAGCGTGTGAGGAAACCAGAGCACTCAGAGAAAACCAACACAGTCACAGGGAGAACCTACAAACTCCGTACAGACAGCACCCATATTCAGGATTGAAACCGGGTCTCTGGCACTGTAAAGCGGCAACTGCTTCACTGTGCCAACAATAGGGCTTCTTTCTAACCCAGTCTTCTTCTTTTCGTGTCCATCTTGTTACAAATGTTGGCCTCACTGTCATCGTCCGTCCTTAAAAGGACGCAAGCTTCAGGCAACAATCAGTGTAAGCCATCACTTGGCGCAATAGATGATGGTGGTAGCAGAGTTAGCTCAGGATATTTCCAGTTTCCAGCCCCGTGATGTGGACGCTTCTGCTACGGGGCCTCTAACCCAGTAAAAGCTAACAAACGACAATTTGCCTATAATGGGCGATGGACCAGAAAAGATAACAGAAGCAAATATAGGTAATAAAGTCCATTGTGTAATATAATGATGATTTGGAAAGATGATTAATATGGCAAAAACAGATTGGTTGACGCGATTGATCAATGATTTTGAGGAACTGAAACAGTGAAGATAAATTTAGCAAGAAAATTAGCAAACAGTGATGTAGAATAACAATGGGGAATATTTAAAATGGAAAGTGCAAACTTGATTGCCCCTAGTGGGTAGGTGAGTAGTAAAATATGGAGTGGAGAGTCGAAGGGATTGTAGGGAGAATTAAAAACAAATGGGATTTATAGGATTGGTGTAAATGGGTGGTGCAGACTCGGTGGGCCAAAAGGCTTGTTTTCATACAAAAATGGTTAACTTATTAGAGAGCAATGGCATCTGCAAAATGATTTTATACAAAGTACACTATTAAAACAATTGGAGTGAAATCAAAACAGTAAAATCATAACCTGATGCACTTGCACTAAATAGACCTCTATTCACCACCACTAGGGCCCTTTAAATAATCTACTGACACTGCATTCTGCATATAATGAAAAGGAAAGGCATTGATTATTGACCATATGCCTAAAACGTTTTATCAGAGATGACTACGGTTTATAAGGCAGACAGATTTTGCAAAATGATTCAAGGACTTTCGACCTGAGGTCACTGTGACGTTTTTTAACTTTGTGTAACATTGATGATGCCTTCTAAAAGAAATGTTGCAATTTTCGCAGGAAAGCAAATTTAGTGAAAGGGAAATTATGTCACTAAACGGTTATATCTGCTCTAGGTGCAAAGAAAAACGGACTCACTTTTTTCAAAATTACATTGCTGAGGTTATTGATCATCTCCTAATGACAGTCTGGTTTACCCATTCAGTGGCTAATGCGTTCCCGTCTGGAAGCTGCCACGTTCAGTAGTTAGACACAAAATGCTGGAGTAACTCAGCGGGTCAGGCAACCTCATCCCCAGCCAACAATGGACCATTGTGGGCTCCATCTTTACTGAGTCATCGATGCCGGCTCTGCTTTGCTCTGGACTTTCCCATACCTCCAATCTCTGCCTCCCTGACTCTCAGTCTGATGAAGGGTCTCAACACAAAATGTCGCCTATTCCTTTTCTCCAGTGATACTGCCTGACCTGCTGAGTTACTCCAGAATTGTGTGTTTATCTTCAGTGCAAACCGGCATCTACAGTTCCTTCTTACACATGTTCAGTTCAGTTCAATGGTAGCTTATTGTCATATGGACCAAGATACAATTAAATTCTTTGTTTTGCTACAATTCAGTAAAATCATTCTATACTTAGGCAGAATCATAACTAAGTCCAAAAGGGCAACGATTGTAGTTTAAGAACAGTAGACTTCACTGAGGCAGATACACATATGGCGGCACAGTGGCGCAGCAGTTGAGTTGCTGCCTTAGTGCTTACAGCACCAGAGGCCCGGGTCCGATCCCGACTACTGTCTGTGTGGAGTTTGTATGTTCTCCCCATAACCGCGTGGGTTTACTCCGAGATCTTCGGTTTCCTCCCACACTCCAAAGACGTACAGGTTTGTAAATTAATTTACCTGGTATAAATGTAAAATTGTCCCTAGTGTGTGTGGGATAGTGTTAGTGTGAGGGGATCGCTGGTCGGAGCAGACTCGGTGGGCCGAATTCTGTGCTGTACCTCTAAACTAAATAAAACAGTCACAATAATTCCGGCACCTTTTTGTTTCCCTTGAGTTTCAAGTTCTTAAAATTAAATCTTATCGTGACCTTAAAGGCGTGTTGTCCTGGCGGTGGCACTGGGTCAGAGTTGCAGGGCCAGGCGATGCTGTCGGTGTCCTCCACCGCTACTCTGTGCTATGCGCTACTCTTGTCACTCGGTCGCTGGCACTCTGTCGCTCTGTCCCTATGTGCCACTCTCTATCCCTCTGTGCCACTCTGTACCACTCTATGTCACTCTGTGCTGCCCTGTGCCCATCTGTGTCACTCTGTGCCACTGTGCCCATCTACATCAATCTGCCACTCTGTACCACTCTGTGTCACTCTGTATCACTCTGTGCTGCTCTGTATCACTCTGTGTCTCTCTGTGTCACTGTACCACTCTGTGTCTCTCTGTACCGCTCTGTGTCACTCTGTACCACTCTGTACCACTCTGTGCTGCTCTGTATCACTCTGTGCTGCTCGGTGCCGTTCCGTGTCACTCCGTACCACTCTGTACCACTCTGTACCACTCTGTGCTGCTCTGTATCACTCTGTGCCGCTCGGTGCCGTTCCGTGTCACTCCGTACCACTCTGTACCGCTCTGTACCACTCTGTACTGCTCTGTCACTCTGTGCCACTCTGGGCTGCATCTGATCCACATGCTCAGCCTCAGCGAGGCCTCACATGTGGGGTCCACACATGTGCCCTCTCCAGCGCCCCACTTGTTTATCCCGTGTGCAAAGTCAATTGGTTACTAATTGAAATGTCACCATTTTTGCAAGAACACAACTTTAGACTTCAGACTTAGATTTTAGAGATACAGCATCGAAACAGGCCCTTCAGCCCACTGAGTCCAGGCCGACCAGCGATCATCCCGTACACCATACACTAACACTATCCCACACTGGGGACAATTTACAATTACAGAATCCAATTAACCCACAAACCTGCAAGTCTTTGGACTGTGGTAGGAAACCTGAGCACTCGAAGAATCCCCACGTGGTCACAGGGAGAACGTACAAACTCCGTACAGATAGCACTCATAGTCAGGATTGAACCTGGATCTCTGGTGCTGTAAGGCAGCACCTTTATCACTGCACCACCTTGCTGCCCTAACAAAAATTTAGAGTAAGGGAAATCATGTCACTCAGCAGTGATATCTGCCGGAGGTGCAGGTGTTTGACCATCAGTTAGGGCAGGATTGTGTTTGCATGGAATTCCCAACCTGTTATACACTACCTAAAACACATAGAAAATGGTCATGATAACGACTCATGGGAACTGGGTTAAATAGGCAGAGAAAATTGGTATATGAAACTACAGCGCTGCAAGGCTGAGAACTATATTCTGCAGTCTGTATCTTCCTCTTTGCTCTATCTATTTGTACTTGAGTTTGACTTGATGGTATCTAAGTATGTTATCGTCATGGAGAGTCAAACAGTCATACTGCACGGAACTAGGCTCTTTGGCCCAATTTGCCCAGGCCGACCAAGATGCCCCATCTAAGCTAGCCCCACCTCCACATGTTTGTCCCATATTCTTCTAAACATTGTCTATTCATTAACAAAAAATATTATAGTATGTACTGTATGTATATCTGATCTGTTGGAATAGTGTGCAAAAATTAGCTTTTCACTGCACCTTAGTACATATGATAGTAATAAACCTAACCTAATCTAACCTAATTGAGAGGCCGAAACGTTGCCTATTTCCTTCGCTCCATAGATGCTGCCTCACCCGCTGAGTTTCTCCAGCATTTTTATCTACCTAATACTATCTACCTAATAGTATCTAGGCAATACTATTTGTTGCCTAAAAAGACTATTCAAAAAGCAAAAATATTTAAAAGGAACTGCAATCATGTCCCATCTCCTTAAAGTTGCTGACTGATTGGCAGCTAGCATCTTCTCATTTCATATTTGCATACCTCAAGACATTCAGGTAATTGCACAAAATATATTCCCTCACAGAAATATAATTGTAACAAGAACCAAAAATTATCTCCTATGCATAGAGACAAGCTAAATATTGAAATTCATGCTATGATTATAGTTCATTTTTCAGGTGTTCTAATATATTTGGCATCACTCTTGGAATGCAAGTGACACTGAATCAAGCTCTTAAGAAATTACAATGTTATTATTTAGAGTCAGGGAGACGTAGTCATACAGCGTGGAAACAGTCCCTTCGGCCCAACTTGCCCACACTGGCCAACATGTCCCATCTGCTTGCGTTTGGACAATAGCACCCTAATCCTATCCTATCCATGTACCTGTCTAAATGTTTCTTAAATGTTGCGATAATACCAGTCTCAACTACCTCCTATGGCAGCTCGTTTCGTACTCCCACCTCCCTTATTGTGAAGAAGTTACCCCCGGGCTCGTATTAAATCTTTCCCCCCCTCACCTTAATCCGGTGTCCTCTGGCTCTTGATTCCCCTACTCCCCATCTCGCAAGAGACTCTGCGTTTAGCCGATCTATTCCTCTCATGATTTTATACACCTCTGTAAGATCACACCTCATCCTCCTGCGCTCCAAGTCCTAGCCTGCTCAACCTCTCCCTATAGCACCAGCCCTCGAGTCCTGGCAACATGCATGTAAATCTTCTCTGCACCCTCTCCAGCTTGTAATTATTGTAATTGTTACAGCTTAGGAGTCCATTAGTTCCATCAAGTCCATAATAGTAGCTGTACGTACGAGTATTCTCATTGGGACTGCAGCCGAGCCCATTTGAACACACAAATTGAACCTGTCTCCACTATTCATCACAACTAATGCTTTTTAGACTCCAACCTTTTTGCTGCGTGTAAACATTTTCCCTCATACTTTTTAAAGTAGCATTGTATATTCAATCCATCAATTTGCTGTCCAATTGTGGATATAAATATTTTTCCAACGCCAATATAGATTTGAGCAAGTGCACATATGTTTGCATTTTCATACATCCATAGTGCGGAGTTGTAGAAACGTAATATTCAGCACTAATTAGCTGATGATGGTAACTGTTGAATTCCTGTTTGGAGCTGTCTCTTTGCTCTGAGTCATGTAATTACAGTCACTCCCAACATGAGATGTTTTTGCTACAAGATTATAATCTTTACCTAACATACTTTAAAATAGTAGCAGGAATTAGTATCACCATAAGAAAAAAGGCAGAACCTTTCTGTTTAATTAATAGTTTTGAATGGTAACACACGAAAATAATACTTAATATGAAGTAGAGGTAGAAAGAGATATCAGATTCTATCCGATCATAAAATGGATGACCATTGACAAGATAATCTTGCCAAAGATTGACACAAGATGCTGGAGTAACTCAATGGGTCAGGCAGTATCTTTGGAAAAAAAGGGGGGGTGATGTTTCAAATTGGGACCATTCTTCAAACCAACCTGAAACATCACCCATTCTTTTTCTCCAGAGATGCTGCCTGACCCGCTGAGTTCCTCCAGCATTTTGTGTTTATCTTTGGTATAAACTGGCATCGGCTGTGCTTTGTTTTCTACAATATAATCTTGCCCACAGCTTTGCTCTTAGTTTATTGTAACACTTCGTTGGAGCAAGATTGGAGGTTCAAGCTCCCTTTGGAGATCTGAGCACATATTCTAAGTCATTGAATTATTGAGGGAGTGCTATATTATTGCAGGTAGAATATTAGGATATTGGATTGGTGCCACTATTTTGTCCAACCAAAGAGAGTGTTTTAATGTAGCAAAGAATTATGGAGCTCTCCCATCATCTGACTAGCATTTAATCATCAAGAAACAAGCACAATTGAGAAAATAATCACATGTAATATTGTTATTTGTTGGAGCTGAATGTGTGAAAGAAAATTACGCCGCATATATTCCTACACTAGTTTAGAGATACCTTGGAAATTCAGTCCACCCAATCCATGCCAACCATCAATCAACCATCGATCATCCATTCATGTTAGTTCTATGTTTTTCCACTTTCTCATTCACTCCCTAATCACAAGGGACAATTTACAGAGGCCAATTAACTTAAAAAATAACTTCTTTGTGATGTGGGAGGAAACCGGAGCACAGGGCGGTTGAAACCCGCTTGGTCAAGGAGAGAATGTGCAAACTCCACACAGACAGCATCTAAGGTCAGGATCGAACTCGAGTCTGTGTCACTGTGAGGCAGCAACTCTACCAGCTGCAACACTGTGTCACTGGTGTCCACAGTCAACATTCTGCTATGTCTACAACACAACAGAATTTAAAAAAATCGTTAATAATGTATAATTGGCTTCAGAATGTTTTAAGACATCATGTCAATAAAGATGTGTAAGTAGAGGGGATTTTTATCCTCTTATTAATAACATATGACTTAATTGTGATTAAACATGGTTGGAGTAAAGAGGCTATTTGTTGGAGTTTTGTGTCAGAAATTAGAATTGATGGCGTTATTAGTTACCTTAAGTGCCATATGTGTCTTTTACAAAGTTGCATCTTGTCTATTTTGGTTTGAGCTTGTTCATTTATCACTTATGATTAATAAAATGTGAGGAAGATTGTTTGACTCAGCAGTTGGCAAAAGGTGGAAAACTGCACGATAATTCCTCAGGAATATATCCGCCAAGTTGGTAATCCCAGTTTTCATAATCTTTAAAAAGTATTTGTTCTCTATCAGTCAAAACGCCCAGTTTTCAAGCAGTAGATTCATCACCTTCCAGTAAACACTAGTTTTTATGTACCTCTTATTAATGGATTACCGTTGTAGCTGGCAGACATGCCGACCTTCACCCCTTCACTGTGAGGCAGGGCTGCCAGTGCCACCACCCACCATACCCCATAGTCCGTTATAAACTAGGGTTTACTGTATTGTTGTGAAGCCATAGTTAAGGCATTTGACATTTTCAATCAATTTACTGCTTTGACTTGCTGTAAGCAAAGGTACTGCTTCCCAAAAAATATGTGTCCTTGCCTTAGCAAAATCGATTTCTATATGTGAGCAATTGATAAATTTGGAGGCACAAGGGAATGTAGATACTGGAATCTTGATCAAAACACAAAGTGCTGGAGGAACTTAGCAGGTCAGGCAGCATCTGTGGAGGGAATAGTAAAGCGACATTTCAGGTCAGGACCTTCCTTCAGGCTTACCAGTCTGCACCTGAAACGTCATCCATTCATTCCTGCACAGATGCTGCCTGACCTGCTGAGTTCCGCCAGCATTCTGTGTGTTAATTAGAGTCATAGAGTCACAGAGTGATATAGTGTGGAACCAGGCCCTTCGGCCCAACTTGCCCACATGTCAACATGTCCCAACTAAACTAGTGCCAACTGACTGTGTTTGGTCCATATCCCTCCAAACCTATCCTATCCATGTACCCGTCTAAATGTTTCTTAAATGTTCAGATAGTCCCTGCCACAACTACCTCCCCAGGCAGCTTGTTCCATACATCCACCACCCTTTATGTGAAAAATGTACCCCTCAGATTCTTATTAAATCTTTTCCCCTTCACCTTAAACCTGTGTCCTCTGCTCCTTAATTCACCTACTCTGGGCAAGAGACACTGTGCATCTACCTGATCAATTCCTCTCATGATCTTATACCCCTCTATAAGATCATGCCATCCTCCTGCACTCCCAGGAATAGAGCCCCAGTCTACTCCGCCTTTCCCTATAGCTCACGTCCTCTAGTCCTGGCAACATTCTTGTAAATCTTCTCTGTACCCTCTGTACCTAGATCTCTCCGCTCTACAACAGTACCCAGTGCAGGACCTACACAGTAAATGGTAGGCCTCTGGGTTGTGTTGTAGAGCAGAGGGATCTAGGAGTACAAGTGCATGGTTCCTTGAAGGTCGAGTCGCAGGTAGATAAGGTGGTCAAAAAGGCTTTTGGCACTTTGGCCTTCACCAGTCAAGCTGTTGAGTCAGACCATGTTATAGGAAAGTTATTGTCAAGTTTAAAAGGGTTCAGAAAAGATTTACGAGGATGTTGCCAGGACCAGAGGGTGTGAGCTATAGGGAGAGGTTGAGTAGGCTGGGTCTCTATTCCATGGAGCGCAGGAGGATGAGGGGAGATCTTATAGAGATATACAAAATCATGAGAGGATTAGATCGGGTGGATGCACAGTCTTACGCTCAGAGTAGGAGATTCAAGGACCAGAGGACATAGGTTCAAGTTGAAGGGGAAAAGATTTAATAGGAATCCGAGGGGTAACCTTTTCACACAAAGGGTGGTGGGTGTATGGATCAAGCTGCCAGAGGAGGTAGTTGAGGCTGGGACTATCCCATCATTTATGAAACAGTTAGATAGGTATATGGGAAGGACAGGTTTGGAGGGATATGGACCAAGCGCAGGCAAGTCAGACTAGTGTAGCTGGGACATGTGGGCGAGTTGGGCCGAAGGGCCTGTTTCCACACTATATCATTCTATTACTCTGTGATTACCCAGAGCCTGACCATTCACTGTGTAGGTCCTGCCCATGTTAGACTTCCAAAAATGCAAAATCTCACATTTCTCAGCATTAAATTCCATCAACCATTCCTCGGCCCACCTGGCCAATCGATCAAGGTCCTGCTGCAATTTTTCACAACCATCTTCACTATCTGTAAAACCACCCACTTTTGTATCATCTGCAAATTTACTAATCTTGCCTTGTATGTTCTCATCCAAATCATTGATATAAATGACAAACAGTAACATGCGAGGCATGTGAGGCGAATGTGGCGGCGCTGGGAACGGCTGCGGCTCGCCTGCAGTCCGTTTGTCTTTTACTTTTTTGTGTTGTTTTTTTTTCGTTTTGTCTAGTTATGTTTTTGGTTTTTAGGCTGTGTTTATGTGGGGAGGGGAGTGGGGGGGTGAAACGGGGGCTGCTGTCACTCCCTTCGGGGGAATACGACCTTTTTGTCGTATCCCCCTTCTCTGCCTCCGTCTGCGCTGAGGCCTAGCGGAGCCGGCGACCTTGGGACTCTGGAGGCAGCTGACAGGACTCATCCTGGGCTCGCTCCCGGCCCAGCCCGGGATGGAACGGTGCTCCCGCTGGAGTGGCCCAGCCCGAGGGAGGAACGGCACTCCCGTCGGAGTGGCCCAGCCCGAGGGAGGAACGGCACTCCCGCTGGAGTGGCCCAGCCCGAGGGAGGAACGGCACTCCCGTCGGAGTGGCCCAGCCCGAGGGAGGAACGGCACTCCCGTCGGAGTGGCCCAGCCCGAGGGAGGAACGGCACTCCCGTCGGAGTGGCCCAGCCCGAGGGAGGAACGGCACTCCCGCTGGAGTGGCCCAGCCCGAGGGAGGAACGGCACTCCCGTCAGAGTGGCCCAGCCCGAGGGAGGAACGGCACTCCCGTCGGAGTGGCCCAGCCCGAGGGAGGAACGGTACTCACGTGAGGGCGATCCGGTCCGGGGGCTGGGACGGTGCTCTGGTGGCTGGGACGACGTTCTGGCGGCGGTGTCCAGAGTCCTGGGTTCAGCCGCGGGCCGGCGGCTGCGTGTGCTGGACTGGAGGTGCGGTGGCTTCAACCACCATGGACCGCAGTGTTTGAACCGGCCCGTTCGCGGGGTTCGGTGAGCTGCGGGACTGTTTGTACCATCGCCCGGTGGGGAATCGCCTCAGCGCAGAGGGAGAAGAGGGAAGAGACTGCAGCCCTAAGATTTTTGCCTCCACCACAGTGAGGAGGTGTTTGGAGGACTCACTGTGGTGGATGTTAATTTGTGTTTATTGTTGTTTATTATTGTATTATTGTATGTATGACTGCAGGCACGAAATTTCGTTCAGAACGTAAGGTCTGAATGACAGTAAAATAATTCAATTCAATTCATGTACATGTATAGTGACAATAAATGGCATATCATATCAATTCAATGCCCAGTACCAAACCCTGAAGCACACCACTAGTCACAGTTTGATTTGAAAGATTTTAAAACTAATGTTTGATGAATAAGATCCCAGAATTTGACTGTGAATTCTCCAGTCTTCAATAGTCTATTTTATTCCCGGCAACATGATGCTCTTCAATGGAAGTGGCTTTTTTTGTCTTGTAATACTTCTCATGAAGAAAATGCGTTATTATATATATTGGAATGCGGAGATTCTTTCACAGAAAGGTTGCTAAGGTGACCTACAAAATTATATTTTGTACCTTTCCGTAGGAATAAACTAATCTTGCTTTGAAAAATATCTGTAAGATATTGGTTTATATTTATGCCTCAAGGCAAAAAATAAACGAGTCAACAACAAAATGATTTCTTTAAAATTAACAGCTAACTCTGTACAATGAATAACTATGTAATCTTTCATGGTGTCATTCGAGGTAATGATAGTCTGCCTTTCCTTCTATGGATCGATTCTACCGACATCAGAATATATCCTTTCTATAGAGCACTATGCCTATTCATGTGCATTTTTACTCTTTAGAGATTTCAGCTTCCAGCTGACCTTTACTTGTGCTTTGACGTAATTGTTTAGCTTACGTTCTTTGCCCTTTGCCTGTCATTTTGTTACAAGGAAGTAAGGATTTATCTTGCCGTTTAATTGGATTAGTTTAGAGATACAGCCTGCAAACAGGCCCTTCGGTCCACCGAGCTCATGCTGACCAACAATCACTAGTTCTATCCTACACACGAGGGCCAATATACGGAACCCAATTAACCTACAAACCTGCACATCTTTAGAACCTGGGAGGAAACCGGAGCACCCTGGAGAAAACCCACACGGTCACAGGGAGAATGCACAAAATCCATACAAACACCCATAATCAGGATCGAACCTGGGTCTCTGGGGCTGTAAGGCAGCAACTCTACCGCTGCCTGTGCAATTTGATGCAATTTATTTAACCTGATTATCTAAGATAGCTCACAGCCTTAGGGCTAACTTGCTTAAGCTTAACAGGTCTGTAAATACAATAACACACATATACTGTAAATATATAATAATCAATAAACCATAAATTAATAACCATGCTACTAGGTAACCATAATTGTACAAAACTGAAGTATGTAGTGCAATCAAAGACACAATCCATAGATGAATGTTGCCTCTAGTGGGATAACATAGAACTAGCGTGTGGCTGATCGCTGGACGGTGCCGACCTGGTCTGACTGAAGAAGGGTCTCGACCCGAAACGCCACCTATCCATGTTCTCCAGAGATGCTGCCTGACCCACTGAGTTCCTCCAGCACTTCACATCCTTGGTGCTTTTTTTGTTTTTAAACTTTGGCTGTGATGCATTCCAAAGTCAAATCAGCAAAGTGTAAGAAGAGCTTAGTGGGTCAGACATCTGTGGAGGGACTGGACACATGGCATTTTGGGTCAGGACCCTTCTTCAGACTCACTTGCGACTTGCTTTGCAGTTCCCAATCTCCCATCTACCAGTCATCCCTGCTCAACATTACTGAAACATATTATGATTGTGAGCAACACTTGCTTCACCAGGGAGGAGAGTTCCATTGGGCCAACACTTCTTTAGAAATATGAAATCACTTGTTTTTCTTTCAGTCTGTTTTACTCACTTCCACGATGGTGTCCACACCTTGTTTGTGAGGCATATTTGAGAGTAAACAGAAGGTGTGATGTCTAGAGAGTGACGGCCCCGGTAACCAGTCTGCCTTGTGGTGCATGACAACATTAGAATGGCTCAGCCAGCCCTTCTTTAGTTCCTGGCGCACATCTCCACCAGGAATTATCTAACCTCCACTTGGCCCGACTCCTGCATATTTCACATCATACGCAATGTCTGAGGATCCAAAATTGAAGTGCTTTAGTTTAGTTTAATTTGGAGATAAAGCATGGAAACAGGCCTTTTGGCCCATCGAGTCCACACTGCCCAGTGATCACTCATACACCGGTTCGATCCCACACACTAGGGACAATTTACAGAAGCCAATTAAACTACTGACCTGCAATGTTTTTGGAATGTGGGAGGAAACCAAAGCACCTGGAGAAAACCCACATGGTCACAAGTGAAACATACAAATTCCATACAGAAAGCACCCGTAGTCAGGATCGAACCTGTGTTTCTGGCACTATAAGGCAGAAACTCTACCTCTGCACCACTTTGCTGCCCTTCGACTGTGATGCAATTCAAACAAATAGCTAGATGATACGTGTCATGAACGAAAAGCATTGTGTCGGAGGAACCCAGCTTATCAGGCAACATCTGTGGAGGGAATTAACAGATGACGTTTTGGGTTGGGCCCCTTCTTCAGACTGGCTTGCGACCTGCTTCCTTGGAATCCCTGTCCCCCTGTGTGATTTCAATACAAGCCTGGAACTTTCTCTCAAAGTTGAACTCATGGAGGAATTAGAAAGTGTTCATTGCTGTAAAGCTGCTGCCACTGACAGGGAGGGAAATTAAGTGTTGCTGCTTAAAGGGCCAACCATGTGGAAATTCTACAGAAGTACACATAATTTGGTGGCACAGTGGCACAGCTGCTGGAGCCACTGCCTCACAGCACCAGAGACCCAGTTTGATTCTGACTATGGGTGCCGTCTGTTAGGAGTTTGTACGTTCTCCCTGTGACCGCGTGGGTTTCCTCTGGGTGCTCCGGTTTCCTCCCACATCCCAAAGACGTGCTGGTTTGGCCTCTGTGTATTGTCCCTAGTGTCATAGAGTCATACAGCGTGGAAACAGGCTCCTCACCCCAACTTGCCCACGCCGACTAACATGCCACATCTACACGAGTCCCACCTGCCCGCGTTCGGGTTCCTATTAAATCTTTCCCTCCACACCTCAAACCTTTGTCCCCTGATTTCCCTACTCTGGTCCCCTACCCAATCTATTCCCCTCATGCTTTTGTACACCTCTATAAGTTCACTCCTCATCCTCCTGCGCTACAAGAAATAAGGTCCTAGCCTATTTAAGGAGACCACAGATGGGTGTGTTGGATTGGGAGTGGTATGGTGTATTAAAGTGTCAGGAAGCCCAGGGTTAGGCTTGTGGACTGAATGCAGGAGTTCCACAAACTGGTCGTCCTATCTGCCTTTGGTATCTCCAGTGTAGATGAAATTACATTGTAAGCAATGGGTGCAGTACAATAGACTGGAAGAAGTGAATTTATACTTGCCCTGAAAGGACTTGATTTGTCCCAGGATGGCAAGGTAAAGAGGTAAAAGGAAAGGTCTTTCGTCTCCTGTAGTTTCATGGGAAACTGGAGTAGTTGGTTTGGATGGAAGAGCAGATCAGAGAGTTGTGAAGTAAAGATTCCACGGGATAAGATTTATTCCCATTTGGCAGGGAATGGGCTAATTATGGACAGTCAGCATGGCTTTGTACACAGCAGAAAGACACAAAGTGCTGAAGTAACAGAGGGGCAGGCAGCATTTCCGAAGAAAAAGGTTAGGTGACGTCGGGCTGAAATGCCATCTGGCCTTTTCTCCCCAGATGCTGCCTGGCCCTCTGAGGTATTCCAGCACTTTGTGTCTATCTTTGGTATAAACCAGCATCTGCAGCTCCTTGTTTCTACATTTTGTACATTTGATCGAGATATTTGAGGAGATGACAAAGGTGATTTTTAGTTTAGTTTAGTTTCAAGATTAATGAGGGTTGGGCAGTGGATGGTGTCTCCATGGATTTTAGCAAGGCCTTTGATAATGTCCCACATGGTAGGTTGATCCAGAAGATTAAGTTGCATGGGATTCACAGATACTTGATCGTATGAATTCAGAACTGGCTTATTCATCAAAAACAGAGAGGGGAAGGGCATTATTCTGGCTGGACAATGTTTGTGATATATATATATAAATAAACATTTACTTTGGAATTCTGAAAGGGAATGATGAAGGTGTTCAGGGTGGATTCCCGGGTTGGATTCTGACTACAGGTCCTGTCAATACGGTGTTTGTGCGTTCTCCCTATGACCGTGTGGGTTTTCTCCAGGAGCTCCAGTTTCCTCCCACACTCCAAAGACGACAGGTTTGTAGGTTAATTGGTTTTTGGTAAAATTATAAATTGTCCCGAGTATGTAGGATAGTGCTAGTGCTCTGCCACACGAGGTAGTTGAGGCCAGTTCATTGGCTATATTTAAGAGGGAGTTAGATGTGGCCCTTGTGGCTAAAGGGATCAGGGGTATGGAGAGAAGGCAGGTACAGGATACTGAGTTGGATGATCAGCCATGATCATATTGAATGGCGGTGCAGGCTCGAAGGGCCGAATGGCCTACTCCTGCACCTATTTTCTATGTTTCTATGTTTCTATGTACAGGGATCACTGGTCGGCACGGACTCAGTGGAACGAAGGGCCTGTTTCCACATTGTATCTCTAAAGTCTGAAAGGCTAAAGTCTAAAGGAAGGGTTTGGAAGGGGAAGCTGTGTCTCATAGACTACCATTAGTAGAATCTCATTGAAGGTGGAATTATTTTTTTTCAATGAGCCATTGGATGTGGGATGGAAGGTAAGATCAATGGTTTGTGCGGGAGGATGATGTTGAGATAAAATATAGATCGCATTTAAACATGGAGCATTCATAATGCGTCATTTTGTTAACCTGTTCCTATCCCTGGAATTCACATCTTTGTCGTAGAATCAGCCAATTCATAGCAGAGGACATATGGCAGAGTAAATGTAGAAGGCTAAAGACTGAGCTCAAGAAAAACTTTCTTCAGAAAGGGGCAATGTTTTGGAAATAATTTTCAGCAGCCAATGGTTATGTTAAAAAATTATGTTAACTTTGAAAAATATATTGGATAGGCAAATGGATGACGTTGAATTGAAAGTGAAACGCCTTGGAATATTTTCTTTCAGTGAAGTGTGAATGCCAATGTAAACTGCTTCATCACAAATAGCCTGTTTTGAACGTAATGTAAAAGGATTTCTGTGTTTAAACAGGAAGCGCCATAACAAAACCGTTCTTTCAATTCCAGGAATTTATTTTGCTGGCGGAAGGTATCTGTGGACAAAGCCTGCTGTCATTTCCAAACGATTCTGTCATTAGATGAGTGTTCTTGCTAACCACACAGACCTTTAAAGTAACCCTGTGACCTTGTGAGCATAAACTGATACATTATTTAGTTTAGAAGGATGAGGGGCAATCTCATTGAAACTTACCAATCAATTTAGTTTAGTTTCGTTTAGAGATACAACGCGGAAACAGGCCCTTCAGCCCACTGAGTCCGCGCCGACCAGCGATCCCCGCACATTAACACTATCCTACACACACGGGGGACAATTTACACATACACCAAGCCAATTAACCTACATACCTGTACGTCTTTGGAGTGTGGGTGGAAACCGAAGATCTCAGAGAAAGCCCATGCGTTCATGGGGAGAACGTACAAACTCCGTACAGACTGCACCCGTAGTCGGGATTAACCCGGGTCTCTGGCACTGCAAGCGCTGAAATAACGAAAGGCCTGGACGGAGTGGATGTGGAGAGGATCCTTGCACTAATGGCAAGAGTCTAGGACCAGAGAGCACAGCCTCAGAATAAAAGGACGCACCTTTATAAATTCACGTTCATAAATCATAGCAAAGTTAGGCCATTCAGCCCATCAAATCTACTCTGCCATTCAATCGTGGTTGATATATCTTTCCCTCTCAACCGCATTCTGCTACCTTCTCCCCACAATTTTTGACACTTTTACTGATCAAGAAAGGAGATGGGGAGGAATTTTTTTAGCCCGAGGGTGTTAAATCTGTGGAATTGTGGATTGTGGCAGACGTCTGTGGTGTCCAAGTCTTTGGCTACTTTTAAAACGGAAGATTGACAGGTTAGTACCAATGTCAAAGGTTATGGGGAGAAGGCAGGAGAATGGGGTTGGGAGGGAGAGATCGATCAGCCATGATTGAATGGCAGAGTAGACTCGATGGGGCGAGTGGCCTAATTCTGCTCCCAGGTTTTATGAACATTTGTCCATCGAATGAAAAGTAACCTCTTAGATTATGAAAAAAAGCATTTGCGGTACTGAGATTTTCTTGAAAATTAGTTTCCTTCTATATTTCAAAGTGATATTGTCTCTTCCAGTTCAATGACAAATTACATTTTTGCTCTGCAATAAAGAATGTCTACAAGATTTACTAGTGTCTTTATTAATCATATAAGTAGCAGTCAAACTGCAGAATGGTCAATATAAAATCTCAATTATGCAGCAGGATATTAAAACATTTTCTTGATAACCATATTTCTTGTGTTATTGTGTTGTCTGCTTAATATCTTCACTGATGACTACCGTTTAAGTATTTGGCTGGGCATAGGCTTGTATTAATAACATTGTGCCTCTGTGTGGTTTGACATAAGTATCTCTCACTACATCTAATTTTCTTCCTTTCTGACACAGGATGAATTTTAAGCAGACGGATGTTAGACTGTGGTCTGCCTCTGGTTGGAAATGCTTATGTGTGAGTCTATGACTATATGTGTATGTGAGACATTCCGTAGACTGTTCGAAGTAGGAGCCGAATTAAATCATTCGATCCAGCGAGTCTACCCCGCAATTCAATCACAACTGATTTATCTTTCCCTCGCTACCCCATTCTCTTGCCTTCTCCCTCTGACCTTTAATGCCCTCACTAATCAAGGACCTATCAATATTTTTAAAATACATAATGACAGCCTCCGCAGCAGTCTGCGGCAATTAATTCAACAGATTCACCACCCTCTGGCTAAATAAATCCCCCCTCGACTTCATTCTAAGGCTGTGCCCCCTCAGGTCCCATCCTCACCACATCCACTCTTTCTGGACCATTTGAATTGAACAAAAATATACCACATGTCCCGTGCTCAGTTTTGGCCCGTCACTGTATTTGTAATTAATGGCCTTCTCCACCCAGTGTACGGCATACTGACGCATTGACCGTGCATGCACATTGACTAGCTGGCTTAAAATTATCCCGATTATGCAAGATCCTGATATAGTATTGACTCAAGCGTGGGTTGGTAGGCATTTATTGTGGCCTAATTGCAGGGAGGGAGACTCAACGATTTTCCCCTCATTCCCCTTAAGGAAGGTTTGAAAATCGGTAAGTGAATTAGTGAAGAGATTGTATTTATGTATAATATTATCTGATCTCATGGGATAGCATGCAAAACAAAGCCTTTATTGTAAAGGGTAACTTGGTAGGCATGGCAATAAAAATAAACCTAAACATGAAGTGTAGGAAGGAACTGCAGGTTTATATCGAAGAGACACAAAATACTGGAGTAACTCAGTGGGTCAGGCAGCATCTCTATGGAAAAAGGATGGGCGGTCTTTTGGGTCAGAAACCTTCATCAGACCCTCATTAAGTTAGGAACATTTCCTCGGCTCCCCAACCTGCTGAGTTCCTCCAGCCCAGTCCTACGGTCAAAAATATCCTGGAAATATGGAGCAAAAGCACATATTTGACTCAACATGTCGCCCGGTTGCTCAGCACTTCAACTCCCCCTCCCATTCCCAATCTGACCTTTCTGTCCAGGGCCTCATCCATTGCCAGAGTGAGGCCCAGTGCAAATTGGAGGAACAGCCCCTTATATTTCGCTTGGGCAGTTTACACTGCAGCAGTATGAACATTGACTTCTCTAATTTTAGATAGCCCTTGTTTTCTCCCTCCTTCCCGTCCCCGTTCCCAGTTCTCCTACAAGTCCTACTGTCTCCGCCTACTTCCTTTATTTTTTCCTGCAACCCCCCCCCCCGACATCAGTCTGAAGAAGGGTCTCGACTCAAAATGTCGACAATTCCTTCTCCCCGTAGATGCTGCCTCACCTGCTGAATTTCTCCAGCATTTTTTTTTGCCATGTAGATTGCTCATGTGTACATTGGTCCCTGCTCCCCAAAGATGTGTAATATTCTTTAGTTAGTAGAGCCATGGTAGGGTGTTCAGCTCTGTGGAGATCTGATCAGTCCTATTTCAGTCACCTTGCCTTATATTCACTGGAATAGATGACAGGGGATCTTATAGAAACATAAAAAATTCTTAAGGGATTGGACAGGCTGAATGCAGGATAAATATACCCGATGTTGAGGGAGTCCAGAACCAGGGGTCACTGTTCATAGAATAAGGAGTCGGCCATTTAGGACTGAGATGAGGGAAAACTACTTCAACCAGAGTTGTGAATCTGTGGAATTCGCTGCCACAGAAGGTAGTGACAAATTCACTGTATGTATGCAAGAGAGTGTTAGATATAGCTCTAAGGGCTAACGGAATCAAGGGATATAGGGAGAAAGCAGGAATGGGGTACTGATGGGGTACTGGATGATCAGCCATGATCATGTTGAATGGCTCAAAGGGCTGAATGGCCTACTCCTGCACCTATTTTCTATGTTCTATGTGTCTATGTTGCCATGAATCTGTTACAACTCACTTATAGAACTTTGCCCATAATATTCTCGAAAATAATTCACTCTTCACTCTAGTAAACTAAAATAGTCTGGTTTAAACCCACTGTCTTAACGGGACCATGGGGAATGTAGCTGAGGCTGGAAAATACAGTGTTCAGTGATCTATATCATTTTAAATTTCACATTGGTGTGGCACAGTGGTGCAACAGTAGAGTTGCAGCCGTACAGCACCAGACCAGAGATCCCGGTTTGATCTTGGTGCTGTCTGTACGGAGTTTGTACGTTCTCCCTGTGATGGGTGGGTTTTCTCTGGGTGCTCCGACTTCCTCCCACATTCCAAAGGCATTCAGGATTGTAGGTTAATTGACTTCTGTATATTGCTCTTAGCATGTGGGATAAGGGATTTTGACAAGGGCAAAAAGAAATCTGCTGGATGATCTCAGGAACTGGAAAGAGTGCAGAGAAGAGTTACGAGGATGCTGCCAGGACTCGAGACCCTGAGCTTTAGGAAAAGGTTTAGGGTGGGCTACTTATTCTAAGGAGTGCAGGAAGGTTTTTCACTCAGAGTGTGGCAGATATATGGAAGGAGCTCCCAGAGGAGGTAGTTGAGGCAGGTTCTATAACAACATTAATAACACATCTGGACAGGTACATGGATAGGAAAAATTGAGAGGAACATTGGTCAAACATAAGTAAATGGGACTAGTGGGGCATCTTGGTCGGCATGTACGAGTTGGGCTGAAGTACCTGTATCCATGCTCTATGATCTATAAGTTCATGGGTTAGGCAGCATCTGTGGAGGATAAAGACCCGAAACATCAGCCATTCTTTTCCCTTCGCAGACGCTGCCTGAAATTCCTTTCCCCGGTGTCCACTGCTGCGTCTTCTTCCTCATCTTGTTTCTGATCCAATCAGGCTTGTCCGCCACACTCTAACTCTAAACTTCGCAAAGTTATGATATGAACAAACATCCCCTTCACTTTTGATGTACTGTCTGGTGCATCCCATTACCTCTTGATCTAATCCTCAAATCTCCATTTGCTTTCTATTCCCACGTCCCATTGCAATTGGCCCACTCCATTAATATGTTTTGCATGTGTGTGGGAGGACATCAAACTTAGAACCTAGAGCAGTAGAACACAAGAGCAGGCTCATCGGCCCACAACGTCTGTGCAGAATATGATGCTAAGACCAACACTTACCTGCCTTCACATAATCCATATCCCTACATTCCCTGCAAATCCATATGCCTATCCAAAGTTTCTTAAATGCCACTGTCGTATTTTCCTCAGCCACCACCCCTTAGTAGCATGTTGAGAAAAAGCCAAGTCTCTTCAATCTCTGCTGATATGAAGGACCCACCATCCCAAGAACTCGATCAATTATTCTTCATTGCACTGTCTCTGGGGCAGGCATGTTTTTTTTTTTTGTTTTTTTGGGGTTTTTTTAAAATTTTAATTAGAAGTAAGCTAATTTTTTTAAGTAAAGAGACCAGGTTTGTATGCAGGGACTCCCATGTTTACAAATGACCTGACTGTCTGAAATCTGATTTTACACAAATTCACCCACACCATTTAAATGCATTTTCCCAGCCAGCAATGGTAATGTCTGGTAGTATTCACTATTGACGAATACAGTACACATTCCATCAGTTTAAATGTGGCTAGTTTTAGAGTGAATATCCAATATAATGAGTGAATTATAGTAAGTATATTTAGAACGATTCAGAAATGGTTTCTGTGGAAAATGAAAGTTATTGACTGACAGAGAAATCAGCTTCAAGGCAACTCTCAAGAACAGAACCCTTATATAACTCAGGCACCACCTGTGTAGCACACCAGGGCTGGTCTCACCAAGGCTCTATATAATAATTGTAAGACATCATTATTCTTCCTGCTCAAAGTCATCTGATAATAAAAGCCAACACCCCATTTGCCTTCATTATTGCCCACTGCTTCTGCATGTTGGTTTTCAGTGATGTGTATAAGAAAACCTGATCCCTTTGAACATTAAAATTACCCTGCTAAAAGAATGTGCAAAGTTTTTTTTTCTGCTGATAGGGGAAACCTCACATATTTTCATGACGTGCTCTATAAACCATGTTGTTGCCACTCGGTCAGTTATGTACATCTCCAATTATCTCAATGAAATGCATAAAACGTGCTTCACTTTAACCCCCCCTTCCCATTCCCACACTGACCATTTTATCCTGGGCCTCCTGCCCTGTCAGAGTTTAGGCTAAATGCAAATTGGAGGAACAGCACCTCATATTTTGCTTAAAGGTGGACAAAACCGCTGGAGAAACTCAGCGGGTGAGGCAGCATCTATGGAGCGAAGGAATAGGTGACATTTCGGGTCGGGACCTTTCTTCAGACTATTGGGGGGGTGGGAAAAAGAAAGGAAGAGGCGGTGACAGTTGGCTGTGGGAGAGCTGGGAAGGGGAGGGGAAGGAGGGAGAAAGCAGGGACTACCTGAAATTGGAGGTCAACGGTCATACCGCTGGGGTGTGAACTACCCAAGCAAAATATGAGGTGCTGCTCCTCCAATTTGCGCTGCGCTTCACTCTGGCCATGGAGGAGGCCCAGGACAGAAAGGTCGGATTCGGAATGGGAGGGGGTGTTGAAGTGCTGAGCCACCGGGAGATCAGGTTGGTTATTACGAACTGAGCGGAGGTGTTGGGCGAAGTCATCGCCAAGCCTGCGTTTGGCCTCACCGATATAGAGCAATTTGCACATGGAACAGCAGATGCAGTAGATGAGGTTGGAGGAGGTGCAGGTGAACCTCTGCCGCACTTGGAAATACTGCTTGGGTCCTTGGATGGAGTCGAGGGGGGAGGTAAAGTGACAACTGTAGCATTTCCTGTGGTTGCAAGGGAAAGTGCCAGGGGAGGAGGGGGTTTGGGTGGGAAGGGACGAATTGACCAGGGAGTTACGGAAGGAGCGGTCTCTGTGGAAAGTAGAAAGGGGAGGAGTTGGGAAGATGTGGCCAGTGGTGGGATCCCGTTGGAGGTGACGAAAATGTCGGAGGATTATATGTTGTATGCGACAGCTGGTAGGGTGGAGGGTGAGGACAAAGGGGGACACTGTCCTTGTTACGGGTAGGGGGATGGGGAGTGTGAGCGGAGCTGCGGGATATAGAGGAGACCCTGGTGAGAGCCCCATCTATAGTAGCAGAGGGTTCCCTAAAGAATGAGGACATCTCCGATACCCTGGTTGGGAACACCTCATCCTGGGTGCAGATGCGGCATAGACGCAAGAATTGGGAGTAGGGGATAGAGTCCTTACAGGAAGCAGGGTGGGAAGATGTGTAGTCTAGATAGCCATGGGAGTCAGTGGGTTTATAGTAGATGTCGGTCAGTAGTCTGTTACTTGCGATGGAGATGGTGAGGTCTAGAAACCGTAGGGAGATGTCGGAAATGGTCCCGGTGAATTTGAGTGCCGGATGGAAGTTAGCGGTGAAATGGATGAAGTCACTGAGTTCTGAGGTAGAGTTCGGCGATAGGGCCACGGTACGCCTGGAACAAGGATTGTTCGACGTACCCTACAAAGAGGCAGGCATAGCTCGGGCCCATGCGCGTGCCCATAGCTACACCGTGGATTTGGAGGAAATGGGAGGAGTCAAAGGAAAAGTTGTTGAGGGTATTTTGCTTGGGCAGCTTACAATCCAGCGGTATGAATGTTGATTTCTCTAACTTTAAATAACCTTTGCATTCCTTCTCTCTGTCTCTGCCCCCCCCCTCTTCTAGTCATCCTACTAGTCTCACTGTTACCTCTGTGAAGCCAGAAGAAATCATATAAATGGAAGGAGATGGGGGGAGGAGGAGAGAAAAGAGGGGAAGGGGGTTTCGGGGGGGGGGGGGGGGGTTGTTTTGTTACTTCAAATTGGAGAAATCAATGTTCATACCATTGGGTTGTAACCTACCCAAGTGGAATATGAAGTGCTGTTCCTCCAGTTTGCATTCGGTCTCATTCTGGCAATGGAAGAAGCCCAGGACAGGAAGGTCAGTATGGGTATGGGAAGGGAAGCTAAAATGGTTAGCAACCGGGAGCTTCAGCAAACCTAGGCGGACCGAATGCAAATGCTCGGTAATATTATATTATACTTATATCTTATATTTGGTCCCTTCAGCCAAATCATTGACTGACGGAGAAGGTAAAGCTATTGTTATTATTTTTTTCCATTGAAGATATTTTTATGCATCATCGTCTTAAACTGGTTTTTCTCATTTTCAGTAATCTTTGGCTGTCTCGTGCTATCTTAAGCCAATAAGGCAATGATGAGCTCCAAAATACCTGTCAATGTAATTTCAAAATCAAAAGTTAAAACCTGTACAAAATGCCAGGCAGTGTAGTTTTTCCTCTGGTTTTACTCGGTCTTTATAGGTTGTCGTCTAATGTCATTTTTGCCACAGTAATTCACAGCAAATAACTGCTTCTAAAAATTCCACTGTCCCATCTGAGGAATCTTATCTTTGTTGAGATTACACTTTCCCAGAGGAAGATTTAGTTGATGTTACCGAAGAGCCCATTGCAATGCCAGATGTTATTTTTATGTTGTGGGCTGATATCAGGATGCAGATATTCTGACCTTTGCTGATGAGTGAATGGATCAGCTGCTCATGATCATTACATTCAAGAACTATAGGGCCTGCAGAAATTCAATGTCATCGTCAGGTTAAAACCATGCAACGTGCAGTGAACATTAGTGCAATTATTCACATAGCCTTCAACTCGTTCATTCTTCTATTCTTATTTTAAAGAAATAGACAATTCAGCATTCTATATAATGCAGGTTAGCACATGGAATATAACCTTAATATTGTCACATGAGCTGAGATACAGTGAAAAGCATTGTTTTGCAAGCTGTTCAGTCAAATATACTGTACACAGGTACAATCAAACCATACACAAGTACAGAATGCGTAGGAAGGAACTGCAAGTGCTGCTTTACACCGAAGATAGGCACAAAATGCTGTGGTACCTCAGCGGGTCAGGCAGCATGGCTGGAGAGAAGGAATAGGTGACACTTCAGAACGAGACCCAAATATGTTGTGGCAAGAGAAAAATAAGAGTGCAGAATATAGCGATACTGATACAGAGAGAGTGCCGATTATAAATACAAAGATCACAATGAGGTTGGTTGTGAGATCAGGACAGCATCCTTAGCTTATGAGAGGCCCATTCAATAGTTTGATAACAGGGGGAAGAGGATGTTCTTGAATGTAGTGGCATGTACATGCTTTAAAGCTTCTGTACCTTCTCTCCATGGGAGAGGGGAGGAAGTCTACTGCGGAAGTAGAGGCTGGTGCGCTTTCTTGGCCAGCAGTTTCAATGTGGTTGGACCAGAACAAAATGTTGAAAAAGTTGTTGAATTCCTTGACCATCTCCACTTCAGCTCCATTGATGCTGACTGGACCGTACACACCGCCCTGCTTCCTGAAGTCAATGGAGAAAGAAGGAATTGCAGATGCTGGTTTACAGAAAAAATGAGTAGAGTCTGAAGAAGGGTCTAACCGAAATGTCACCTATTCATACTCTCCAAAGATGCTGCCTGACCTGCTGTGTTACTCCAGCACTTTGCGTCTTTTCCTGGTCAATGACGAGCTCCTAAAGTTCAAGTTCAAGTGAGTTTATTGTCATGTGTTCCTGTATAGGACAATGAAATTCTTGCTTTGCTTCAGCACACAGAACATAGTAGGCATTTACTACAAAACAGATAAGTGAGTCCATATACCATAATATAAATATATACATGCATGAATAAATAAACTGATAAAGTGCAAATAACAGAAAATGGGTTATTAATAAACAGAGTTTTGTCCGAGCCAGGGTTAATAGCCTGATGGCTGTGGGGAAGTAGCTATTCCTGAACCTGGTTGTTGCAGTCTTCAGGCTCCTGTACCTTCTACCTGAAGGTAGCAGGGAGATGAGTGTGTGGCCAGGATGGTGTGGGTCTTTGATGATACTGCCAGCCTTTTTGAGGCAGCGACTGCGATAAATCCCCTCGATGGAAGGAAGGTCAGAGCCAATGATGGACTGGGCAGTGTTTACTACTTTTTGTAGTCTTTTCCTCTCCAGTGCGCTCAAATTGCCGAACCAAGCCACAATGCAACCGGTCAGCATGCACGCAATTTACTGACGTTGAGGGAGAGGTCATTGGCTTGACATCATGTTTGTAAGTTCTCCATCTGTTCCCTGTACTTGGACTCGTCCTTGTTCGAGATCCAGTCCACTGTGATGGTGTAATTTGCAACCTTGTAACTGCAGTAAGAACAACATTTGTCTGCACAGATGAGTCGTGAGTGTATAAGGAGTTTATTAAGGTGCTAAGAATGCATTCTTGCAGGGCAGAGTTGAGAATTATTGTGGAGGATATCTCGTTGCCAATCTTTACTGATTGTGATCTATGGGTCAAGAATTGGTTGTAGTATTGGTATTGTCGATGATCCAGTTGGAGAGGGGGTTGCTGGAGTCCATGAGTTTGGAGATGATTGGAATTATGGTGTTGAAGGTTGAGCTATAGTCAATAAATGGGAGATGCATTGTTATCCAGATGTTCCATGGCTGAATGCAGGGTCAGGGAGATGGTGCCGCCATAGACTTGTGGTAGACACAATGGTCCAAGGCTACCTGGAAGGTTTGAAGTGATGTGCTTCGAGAGTCTTATCATGATGTGCTTCATGGTGGTGGATGTTAGTGCCTCTGGACAGGAGTCATTAAGTCACGTTATCTTGCTTTTCTTTGGGGCAGAGGTGATATCTTAATTTTAGATAAATGACAGAAAGCATTACAACAGAGCACCAGGCCATTCAAATCAACCAGTCTGAGGCACATCTCCATGAACTGGAAGTAACTGTCTTGTAAATTGGAAGCTTATGGCAGTGGACGAGACATTGGTAATAAAAGCTGAAACAAATTGTGGACCCTTTACCTTTGAGAGGATCTGAATGGTGACCCCTTATGCCACTACCCACTTATTCCTGCTCTGTGGGCTCTTATCAATTCTAACACTGTGTCAGACTTAAGGTACTGTGCGGTATCCAACATTCCCCAAAGGGAGAACAAAAAACTGCAAATGCTGGTTTAGTTTACAGATCCAGTGTAGAAACAGGCCATTCAGCCCACTGAGTCCGTGCTGGCCAACAATCTATCCTACAATAGTGCACTAGTTCTATCCTACACGCTAGGGCCAATTTACAGAAGCCAATTAACCTACAAACCTGCCAGTCTTTGGAATGTGGGAGGAAACTAGAGCACCTGGAGAAAACCCATGCAGTCACAGGGAGAACGTACAAACTCGGTACAGATGACACCTGTGGTTAGGATAGAACTTGGGTCTCTATAAGGCACTATAAGGCAGCAACTCTACCGCTGCACCACTGTGCTGCCAACCCCCACCAACCCTCACCCCCACCAATTTAATTTGGTGGGAAATAGCCCGCAACACACAAAAGGACACAAAAGTGCTGAAGTAACTCAGCGGGTCAGGCAGCATCTCTGGATGACAAGGATAAGTGACGTTTTGGATCGAGACCTTTCTTCGTGCTTCCAAAGGGAACACTGATGAACTTCAAATGGTGCTTGTGCAGCTGAATGGATTTGATTTGTTATGTGGCCTCTGCATGTTTCAAAGCTGAGGTTCTGTTCGTAGCTGGATCCTATCCCTGCCTTCTTTCCATTGTTTTGCCATTCTGGCATGTTGCTATGGAGTCTGGAATGTCTGGCGAATGTTCAGGTGAAGGATGAGGTTACTGCCTGTTTCCTCCTCCCACCTAATTCCTGTTTCATCATCTTTCAGCATTCTGTGCAAATGGAAATGTGTTATCACAAAGTAAACAAGTAACAGCTGTGCTTACCATAATAAGGCAAATACGTCTGCAGAGGGTGCAACAATATAAAAGTCATGTAAAATAAATGTACATAGCCTTACACCTAGATTTTCTCCAAGTCTTGAAAAGCAAACTGGCCGCATAAGCTATCTTCACTGACACTTATCTTCCAGACTTAAACCTGGTAGTGTTTCATATTAGACATTTTGATTGCATAGTCTTGGTGCTTCACTGTGTTGTTAGCTAATAGAGTTCATAAGTCCATTGTGAGACTCAGTCACCAGTCAAGGGTGGAAGAGTGTTTTCAGTGCTGTGTAGGAAGGAACTGCAGATGCTGGAAGGGTCTCGACCTGAAATGTTATCTATTCCTTTTCTCCAGAGATGCTGTCTGACCCGCTGAGTTACTCCAGATTTTTGTCTCTATTTCTAGTACTGTACTGGGTTCCATCCTTACATATGGGGAGGGATTCAAATTTCTAGGGCATTGGAACCAGTTCTGGGGGAGGTGGGACCAGTACAAACAGGACGGTCTGCACCTGGGCTGGAATGGAACCAACGTCCCTGGGGGAGTGTTTGCTAGTGCTGTCGGGGAGGATTTAAACTAATGTGGCAGGGGGATGGTGCAAGAGCAGAGTGGCAGAGGGGTGTAAAATGAGGGTAGAAGCAATAGGTAGCAAGGTGAAAAGTAAAAGTGGCAGGCAGACAAATCCAGGGCAAAAATCAAAAAGGGCCACTTTTCAACATAATTGTATAAGGGGTAAGAGTGTTGTAAAAACAAGCCTGAAGGCTTTGTATCTTAATGCAAGGAGCATTCGTAATAAGGTGGATTAGTTGAATGTGCAGATAGTTATTAATGAATATGATATAGTTGGGATCACGGAGACATGGCTCCAGGGTGACCAAGGCTGGGAGCTGAACATCCAAGGATATTTAATATTCAGGAGGGATAGACAGAAAGGAAAAGGAGGCGGGGTAGCGTTGCTGGTTAGAGAGGAGATTAACGCAATAGAGAGGAAGGACATTAGCTTGGAGGATGTGCAATCGATATGGGTAGAGCTGCGAAACACTAAGGGGCAGAAAACGCTAGTGGGAGCTGTGTACAGGCCACCTAACAGTAGTAGTGGGGTTGGGGATGGCATCAAACAGGAAATTAGAAATGGGTGCAACAAAGGTAAAACAATTATAATGGGTGACTTCAATCTACATATAGATTGGGTGAATTAAATTGGCAGGGGTGAAGAGGATTTCTTGGAATGTATGCGGGATAGTTTTCTAAACCAACATGTAGAGGAACCAATGAGAGAGCAGGCTATTCTAGACTGGGTATTGAGTAATGAGGAAGGGTTAGTTAGCAGTCTTGTTGTGCGTGGCCCCTTGGGCAAGAGTGACCATAATATGGTTGAGTTCTTCATTAGGATGGAGAGTGACATTGTTAATTCAGAAACAAGGGTCCTGAACTTAAAGAAAGGTGACTTTGAGGGTATGAGATGTGAATTGGCCAGGATAGACTGGCAAATGATTCTTAAAGGATTGACGGTGGATATGCAATGGAAGGCATTTAAAAACTGCATGGATGAACTATAACAATTGTTCATCCCAGTTTGGCAAAATAATAAATCAGGGAAGGTAGTGCATCCGTGGACAACAAGGGAAATCAGGGAGAGTATCAAAACAAAAGATGAACCGTACAAATTAGCCAGAAAAAGCAGCCTACCAGAGGACTGGGAGAAATTCAGAGTACAGCAGAGGAGGACAAAAGGCCTAATTAGGATAGGGAAAATAGATTATGAAAGAAAACTGGCAGGGAACATAAAAACTGACTGCAAAAGTTTTTATAGATATGTGAACAGGAAAAGATTAGTTAAAACAAATGTAGGTGCCTTGCAGTCAGAAACAGGCGAATTGATCATGGGGAACAAGGACATGACAGACCAATTGAATAACTACTTTGGTTCTGTCTTCACTAAGGGAGACATAAATAATCTGCCGGAAATAGCAATGGACCGGGGGTTAAATGAGATGGAGGAACTGAGTGAAATCCAGGTTTGCCGGGAAGTGGTGTTAGGTAAATTGAATGGATTAAAGGCCGATAAATCCCCAGGGCCAGATAAGTTGCATCCCAGAGTACTTAAGGAAGTAGTCGCAGAAATAGTGGATGCATTAGTGATAATTTTTTGAAACTCTTTAGATTCTGGAGTAGTTCCTGAGGACTGGAGGGTAGCTAATGTAGCCCCACTTTTTAAAAAGGGAGGGAGAGAGAAAACGAGGAATTACACACCAGTTAGTCTAACAACAGAGGTGGGGAAAATTCTGGAGTCAGTTATTAAAGATGGGATAGCAGCACATTTGGAAAGTGGTGAATTCATTGGACAAAGTCAGCATGGATTTATGAAAGGTAAATCATGTCTGACGAATCATATAGAATGTTTCAAGGATGTAACTAGTAGAGTGGATAAGGGAGGACCAGTGGATGTGTTATATCTGGACTTTCAGAAGGCTTTCGACAAGGTCCCACATAAGAGATTAGTATACAAACTTAAAGCACACGGTATTGGGGGTTCAGTATTGATGTGGACAGAGAACTGGCTGGCAGACAGGAAGCAAAGAGTAGCAGTAAACGGGTCCTTTTCACAATGGCAGGCAGTGTCTAGTGGGGTACTGCAAGGCTCAGTGCTGGGACCCCAGCTATTTACAATATATATTAATGATCTGGATGAGGGAATTGAATGCAACATCTCCAAGTTTGCGGATGACACGAAGCTGGGGGGCAGTGTTAGCTGTGAGGAGGATGCTAGGAGGCTGCAAGGTGACTTGGATAGGTTGGGTGAGTGGGCAAATGCATGGCAGATGCAGTATAATGTGGATAAATGTGAGGTTATCCACTTTGGTGGCAAAAACAGGAAAGTAGACTATTATCTGAATGGTGGCTGATTAGGAAAAGGGGAGATGCAACGAGACCTGGGTGTCATGGTACACCAGTCATTGAAAGTAGGAATGCAGCTGCAGCAGGCAGTGAAGAAAGCAAATGGTATGTTAGCATTCATAGCAAAAGGATTTGAGTATAGGAGCAAGGAGGTTCTACTGCAGTTGTACAGGGTCTTGGTGAGACCACACCTGGAGAATTGCATACAGTTTTGGTCTCCTAATCTGAGGAAAGACATTCTTGCAATAGAGGAAGTACAGAGAAAGTTCACCAGACTGATTCCTGGGATGGCAGGACTTTCATATGAAGAAAGACTGGATAGACTCGGCTTGTACTCGCTAGAATTTAGAAGATTAAGGGGGGATCTTATAGAAACTTACAAAATTCTTAAGGGGTTGGACAGGCTAGATGCAGGAAGATTATTCCCAATGTTGGGGAAGTCCAGAACAAGGGGTCACAGTTTAAGGATAAGGGGAAAGGCTTTTAGGACCGAGATGAGAAAAACATTTTTCACACAGAGAGTGGTGAATCTGTGGAATTCTCTGCCACAGAAGGTAGTTGAGTCCAGTTCATTGGCTATATTTAAGAGGGAGTTAGATGTGGCCCTTGTGGCTAAAGGGATCAGGGGGTATGGAGAGAAGGCAGGGATGGGATACTGAGTTGGATGATCAGCCATGATCATATCGAATGGCGGTGCAGGCTCGAAGGGCCGAATGGCCTACTCCTGCACCTATTTTCTATTTTTCTATGTTTCTATGGATGCCTCAATTAACAAACAGAAAGTTTGTAGAAACTGCAAATGCTGGTTTACATAAAAAGACACAGTGCTGGAGTAACTCAGTGGGTCAGGCAGCATTTCTGGAGAACATGGATAACTGACATTTTGGGTCGGGACCCTCCTTTAGACTGATAATGATGGGGTAGGGAGAAAACTGGAAGAGAGGGGGGCAGGACTAAGCAGTGGAATATGTTGATGAAGGTATGGGAGGTTTTTGATAGGCAGATGGACACAAAGGCCAGAGATGTGAGGACAGTATGTGTGACGGAGCCTTGTGGCAGCGGCTCGACTGCAGTCCGTCCCTTTTTTCTTTATTTTTGTCCCGTTAGGTGTATGTTTTTTGTTTTAATTTTTAGCCGTGTATATGTGGGGGCGCGGGGCACTTTTTAAACTTTTAAATCTCTTCCCTGTACGGGGACCTGACCTTTTCCCTGTCGTGTCTCTGTTGTCGTTGGGGCCTAGCACCGTGGAGCGGCCTCCAACCAGAATCGACCTGGGGCTCCAGTCGCAGAGCCTGCGGACTCACCATCATGGAGCTGGCCAGCTTTGGAGCGTGGTGAGTTGTAGTACCACGCGGCTTCAGAGCTCGGAGGCTCCAGCCGCAGGCCCGGTTGATGGTAACATCGGGAGCTCGCAGGTCTCTGGTGGGAGACCGCTTTTCGGAGCTCCCGCAACGGCAACTTCTCCCACCCGAATCACGGGGATAAAAACGACCTGTAGCGGGGCCTTACATCGCCCAACGCGGCTTTAATGGCCGCAGGACCTACCATCGGCCGCCGGTGGCTCCCACATCAAGACCCGGAGCAGGGCCTTACATCACCCGGCGCGGCCTTAACGGCCACGGGACTTGCCATCGCCCGCGGGGGGCTTTAACATCGGGAGAAGAATAAAGTACAGGGGAGAGACAAGACTTTGCCTTCCATCACAGTGAGGAGGTGTTTGGAGATTCACTATGATGGATGTCTGTGCAAATTGTGTTAATTGTGTGTCTTGGTTTTCTTCTTGTTCGCATGACTGCAGAAACGAAACAGCATCTCCATTGTCAAAGGTCAAGTCAAGGATCAAAGATTTCATATTGACGGAATACCTGGTCCAACTGTTTCAGAAATGCCAGTCAAGAGTTTGGGCCGATGGTATGATGCAAAGCTCAACGACACCGAGCAGTTTGAACAACTGAAAAAGGATACCACCATGCACATACCATCATGCACGTAGCTCGCATCAACAAGACCTTGCTACCAGGAAAACTCAAGCTGTGGTGCTTCCAATTTGGCATTCTACCAAGAATCATGTGGCCTTTAACTATGTGTGAAACCCCCATCAACAAAGTGGAAAAGCTGGAAAGAATGATCAGCACACATGTGAAACAGTGGCTTGGACTTCCACGATGCTTAAGTGCTGTTGGACTGTACGGGAGTGGCAAATTGGAATTACCCATTGCAGGACTTGTGGAAGAGTTCAAATACACTAAAGCAAGGTTGGTCATGACCCTCACTGAATCTGAAGATACTGTTATTCGAACAGCGGCCCCCGTGTGGCAACGGGGAGGAAGTGGACCCCATCTGAAGCCGTTCAGAGAGCTAAGTCTGCTCTTCATTTCCGGGATGTGGTTGGCCAAGTCCAACATGGGAGAGCCGGGCTCGGGCTCGTCCCAAAAGCTCCTCAATGGCACAAGGCAACATCAGTGCAGAAAAGACGGCTCGTGGTGGAGGAGTTGAGAAGACGGGAGGAGGTAGAGTGACACGCCAAGGCTGTCTCAATGACCAAGCAGGGCCAATGGACTAACTGGGAGAGCCTGGAAAAGTGGAAACTCAGCTGGCGTGACATCTGGCAAATGGAAGGATCTCGGCTAAGTTTTGTCATCAGAGCCACTTATGATGTTCTACCATCACCCCAGAACCTGAAGCAGTGGTTCAGAGAAGACCCCGTTTGCTCCCTGCATCACCTGCATCACTAAGGCACATTTTAACAGGATGCACTATGAGCCTCGGCCAAGGGCGTTACACGTGGCGGCATAACTAAGTTCTCAGACAGCTGGCATCAATCCTTGAACAGAGGCGAATTATCACAAATGCTTCCCCACCAACATCGGCAGGAAATGTCCACTTCACAACATTTGTACCAGCAGGCCAACCTCCAGAGCACCAGATAACATCAATGGATGCAAGCATTCTGCAGCCTGCTCGGGATTGGAAAATGGAAGTGGACTTAGAAAAAAAGCTTGTGTTTCCCCCAAACATTGTGGCTACAACACTCCAACCAGATATGGTCCTGTTGTCCACAACAGCCAAGTTGGCTTACGTTGTGGAATTGACAGTTCCATGGGAAGATGGTGTTGAAGAAGCTTGTGAGAGGAAAAAGACTAAGTACTCTGAACTGGCAACTGAAGCTTCCCAGAATGGCTGGAAGACCAAGATTTTCCCTGTCGAAGTGGGATGCAGGGGATTTGTTGCTACATCTATGACCAGGCTATTAAAGAAAATGGGGGTGAGGGGTCGCTCCCTCCAACAAGCAATCAAATCATTATCAAAATCTGCAGAAAAATGGGCTGGAGAAGGGAGGGTGGGGTGAGTTTTGTATTTACCTCAAACTTTAGAAATCAATGTTCATACTGTTGGGTTGTAAGCTCTCCAAGCGAAATAAGGAGTGTTGGATAGACAAATGCTGGAGTAACTCAGCGGGACAGGCAGCATCTCTGGAGAGAAGGAATGGGTGACGTTTTGGGTTGAGACCCCACTTCAGCCTGAAGAAGGGACTCGACCCGAAACGTCATCCATTCCTTCTCTCCAGAGATGTTGCCTGTCCTGCTGAGTTACTCCAGCAAGTTGACGTTTAGTTTAGTTTCGTTTAGAGATACAGCGTGGAAACAGGCCTTTCGGCCCATCGAGTCCACACCGACCAGCGATCCCCATACATTAGCACTATTCTACACACACCAGGGACAATTTACAATTTACAGAAGCCAATTAACCTACAAACCTGCACGTCTTTGGAATGTTGGAGGAAACCAGAGCTCCTGGAGAAAACCCACGCGGTCACAGGGATAACGCACAAACTCCATATAGACAGCCGAGTATTTGGCGCTGTAAGGCATCACTGTGTCAGGTTAAGAAGATAGTGAAGAAGAAGCATGATCATCGCAAGGCCGTAAGGCAATAATAATCCTAAAATGATCGAGCTCATGTCTTACCAGAAGAAAGTCTTCGAATGCAATGAGGATATCATTAAGCAGTGCATATCAACCTGTTCTTTCATGGAAAAGACAGGATAAGGATGATTGATTTTCTTCCCTGCAGGACATTAGTGAATCAAATGTGTTTGTGCAATAAACTGATGCTTTGAACATCATCATTACTGGTATTGCCTTTTAGTTCTAGAATTATTTAATTACGTGAATTCAAATCCCGCAAGAATCTTCTAATGTAGAAGCACGAGAGATACCAGCTTAAAATGTTATTTTACTTCTCCTGGCGTTTCATCAGGAACCTATAAATATTCATGAAACTTCATCTCCATTGGTTTATATTCCTCTCCCATCGCGTTTGCTGCTTAGAGCTGAGAATGTTTAAGGTATATTTAAGCTTGCAATTATTTGGGCCTTGGAATATAATTGGCTTGTCTTGTATTTACATTGGAGCCTTCACTGTCATTTAAATCAGGTCCTCACACCCACCTCCCCCTTGTTACCTTGGTCACGTTAAGGAGAAACAGAGTGGTAGGTGGGGGTATTGAGCGTCAGGTCAAAGGTGGACAGTCAGAACCTTTTTTCCCAGTGTGGAAATGTCAAAGCTTAGAGGGCACATCTTTATGGTGAGAGGGACAAAGTTTAATGGAGATGTGCGGACAAGTTTTTTTGCACAGGTGGGTGCCTGGAACATCATGCTGGTGGTGGAGGCAGATACTATAGTGGTGTTTAAGAGATTTTTAGATAGGTAAATGGATTTGCAGGAAATGAAAGAATATGGATCATATGCAGGCAGATGAGATCAGTTTATCTTGGCATTGCAGATAGACACAAAATGCTGGAGTAATCCAGTGGAACAGGCAGCATCTCTGGAGAGAAGGAATGGGTGACTTTTCAGGTCGAGATCCTGCTTCATGGTGTCATGTTTAGCACAGACATTGTAGGCTGAAGGACCTGTCCTATGCTGCACTGATCTATGTTCTCTACCACATGGCCTACTTGTCTCTTTCACCCTCACTATGCTTGGTGGGGTGAAAGAATTAAATCCATTTATTTTTCAACACTTTATTCATTGCTCTAAGATCATTCATGATGTGTTATAGCTTTTGAATTCAAGGCTTTGTAATTCTGTTTCTGGTTGGATGAAGATCAATATTGTAGCTCTGTATAAAACTGTCAATCAACTGAATCCAATGTGTTCCAGCAGTTCTGGGATGGGAAATTACTTTTTTTTAAATGAAATCGTCTTCTGCGCTACTCATTTGTAATGACTCGGAACGAGATTCTGGAAGTAAGTGGTTCAATGACTTTTATTATTGCTGAGTTTTGAAAACCGCCAATACTGCGATATAAGATATATTTTCTAACTCAAGCATTGAAAATAGTTTTCCTGATTTAAAGCGTTCCTCACTGTATATTGGAGAATGCATGTGACTATTTGAATTAAATGTCGTTTGTTATTGTATGCATCCACTGACAGATTAAATTGAAATGCAAAACAGTGATCCGTATATTGACTTTGAAAAAATTGTCAATCAAGCCATATTTAGTTTAGTTTACAATATTTAGATTAGCCTTTATTTAGTTTAGCGATACAGCATGGGAACAGGCTCTTCGGCCCACTGACCAAACCAGCTTTATGCTATCCCAGTTTTTGTATCCTACACGCTAGAGGCAATTTAATAGAAACCAATGAACCTAAAAACCTGCACGTCTTCGAAATGTGGGAGGGAACTGGAGTACTGGAGGAAAACACAAGCGGACACAGGGAGAACACACAAACTCCATATTTACAGCACCCACAGTCAGGATTGGACCCGGTTGGCTCTGTAATGCAGCATCTCTACCACCGCACCATTGTGCTGTCCTATGTTTTATGTTTAAAAAAACCCAATGAATGAATTAATATTGACTGACTGTGCCTCGTTGTGACGTGGAATGTAAGTCAAATTTTCAAAAAATACATTTCTTCCATCTGTTCACACATCCATCGGTACATCGCATTACTTCAAGGCTTTTTAAGTAACCCTCCGAAATCATACTGAGACAGACCATCAAACTACTGGGTAATGTGATGAAATGAATAAAGTATTATTCTTCAGATCATCTTAACGGTGTATTTTCAAGCTGTTAGGTTTAAATGTTCTTTTATGATTCAGAACATACTGCCCGCGGTGAGCTGTCTGCACCTGCCGTTGATTTATAAGGAGACTGCGCACTTTCTGTCTGTGGATGTTTTGGTTCCATCATCCTTGGCATCGTGAAATATTCAAAAACAACAACAAAAATCAACACGAACAATTAAAATTTAAAAAAATTAAATATTGAACCAAAAAAAACCTATTAAATACGTAAAGGAACTGTCCCACTTGGGTGACCTAATCTGCGAGTTTAGAAGAGAGTCTTCGACTTTCAAACTCGCAGGATGGTCGACACGTGGTCCTTTGAGGTCACTGGAACTCTCCTTCATGCTCCAGGGAAATTCCCGAATACTTGTGGCCTCAGCTAGGTTGTGGAAAGATTTTCTTCATGTTGAAAATTTTTCTGCACGTAAAATGTGGTCGGCATGGTTCTTTTGAACTCGTAGTGCAGTGGAGTGGGGTCGCTATTTAGTTACAGGCAGTTGAGGGCAGCCGCTGGCAATCTCTTTCACTGACCGGGTATTTTGATTGGCTCATTGGAGTTTTCAGGACCAAGGAAAACTGACCAGTAGGCAAAATGCCCGCTAAACATTATTATCTATATTCCTAAAAGTCTGATCTTGGCCACTTCCTGTTGTCCTGTATATTGATTTTAGAAATAACGCTACCACTTACGGCTGTGATTTTTGGCCATCTTACTCAGAGTCCCCCTCCGCTGTACAGGACAAGAGGATTTTTCCCATTGGTGAAAAGTAAGAGTTATTGTGTTTAAAAATGTTGACATTCTCTCTCCTGAAGGCCACGCCCCTTCCGGAGGGACTATAAAACCCGAAGTGTTGAGTGCCTCAATCAGTCTCTGCAAGATGGGGGAGCGAGAGGGTCACGTCTCTCAGTCTGAGCTGTAAATAACATTGAACACATGTCTACTAAACTGTGAGTGTGATTTTACTGACCTTGAGTGCCCTTAATGTGCTTTGAAAATGAAAATGTGGTTGGTTTGAAATAAAGCACAGCAAATGGTTTGGGTGGTTGGTTTGAAATAAAGCATAGCACAGTAAACAAGCCCTAAAAATTCTTGACAAAAAGCCCAGAATGTACCATCACAGTAGCATCCTGAAGAAATATGATCTGGCAAAATGTAATAAAATATGCAGATTCTATTTTGGTTTACAAAATCTTCCATGGACTAGCCCCACCTCCGTTAAAGGACGTTATAAAGAAAAACACAAATAGGTCGACTAGAGCAGGCTCCAGAGGTGATTGTCTAGTCCCATTTAGGAAAAGTGTTTTTGGGCAGTTCGTGTTTTCATATCGAGCGTCGCAGACCTGGAACACGATACCAAGTGTCATAATCTGCCAACCCTTACCTCATTTACCAAACATCTAAAAACATGGTTACTGGAAAATCAATACTGCACTCATAATCTACCTTAAAATTATCCACCGCTATCTGCTCTGTCATAAGCAGCATTGTTTGTCTCTTTGTTTATTGTACTCTTTATTGTTATTTTTCTTATTTTATTGTTATTTTTTTTAAATTATTGATTGATTGTGTTGTGATGTGTTTAACTTGTTTATTTAACATCAACCTGCCAAAGGGACTAAAGATGGAAATTAGCTACTGGCTATAATCTTGCATATTTACATGTAAATGTTTCTCAATATGCACTGTCCCTGCTTAAAAAAAAAAAAAAAAAAAAGTGGTTGGTGGTGGTTGGTTTGAAATAAAGCACAGCAAATGGTTGGTGGTGGTTGGTTTGAAATGGCAAATGCTGCTTAAAGGTCTAAACTTGACAACTTCCTGTTTGCACTGTACATTGATTTTAGATAAAACGCTACCACTTACGGCTGTGATTTTTGGCCAACTTACTCAGTCCACCTCCGCTCATCAGGTGCAGAGGATTCTTCCCATCAATGAAAAATAAGAGTGTTATTAGTGTTTAAAAAATGTTGAGAATCTCTCCTGTCAATCACGCCATGAAGGTAGGAGGGTGGGGGGATTATAAAACCCGGAAGTGCGGGTGTGGCTAAGTCTCTGCAAGATGGGGAAGTGAGAGGTCATGACTCTGTCTGAGCTGTGAATCAACTGAACACACTGAATGTCTACTGAACTGTGAGTGTGTTGTTTATGTGGTGTTCTGTGGTGTTTTGTGTGGTTATATGTTGGTTTTATGGTGGTTTCACCCTCCTTCAAATGATATGAAACTGCATTTGAATTTGGTGGCCTTGTACCCTGCTTGAAGTGGTATGAAACTGCACTTGAATTTGGTGACCTTGCACCCTGCTTGAAGTGGCATGAAACTGCTCTTGAGTTTGGTGGCCCTGCACCCTGCTTGAAGTGGTTGGAAACTGCACAAATTTGGTGGCCTTGCACCCTGCTTGAAATGGAATTTCAAGGAATAGCCGTGAGTCAACTGCCAGCCCACTAGCCGTGAGTGAGTGAGCTGCCAGCACAACAGGCTTGAGTGACTGAGCTGCCACCCCAATAATCCATTAGGCCCACAGTGTCCATACTAGCCCTCTGGAAACCAGTCCCTTCAGCCCACAACACCCATTCTAGCGCTCCAGAAAGCCCCCCCACCCCCCCCCCCCTCACTGGCCACCAATATTGGAATTGGTGGAGAGATGGAATATTGTGTTGGGGGACCAGCCCTCCCATGTGAACATGGGACCCAATGGGTCCCACTTACTCTAGTACTTCTTAAAAGTGTCTCCACTCCTTCTCTCCCCCCTTCCCCTCCCCTTCTACCCCCCCCACTCTTCCTCTTCTCTCCCCCCTTCTCTCTCCCCCTTCTCTCCCCCTTCTCTCCTCCCCCCTTCTCTCCCCCTTCTCTCCCCCCCTTCTCTCTCTCTCCCCTTCTCTCTCTTCCCTTCTCTCTCTCCCCCTTCTCTCCCTCTCCCCCTTCTCTCTCCCCCTCTCCCCTCCCCCCTCTCCCCTCCCCCTTCTCTCCCACCCTTATCTTCCCCCTTCTCTTCCCCCTTCTCTTCCCCCCCCTTCTCTTCCCCCCCTTCTCTCCCCCCCCTTCTTCCCCCCCTTCTCTTCCCCCCTTCTCTTCCCCCCTTCTCCCCCCCTTCTCCCCCCTTTCTTCTCCCCTTCTCCCCCCCTTCTCTCTCCCCCCCCTTCTTCCCCCCCTTCTCTCTCCCCCCCCCCCCTTCTCTCCCCCCCTCCCCCCCCTCTCTCTCTCCCCCTTCTCTCTCCCCCCCTTCTCTCCCCCCCCCCCCCCCTTCTTCTCCCCCCCCCTTCTCTCCCCCCCCTCTCTTCCCCCCTCCCTTCTCTTCCCCCCCTCTCTTCGCGGATTAGGTCGCGCAAGCGGGACAGCCCCTTAAGAGAACACAATTATTTTGAAAGCATGCAAATTACATAGTATTTCTCGGGATGCTTTGCAGGTTTTTAACTATTGTAATAAAGGACTTGCTGATTATGTGCTCAGCCCGTAGAGTCATAGAGTGATAGAATGCGGAAACAGGCCATTCGGCCCAACTTGCCCACACCAGCCAACATGCCCCAACCACACTAGTCCCACTTACCTGTGTTTGGTCCATATCCCTCCAAACCTGACCTATCCATGTACCTGTCTAATTGCTTCTTACACATTACTATAGTACCTGTCTCAACTGCCTCCCCCGGCAGCTCGTTCTATACACCCACCACCCATTGTGTGGAAAAAGTGACCCCTCAGGTTCCTACTAAATCTTTCCCCCCTCGCCATAAACCTATGTCTTCTGGGTCTTGATAAAAATGCAAAGTGTACCTGGATACACTCTGAAGTTAGTGTACTGCATGTTCCACCACTGGCCTTCAGGATGTTTTGCATTTCCGCCTTTCACTGCACACGAGCAGAGGACCAGGGTGGGCTGAGGCATAAGGTCAGTGTCTGCTGCTTCCCCCTGGAACGCCATCAATTTGATCTCACAATCTGGGCCAACACGGCTAAAAGGTCAGTCATATTGCACCGACTAACTTTTAACCTCAGTAGGAGAAACAGCTTGTCGTAACATTATACACCCTGTCTCACCATCGTTTCCATTGTGGAAAGGAACATTAATCTGGGAGTATAACATGTGTTGGTTTCAATTCCATTTTGAGCTCCCTCCAAAGCAGCAAGTTGCTCCCTGGGGCCATGAGTTTGGCCTCACGGCTGAAAAACAGATCGCGATGGTATTTTTACACCTGGTTTGCCCTTCTGCTGCAAAGCAAATGTTATGATAAGATAATCCCTTTTGAATTCCATTTCTGTTGAACTTGCAAACAAAATCAATAAAGAAAAACTGAAATATGAGGGGAAAAAAATTGCCCTTAACTTTCAGGAGCCAGGAATCTGGCTGGATGTTGTACTGGGGTCTATGGCAGCTCAATGCTTTAGTGGGTAGCTTCACCTGAATGAGTCAGCCTGCAGACTAATATCCCACCATCATTTGTTTGATTCTGATATCAAGTGTTGCAGACTACTTTCATGTATAATATGATGGGTCTTCTACATGATCTCTTAAAAATGTAATGCTTGATAAAAAATTACATTAAAATAAAAGCCATGAATAGATATAAAGCCAAGGAGCCTTTACAATTTCAGCCCTGAATCATGTCATTTATCATCAGTAACAGAAGATCAAGTTCCATTGAGCACTAAACCATGAAGCGGGAACATTATGGGAATAAATCAGGTGCCTAAGAGTGGTTCCATCTTCAAGCTTCAGAAATGAGCAAAATTACATTACTTCTGGCCAGGTGGAGAGGCACAAAGTGTGGTCTGCAGTCCTGACCCAAATCGGCACCTATTCCCTTTTCTCTAGAGATGCTGCCAGACCTGCTGAGTTACTCCAGAGCATTGTGTCTACCTTCGAAATACACATAAGAACAGAGAGACACAAGTAACTGCAGATGCTGGAATCTTGAGCAAAACACAATGTGCTGGAGGAACTCAATGGGTCAGACAGCATCTTGGAAGGGAGTGTTTTTTTTTACTGGCCAGTTTTTCGATCGGGAACCTTCTTCAGACTTGTTTTCTAACTTGAAAATGACGAAGGTTAGGGCATTTTTACTGTGCACATCAATGCCTTTTTTGGAGAATTAATATCTTTAATCTTTAACATTTTCAGATAGAAATGATAGGCTGCTTTTCATGTGATTGGTTGTAATGTGATGTTGATTTGGTCAAGTGAAAATACACCCAATTGTTCCAGAAAATGAATTATAATATGGCGCAAATAATATATCAGTTCAATAATATAAGTTTACCCAAGCATGTATTTTTAAATATATTGTAGGACGGCATGGTCAGGCTTGCAGGTTAATTGGCTTGGAATAAATGTAAATGGTCCCTAGCGTGTGTAGGATAGTGGTAGTGTGTGGGGATCGCTGGTCGGTGCGGACTCTGTGGGCCAAAGGGCCTGTTTTTGTGCTGTGTATCTAAACTGAACTGACCTATACTTTAGAGATACAGCATGGCAACAGGCCTTTGGCCCACTGAGTACGCGCTGACCAATGTACTTTGATAAAAAAGTGACTACATCATTGAATATCTTTTGGTTCTAGTTTTTTATTTCATACTTTAGCTTTAATTTTGAATGTAGCTCCTTGATACTGCACTGGCATGCTAATTGTACTGTAGCATCAGGGCCGGCCTTTGGGGGTGCGGGGCCGAATTGGGAACAATTTTGGTGAACCCCAGATTCCCAGCCAAGGTCTGTCAGCCCAGTTATTTAGTATATATTATGAAATTGTACACTAGGTGCTATGGATTCTACACTGTGTGAACCTCTCCTGCTCCCTCCTGTTTGACTGTCAGTAGCTCCACTGGCTTCCAACCTTTACCGTAGCAGCTAATTACCATTAAACTGCATTATGTGATTGGACACAATGCCCTTGGAGACAGCGGCTGATTGGACGGGAGGAGACCTATTTGTTGATTGGACGGGATATTTAAGGCAAGCTGATTGGTGATTGGATGCAACCTCCTTAGAGACAGCGATTGATTGGCCGCCAAATAAAATTATCAAATAGGAAAACAAAAATCGCTGGTCGGTGCAAACTCAGTAAACTATCTGGTTGTATCTCCAAACTAAACAGTATAACATGCAGGTACATTCATTTAAAATTATATTCAGTGATTATTTCACATGATTTCTCACTGTGTAAAGCTCAATATCTGACCAATTTCTGTTTAACACGTTTGGTCTGCCCTTAGCATTTTTCTCTCCCAAAACAGTTCATATCTAGCAAACCGATCAACGAACCAGACAGCAGTTGGACGCAGTCATAGAAACATAGAAACAAGGTGCAGGAATAGGCCATTCAGCCCTTCGAGGCTGCACCGCCATTCAATATGATCATGGCTGATCATCCAACTCAGTATCTGCTTTCTCTCCATACCCCCTGATTCCTTTAGCCACAAGAGCCACATCTAACTCCCTCTTAAATATAGCCAACAAACTGGCCTCAACTACATTCTGTGGCAGAGAATAGCAAGAATAAACGAGAACTTACCAGTTTGAAGTTTGATCTTTATTTTATGAGGAGTAACGTTGAGGGAATACGTGAAGAACCCCGCCAGGACGCATGCGTGTCATTCTTCAAAGCAGCGGTGTGAAATCACAGATAACTGTAATGACTAAACATAGTAAGATTAGAGAAGAGATATCAGTTCAGGATATGACCAATGGTGGGAGCGGAGGGCACGTAATCCCTCAACTCCTCATAAAATAAAGATCAAACTTCAAACTGGTAAGTTCTCGTTTAATCTTACTATTTTACTTCGGAGTCACGTGAGTGACTATGTGAAGAATTTAAAGCTCTGTGATTTCATGCCGTGGAACGAGTCCATGCATCACATCTGCCTTGATTTTGGGGAGAATAGAGTTAACATCATTAGACATCAATACGATATTGAAACCCAACGGTAAAAATATTAACACCAATTATTGTCCCTATTTATGGGGTAAATTATATTACAGAACTTAAATTTGTTTCTGCAAATGTTCCAGGTTCAATGACTGTATTGTTATAAAGTCGTTGGAAAGTTTCCTCCGTTGACCATCCTGCTGTCTTGAGGATTTGGTCCATACGAACGTCCAACTTCATAGCTGCCGATGTAGCTGCAGCCCTGGTGGAGTGAGATTTAAAAATGCTAGTGTCTACTCCAGCCTTTATTAGGACCTGTTTTAGCCATCTAGAGATGGTCTGGACTGTCACTGTTTTGAGTGGCTGTTTGTAGCTGATTAAAGTGACATTTCTTTCCCTCTGATGATCTTAGTATTCTCCATATATAATAGTAAGTGTGTTGCAATACAGAGACGACCATCTGTCGGGTAGGCCCTGAATTCTGTTTTTAGGCCTGCTGACCCCTGTCTGTTCTGTTTGACTATTCCATTGATGTGAAAAGTTAAATTTCCAGATGAAATAATCATGTTGTCCAGCCTTAGTGTCTGTAGTGACTGGACCCTTTGTGCCGTAACCAAGGCCATCAGCATGACTGTTTTCTGTTTTCATAGTCAGTTTCTGTAGGGACAGAGCTGAAGCTGGAGACCAGTTTCTTAACATGGTCAGTACAATGCTCACATCCCATATTTGGGAGTACCTGGTTCTGGGGGGATTAATATTAAAATGCCCCTCATGAGTTTGGTCCCAGGTGTAGTAGAGGTGCTTTCAACTTTATAAATTAATAGGTTTATATAATTATGACATGGGTAACTCCCCTTGTTGCGGGGAGAACCAGTAAATTAGGTCTATGATGGATGGTGATGCATGGTTCTAAAACCATGTCGATATCACCGGGACCGATGGTTGAGTAGGCCAATCGGGTACTATCAAAATACCAGACGCGGAGTCTACTGTTTATTCCTAAATACCCGACTGATGAGGCGGAAGGAGGGAATGCATAAATTACCCCCCAATGCAGCGAAAATGCATCTGTAGCCACTGCCCCAGGTTCTGGTTCCCAAGAACCTAATTCGATAACTGGTGAGAGCATGGATGGGAATAGGTCAGTATCTGGTGTTGCATACCGTGCTGTAATTCTAGCAATACATTTTTTATCCAACATCCATACAGTGTTTTCATAGACTGAGCGTGACCTGTTGTCTGCCACTAAATTCAGTTTACCTAGTAAGTTGGTAGCTGATATCCTAATATCTTTCTGGATACACTATTGCCAAATTGTGTTGGCCAGATAGTCACATGATGTCGATATGTTTCCACCCATATGGTTGACATATGCTACCACGGTGGTGTAGTCAATTAGTAGTCTAACATACTGGTGATATAACCCAGAACAATATGACTTAAAGCCATGGAATGCACTCAACTTTCCCAGGTATTTATGCCCAGCGTATGTAATGATGCCCCCTGTGCATTCCATCTCCCCCACAGCTGGAGATGGAATTGGTAGCATCCCATCCAAGTGCCCATCAGTATGTAGTTCCATAGACGGGTAGCTGTTAATGTTAGGATAGGAACAATGCCTAATGTTATGTTTCTACCATAGTTAGTACCATTGTGGCCTCTGTTGGTAGCTTCTTTGGTCTGTCAGAATGACCCTCATAATTTTTGAGTGCACGCATGTTTGCGCTCAGTAATGTGATAATGTAAAGGTCCGATTTATGTGGCTGGAACACAGCCACTATAATGCCAATTATTCTACTACCAGTCTGATGGATGGTTTAGTTTACTGCAAGCCTCCATTAAGGCTGTAACCTTTTCTTACGGCAAAGTCACTGACATGTGAGCTAAGTTAAGAATGAAACCGCAGATGATCCATTGTATTAAATACATCTGTGGTCACCTCTAATGAGTACTGTATAGTAAGCATTTTTTAATACGATGCTTGCCATTGCAGTAATAAAGGTTCCCATCTAGTAATGAATATAAAGTACGAAAGTATTCAAATTAGTCAAATCTATGATGACATGGCAACCGCCATCTATTTTATGATAAAGATTTTTGGACACGAATTCCTGTGATTCGTGTTGGATGTCCTCCATTACTCCTTTTTTATTTGGGCACTGTAGTTCAGTATGAGCTTTTGATTATTTCTTTCCTGTAAGCATGAACATTCAGTTCGGTACATGCTGAACTGGAGGATTATGTTTTGAATAATTCTATGGTATAACCCTATACTTCTTCCTCCATGGTTACTATAAGTAGATTTGTTACTTTTTCGCATCCTCCATGGACGTTGAGGTGCCGGTGTCTGGATCTGTAGTTGGGTCTGTGTTGAGGGTTAGCGCATTCCCCAGGAAGTAGTTTTTAGACGTTGCTTTAATGAGCCCCAGGGTTTCCCTCTATGTCAAGGTCTTTACCTGTTTAGATAAGTTGCCTCCAAATTTTAATATTGATGGTATGGAGGTTCCAGGTTTGCAGAGGCCTGCAAATTAGGGTCTAAAGCCGGTTGGATGGTACTTCTTCCTAATGCTGTTTACTCGTGTTGGTAGTTAGCAAAATAAGGCCAGTGCACCCTGGTGATCTTGTGTCATGTCTTTTTTGTTTATTGTGCGGGTGAAACCCGTAATACCCGCTGTTAGGACTTTTGGAACTTTCTTTCGTTTCAAATCCCTGCCCTGCCATGTTTTCAAATACACTGGTTGATACTGGGAACATTCAGTGTTTTGCAGTTCCCTGATAGTAAGTGTCTTCCAATAGGTTTTCTGCACCCCATGTGCACTAGGGGTATGTTCTGCTCCCCTGTTCAGGTTCAGCCCAGAATTGACCCCCTATACTCCCCTCTGATGAGGAAGAACACTGTGCAGCCCTACAAGAGGTACTGCTGTAGGACTTACTAGCTCCCCCTGTGACTAGTCTCCATCTCCCGGAGCCTGCCACTTACCTTCTCCAACAGCCGCTCCAGCTGGCTCCGATGCTCTCGGGCACCCAACCGGCTCCAATGCACATGGTCACTGGCCGTCGCGGCTGCTCCTGAAGCCGCTACTCCTGAAGCCGCTCCTGCTCCAGTTCCTGCAGCCACCACCCGGCTCCAATGCTCACGGGCACTGGCACATCGCGGCTGCTCCTGAAGCCTCCCCTGCTCCAGCTCCTGCAGCCTGCCCAGGATTGACCCTCGGTGTTCCCCTCCGATGAGGGAGAAACACTGTGCAGCCCTACAAGAAGTACTGCTGTGGGGCTTACTAACTGCCCACTGTGGCTAGCCTCCATCTCCCGGAGCCTGCCACTTTGGGGCATTTCCTCCAGCAGCCGTTCCAACTGGCTCTTATGCTCTCGGGCATATGCCACTCCCGGCTCTGGTCGCTCGCGGCTATTCAGAGTCGGACTCCTCAGAGTCAACGACTCTGTTAGTTGCTTACCTCTCCCGACCGGCCGGGGCCGGCGCGGGAGCGAAGTCATAGCGAAGTCGGGCACAGCTGTTCCCATTACGGGAGATTAGCGTGCCTTTGGCTGCTGCTGCCGGCTGCCCGCAACTCCGCGGTTCTCCCCCGCCAGCTTTCCCGCAGGCTTCGTGGATCCGGTCCATGTCTCCACCTAAAAGGTAAGTGGAAGGAACGCAGAGTCTTCTTACCTGCTGTTCCCGACATTCAAATTCTGGAACGTAGAATCTCCTTACCTGCTGTTCCCGGCTTTCAAATTTTGCCGCTAAGGGAACGTCTTTCCCCCTGCTGTGACTCGTTGCAATGAGTGTTGCGATATGATATGCATGTGTCCTGGCGGGGTTCTTCACGTAGTCACTCACGTGACTCTGAAGTAAAATTCCAGAGATTCACCACTCTCTGTGTAAAAAATGTTTTTCTCATCTCAGTCCTAAAAGATTTCCCCCTTATACTTAAACTGTGACCCCTTGTTCTGGACTTCCCCAACATCGGGAACAATCTTCCTGCATCTAGCCTGTCCAACCGCTTAAGAATTTTGTGCGTTTCTATAAGATCCCCCCTCAATCTTCTAAATTTTAGCGTGTACAAACCGAGTCTATCCAGTCTTTCTTCATTTGAAAGTCCTGACATCCCAGAAATCAGTCTGGTGAACCTTCTCTGTACTCCCTCTATGGCAAGAATGTCCTTCCTCAGATTAGGAGCCCAAAACTGTACGCAATACTCCAGGTGTGGTATCACCAAGACCCTGTAAACTGCAGTAGAACCTACCTGCTCCTATACTCAAATCCTTTTGCTATGAATGATAACATGCCATTCGCTTTCTTCACGGCCTGCTGCACCTGCATGCCTACTTTCAATGACTGGTGTACCATGACACCCAGGTCTCGTTGCATCTCCCCTTTTCCTAATCGGCAACCATTCAAATAATAGTCTACTTTCCTGTTTTTGCCATCAAAGTGGGTAACCTCACATTTATCCACATTATACTGCATCTGCCATGCATTTGCCCACTCACCCAGCCTATCCAAGTCACCTTGTAGCCTAGTTTAGAGGGGTTTAAACGGTTTAGAGATGTTTAGAGGGCTTCAGATGGGTTTAGAAGTGTTTAGAAGTGTTATAGAGGGGAATAGGGGGGAATAGAGGAGGTTTAGAGGTGTCCAGAGGGTCCCAGAGTGGTTTAGAGACGTTATAAGCCCCCCGTGAGAAATTGTATTTCTCTGAAATTGAAGAGAAGACCCTTTTTCAGACTGAATTGAACTCTCGTCGGTGAGAGTCTGAAGAAGGGTCTCGACTCTGTTTCTATGTTTCTAAGAAGGGTCTCGACCAGAAACGCAACCCTCTCCCCAGAGCCGCTGCCCGTCCCGCTAAGTCACCTTCAACTTCAGAGCCAAACAAAAAACATGATGGTGAGTTTAAAGAAATTCTCAATGTGTCATCGATCTACATTCCTCAGTAAATGTAATTGTGTTTTAAACAAGTTTTATTGATGCGTGTATTTTATTCAAAGGAACATGGTGTCATTAATACTTATTCAAAACACAATAACATTTAATGAGTAATGTGGATGGATGCAGATGACATTGTATAACAACTTGTTAACTACTTCATGTTAAGAAGTGCTAACAGTACTAGTTAACAAATCATTTGTGTCTGATGGCCATGCAGCGGATGTTATACATGTTCGTTTACAAAAAAAAATCCGGATGGCGAATTAAAAAAACAATCTTTATTTAACAAAGAGAATTTGTATTTCTGTACGAAATACGGAACATTAGGGCAGGGCACCCATTAGGTGCTGGGCCCAATTGGGAGCATTCGGTCATATCGGCTTAAGGCCGCCCTGTGTAGTAACATGTCATATGAAGCAATGACTTTATAAATAATTACGCTCAGCATCGCCAAGGACTGCTCTCACCCCAACCATGGACTGTTTACCCTCCTACCATCCGGGAGGCGCTACAGGTCTCTCCGTTGCCGAACCAGCAGGTCGAGGAACAGCTTCTTTCCGGCAGCTGTCACTCTACTCAACAACGTACCTTGGTGACTGCCAATCACCACCCCCACCCCCGGACACTTATTATTATTTATTCAAATCATTTGCTATGTCGCTCTTCCAGGGAGATGCTAAATGCATTTCGTTGTCTCTGTACTGTACACTGACAATGACAATTAAAATTGAATCTGAATCTGATCTGAATCTAATACACAAGGCTTGGGATTCATCAATAACCAGGGCTAGACTACAAGACAGACAAAGCATATTTACTGCCTGCTGTAGGATCAACACTAGTGTTTCCACAATTTGCCCAACCTGACCCCTGCATGATTTAACTATTATTTCAGTATTTTCTGCGGAGAGATCATATTTAAAAGGTGAAGCTCTGTTTGTAAACAATTAAATACAATCCAAATGCTTTTTTAATAGAATGAGTAAATATCAGTGGTAGACTGAGATAAAGATGCTCTTTCAAAAATAATTGTAGAATTATAGTTATACTGCATGAAACAGGCCCATGCAGACCAAGATGTCCCTTCTACACTAAATCCACCTGCTCATGTTTGTCCCATATCCCTCTGAAATCTTTCCTATGTACATTTTTTGCTACTAAATATATAGTTGCTGTGTACAATGTAAAGCCCATTTAATTCTGATAAAAACCAAACCTGTCCCTATTTCATTAAGTCAAGGCTCATTCAGCTTCAAATTGTGCATTGATATCATGAAAGGCCAACACCTGTCATTAAGAAAATGCTTGTATTTTAGTGGTATGAGAAACGACTACTGGAGTTTTCAACAAATCTTTATTCACAAGTTTGATTGCCAGTATGCAGGTTCTACAGACCCGTCTGCCCATAACGGTGGTCAACGCTGAACTAACGAGCGCAAGTGAAAAACCGTGCAAAACAAACGGCCCCTCCCGAGTCACGTGATCGTGGCTTCCGAACGACGGGTTCGATCTCTGCGTACGCCAACAGGCGCCGCTACATGGCCCCACCCAGAATCCGCGGTACGGAAACGCACGGGTAAATGGACGGTTCGACCGGAACGCGTAGTCCGAGTTCACGGGGCAAGCGTAACATTAGGGACCGGCAAAACAGGACTGGAGGGGTGCGAAAAACGCGAACGAGGGACGGGCGTAGCAAAGGGGACCGGAGAAACGCGACCGGGGGTAACGGGTGCAGAGGGCAGCAAAACAAACTCCTCTCTGTCACCCATGTCCAACGTGAACGTCGAGACACCAGTACTGAGCACCTTGTACGGACCCTCGTACATCCGCTGTAACGGCGAGCGATGAGCATCTCCACGGAGAAAAACATAAGCACAATCCTGTAACATAGTAGGCACATGCACCAAAGACGAACCATGCCGGGAAGTTGGAACCGGGATCAAAACGCACGCCCGCTCACGAAGGTCTGCTAACAACGCTGAGGTCGGGATCTCTTGGTCCTGGAGGACAGGCAAGAAATCCCCGGGAACTCACAAAACTGAGCCATAAACCAACTCGGCTGAGGAGGCTTTGAGGTCCTCCTTAGGCATTGTTCTGATGCCTAGGAGGACCCAAGGTAACTGGTCAACCCAATCAGAGCCAGTGAGTCGAGCTTTCAACGCCGACTTGAGATGCCTGTGGAAACGCTCAACCAACCTGTTGGACTTCGAGTGATAAGCGGTAGTCTGATGCAGCTTCGCGCCATACAGCTGTGCCACACCACACCACAGGGAGGACGTGAACTGGGCCTCACGATCAGTAGTAATATCTGAGGGGACCCCGAAACGAGCGACCAATTGGAGACAATTGCCCTCGTGCATGATTCAGCGGAGGTATCCGTTAACCGTATTGCCTCTGCCCAACTGGTAAACCTGTCCACGATGGTCAGTAAGTGAGTAGCCCCGAGCGAACATGGCAAGGGACCTACCATGTCGACATGGATGTGCAGGAACCTGCCATCTGGGACGGCGAAATCCTGGACCGGCGGGTGCACATGTCTCTGCACTTTGGTATGGGGTGCAGGAACGAGCCCATGCAGCGACTTGCTTCCTTAACCCGTGCCAGACGAACTTCGCCGCGACCAAGGCAGAGGTGGCGCGAATGGACGGGTGCGCTAGGCTGCGGATGGTGTCGAAAATCCGATGCTGCCAAGCGACCGGGACAATGGGACGGGCTTTGCCCGTGGAGATATCGCAAAGGACTTGCATGCTGGTGGCACCACAGGGCACCTTAGCCAGATGAGCAGTGATTCAACATTGCGATAACCCTCCATACCGACATCTGCCTGTTGGGCAGCAGCCAGCTCCTCATAATCAACGGCTAGGCTAAATGCTGAGATTTCCGGCAGCGCTGGACGGGGCAACGCATCAGCCACAACGTTCAGCTTCCCTGCCACATGCCGAATATCAGACGTGAATTCGGAAATGTAGGCTGATGTAGGAAATGTCTGTCAGACCAAGGGTCAGACATCTTGGTCAAAGCGAATGTTAGCGGCTTGTGGTCGGTGAGCATGGTGAAAGCGCACCCCTTCAGGAAATAACGAAAATCGCTAGGTAAAGTGCGAAGAGCTCCCTGTCGAAAGCGCTCTAGTTAACTTCAGGGGCTCGCAGCTGCCTGCTAAAGAATGCCAGCGGCACCCAGCGACTACCTACACGTTGCTCGAGGATGGTGTCTACTGCGACGTCGAAGTGTCCACGGTTAGGGCTGTTTAGGTTGACGCCCTAGGGTGTTCCAGCATAGTGGCATTGACCGATGCGGTTTTAGCCCCCTCGAATGCCTTCTGTGCTTCTTTGGACCAGACCAGGTCTTTGGGCTTACCAGCCAGGCATTGGAACAACGGCCGCATGATGGCGGCTGCAGACGGGATGAATCGGTGGTAGAAGTTAACCATCCCGATAAACTCCTGTAGACCCTTGACCGATAGGGGCCTCGGGAAACGACGAATAACGTCAACTTTCTCAGGCAGTGGCTGCGCACCGTGGGAGGTGATGCTGTGACCTAAGAAAGAAATGGAGCGCAATCCGAACTGGCACTTCTCAGGGTTGATCACCAACCCGTGTTTGCGCAGACGTTCAAAAAGTAGGCGGAGATGCTTGACATGCTCCGCCTGTGAATTGCTGGCTAACAGGATATCATCCAGGTAGATGAAAATGAACGGCAAACCCCCACCGACCTGATCCATTAGCCTTTGGAACTCCTGAGCAGCGTTCTTCAAGCCAAAACGCATTCTGAGCCATTCAAACAGGCCGAAAGGGGTAATGGTGGCCGTTTTAGAGACGTCGTCGGGGTGGACGGAGATTTGAATACACTTGCGGATAAGGTCGGCCTTCAAGAAGAAAGTCGCACCTTCCAGATGGGTCGAGTCGGCTGTGGTTACTACATTCAAACGCCTGTAATCACCACAAGGTCTCCAGCCTCCGGACGCTTTGGGCACCATGTGTAACGGGGAAGCCCAGGAGCTATCAGACTGCCGGACGATCCCTAGATCCTCCATAAGTTGGAACTCGTCTCGTTCGATGCACAGTTTATCGGGCGGGAGACGGCGCACATGGGCGTGTACCGTGGTCCCTCAGTGGGAATGTGGTGGACCACTCCATGACAGGGGCGCGGCCCCATCGAACTGGAGCGTGCGCAACCCTGGAAAGTCAGGGAGCAGGGCTGCGAAAGGTTGCTGGATCTCAGCTACCTCGTCGAGTTGCTGTAGGGGCGTGGATGGGCTGCGTGGCTTGGCAGGGCATGGGTCCGACACAGGGACCATACGACCACCTCGCACACCGGCTAACAGGGAGTCCATGGCGATCGCGGACGTAGAGGCGTTCATTGGGGCCGATCACGTTCGCCACTATGGACAATCGGCCGGGGCGTTTCCCGGAAACGAACAGGGGCTCTGACATCTTTGAGCTTCGGGACCGTATCGTTGGTGGTTGTAGCACCATCTGCATTGACTGTAGACCACTGGTCGTGGCGATTCCTCTTCGGCGCTGGGCTGGGTCTCTTCTTCTCCTCGATGTCGGCTCGGCTGCACCCGTTGTGTGACCAGGGGGTGGGGGAAAGCGAAAATGTCCCGCCGCCTGTGCGCCCACAGTTCGTCAACTCTCTCCGCGAGTTGTTGCGGGTCGCTGAAATCAGCTCCGGTGAGCATTAGCTGGACTTCGTCGGGCATCTGCTCTAAGAACGCCTGTTCGAAAAGCAGACAAGGGCGGTGCCCGTCCATCAGGGCCAACATATTCGCCATGATGGTTGATGGCCGCCGGTCGCTGATACAGTCCATGTGCAGCAGCCTCGCTGCTCTGTCTCTGCGGGTAAGGCCGTAAGCATGGAACAGCAGGGCCTTCAGCCCTTCGTACTTGCCACTGGACGGAGGGTCTCTGATGTAGGGCAACAGCCTCGAGGCACAGTCCTGTGGCAATGCACCCACCACATGGAAATACATCATGTCGTCCGTCACGATGCGATGAAGGTGGAACTGTGCCTCAACATGGGCGAACCACACCTGAGGTTGATCAGGCCAAAAGGCTGGCAGCTTGAAGGCTGGTGCGCCTTGCCTCGTGCTGGCTGATTCTGTGGGAACACTCTCTTCCTACATAATTCTTCTTGTCTAGCGAAGGCAAGACAGGTCGGGGTCACCAATTTAGGATGCCCCATCTAAGTTAGTCCCATTTGCCTGCGCTTGGCCTAGAGTCACGGAATCATTATGTTAGATATGTTAGCTATGCTGTCAGTGCATGCTAATTGGTGGCACAGAGGCTGGGAGGAGGGAGGTGGGTCAGAGACTCTGCTTTCAGTGTCCTGCATCCTACATGATAATCTAGCATCCAATTATTTAAATTCCTGATGCTCTGGAATCAGGCTCACTCGTTAGTCCGCAATGTGAGGTGAGGCTTGGGAGTGAATGCGGATCTGAGCTGTGGGGTGGGTATGCAGCCCGATCCAACATCAAGGTCCAATATAAAAGGGGTCAGGAAAGTGAGTATGTCTGGAGCCAGGGTCTACAGTGCTTGTGTATTTCATCCTCCCTATAAACTCACCAAGTACACTGTAAAATGTATTATACCACTGCATAACATGTATTAAAAGTGAAATAAAAAGTGAGACACAAGCCTTCATCAGTCAGAGTATTGAGCATAGAGGTTGGGAGGTCATGTTGCAGTTCTATACTGTAAGGCATTGGTGAAACCACATTTAGAGTATTGTGTTCAGTTTTGGTCACCGTGTTACCGGAGAGGTTGAGCAGGTTAGGACTTTATACCTTAGAGCACAGGAAGATGAGGGGTGATCTTATGGAAGTGTACAAAATCATGAGAGGAATAGATTGTGTAAGCGCACAGAGTCGTTTACCCAAAGTAGGGGAATCCGTAACAAGAGAACATAGGTTTAAGGTGAGAGGGGAAAGATTTAAAAGGAACCTAAGGGGTTTTTGAATAAAGGGTGGTGGATGTATGGAGCGAGCTGTCGGAGGAGGTAATTGAGGCATGTACTATCGCAATGTTTAAGAACCATTAAGATAGGTATATGGATAATGTAAGTTTAGAGTGATGTGGGCCTAATGCAGGCAGGTGGAACTAGTGTAGATAGGGCATGTTGGTCGATGTGGACAAGTTGAGCCGAAGGGCCTATTTCCATGCTGTATGACTTTGTGACAGGGACCTGCAGATAGAGTCATAGAGTCATTTGAGAATTAAGGGACAAAAGTTTAGAGGTAACATGAGGGGGAACTTCTTTACTCTGAGAGTGGTAGCTGTGTGGAATGAGCTTCCAGTGGAGACAGGTTTAATTTTATCATTAAAATATATATTGGATAGGTATATGGACGGGAAAGGAATGGAGGGTTATGGTCTGAGTGCAGGCAGATGGGACTAGGGGAGAGTAAGTGTTCGGCACGGACTAGAAGGGCCGAGATGGCCTGTTTCCGTGCTGTAATTGTTATATGGTTATTTGTTATGTTATATGGAAACAGGCATCATTGCCCAACCTGCCCGTGCCGACCAACATTTCAGATTGGGATCCTTCTACAGATTGATTTTGTTTTAGTTATTAGTAGGAGTGACATCCAATCCAACAGTTATGAAAATCTGTAATCTGGCACTACCAGGGCTGGCCTGGATTGGGCGCCACTCCATAAGACCCAGCACATGGACCGGACTTTGGAAATGGCGCCAAATCTGGCGACTCGAAAAATAATTTCACCGTGTTCTGCATTTGTGACAAAAAGCATGGCTGAACGTGAGTAAACATCCAACATAGGATGTGAGATTTGTAACTATTATCTCAATTGAACTCAAGGTTCACTACAAGTGTTTGCTTGTCCTGTCTGAAAATGCATCGCAGAACTCGGTTAATGAAAATGAGAGTTTTATTACAGATGTCATGCTTGATGCTAAGCACACTTTCTTTACCAATAGCTTGGCAATTTATTGTGACACAAACATAAAGGCGGAGTTTAATCAAGTAACATCTTAATGCTTTCTCTCTTGACACATGAATTATGTGCACTTTGATATGAGTACAATCTTTAGTACATCTCCCATATCAATTATGAAATACATCCACCCATCATTATTTTATGAACATAATGCTCTTAAAAAAGTCTAATTTATGAAATCATATCGCAAAGCACAAGTAATTTAATTTACTCATATGCAAACAACTAATATTAAATACCTTGTGAGAGATTCATTTACAGTTTATATATCTAATTTGAATATTAATTATTTCTTATTTACATTAATCTTTTATCTTTTTAATCTTGTTTGGAGACCTTCGAATTAGTTTTATGTTAAACTAAACTAATTCGAAGGTCTCCAAACAAGATTAAAAAGATAAAAGATTAATGTAAATTAATGTATATTAAAGATACAGCGCGGACACAGGCCCTTCGACGCACCGATTACATGTCGCCATCAGTCACACGTACACTAACACTAACACTATCCTACACACACCAGGGACAACTTACAATGATACAAAGTCAATTAACCTACAAACCTGCACGTCTTTGCAGTATGGGAGGAAACCGGAGCACCCAGAGAAAAACCAGGCAGGTCACGGGGAGAACGTACAAACTCCGTACAGACAGCATCCGTAGATCGAAACTGGGTCTCTGGCAATTTAAGGCAGCAACTCTACTGCTGTGCCACCGTGCTATAATATAATATATAATATAATATAATGTAATGTAATGTTATATAATGTAATATAATGTAATATCATATAATATCATATCATATCATATCATATCATATAAATATTTATTACAAATATTTGAGGCCTCTGCATGTACTTCATTATGTCATTTAATTACAGGAAACTTGAAAACGATACCCCTTCTTAAAGGAAAAATCACAGTAAATCACAGACAAGTCTCAAAGCAGCAGGATTTATGGAACTCCCTCCTGATCTGGTATAATAATCGGAAAGCCCATGCTGGGTAATCTTGTACCAACAATCCAGCAATCATCAGCCAATTTAGAGATTTCCTGACAAGTGTTTCCTGATCAGCATTCTTTCGGATTCTGATACAAACTAAGGAATTTTAGGAACAGGAAAAAGGTAATTTGGCCATTCAACTTCTTTTTGCCCTCATCCTCTTGTTTTAATCCTTCACATCCGCATCCATTTCTCTCTGGGGGGTGGGTGTGGGGGGGAGAACTCTCCTGAATCCATCCATTTATGCAGTTAACTTCTCTGTGATACAATAAACAATTTTCAGAGTTTATTGTATATTTTTCTGCATATTTTCTCCCATTCCCCACTAAACTGAAATCCCACAAGTAACATTTGCTATCCGGTGCCCAAGCTGCAGCTATTTGCATGAAAGGCTTGGGATGGTTATAAACGGATCTTTGGACTTCAGACTTCAGAGATGCAGAGCGGTAACAGGCCCTCGGCCCACTGAGTCCGCACCGACCAGTGATCATGCTGTACACTAGCTCTATCTTACACACTATGGACAATTTTTAATTTTACCTAAGCCAATAAACCTACAAACCTGTACATCTTTGGAGTGTGGGAGGAAACCGGAGCACCCAGAGAAAACCCACAGGGTCGCAGGGAGAACGTAGAAACTCCATATAGACAGCACCCATAGTCAAGATTGAACCCGGCTCTGTGGTGCTGTAAGGTAGTAACTCAACCACTGTGCCACTGTGCTGCTCCTGTTTCTCGTTGTCTCGTGCCTTCACATAGTGGATGAATTTAAGCAAGGAGCTGGAAAATAAACCATTCTACTTCCCATGTTATTGCCTGCAATTGAGCCAACACCACAGAGCAGATGAAAAGGAGCTCAATGTGCCTATTGTTATTTTTTCCCAATTTCTAACACTGATACCTAATCAAAAATGTAATCCCTGTCCAACATTTCCCAGTCACTGGCAGTGCGAAGTGCAATTTCTAAAGATTGAGAGGAGCAAATACATGCTTAATGGAGACACAAGGAACAAGTTAAGTTGGAATATTAGGAAAGATTTACAGAATTATTTTTGATTTTAATGATACAACGTAGAAACAGGCTCTTCTTCCCAATGAGCCCACGCCGACAGTGATCATGCCGTACACTGGCACTATTCTAAACTCTAGGGACAATTATACAACTTACCAAAGACAATTAACCTACAAACCTGCATGTCTTTGGAGTGTGGGAGGAAACCAGAGCAAGCGGAGAAAAAACTCACGCAATCACAGGGAGAACGTACAAACTCCGTATACACAGCACCCATAGTCAGGATCGAACCCATCTCTCTTGCGCTATGAGGCTGCAACTCTACCATTGCACCACGGTGCCGCCAGTGCAACTTTAGTTAAACTTTAACCGAGCATAAAGTTAAAAGCATGAGCTAAACATATATTTCTGCCTTTGGATGTGGTTGTGTGGAATGGATCTCCTGAGAAATAAACATTTACTTTAATACTTATTTGTGGCTTTTCCTCTTTATATCCTCTCTGCACAAGAGCTAACATTGGTAAATGTTGCCGTCTTGTACTCAAACATTTGTGACTTGCATGAAAACAATTTATTTATCAATTGATGATCTACTCTGGGCAGACAAGTATGTTTGTAGTTTCTCCCGGTAAGTAAACTACAAACTTTTGATGTTAAACCAGATTGTTGACTATGAATTGAGCATCAAACATAATTGACCTTGAAAGGCACAGCATGGAAAGAAGCAGCTCTTCTGTACACTGAGTCCCCACCAATTACCTGTTCACGCTAGTTCTCTATTTCTCTATTAATCCACTTTTGCATCCACACGTTACACATTTGGAACAATTTACTGAGGCCCATTAACCTACAAACCCACACATCTTTCGGATGTGCAAGGAAACCAAAGCACCTGGAGGAAATTCACGGGGTCACAGGGAGACATGCAATGTGCACACAGACAGGGCCCTAGGACAGGATCTAACTCTACTAGCTGTGCTACCCACTACTCAATTCTACCCATTCCTCAAAGCCATCCATTTCCACCGCCTGTCTCCTTCTTTATTGCAGCTCATTATCAGTCAAAATTCTCAACCATGACTAAGTTGCCTCCAGACTTCACTTTGACTATGGGTAAGCACCTTATATTCCACTTGGGGTCTGCATCCTGGGGGCATGCAGCACCTCATATGGAGAGTCTGGGGGCATGAACATTGAATTTTCACAATTTTGTTAGCCCTTGCTGTCTCCTCCCCTTCCTCAGCCCTCGGGCTCCTCCTCCTTTTTCCTTTCTTCTCCCCGCCTCCCCCACCCCTCATTAGTCTGAAGAAGGGTTTTGGCCCAAAACGTTGCCTATTTCCTTTGCTCCATAGATGCTGCTGCACCTGCTGAGTTTCTCCAGCATTTTTGTGTACCTTGGGGGGAAGTAGCGGCGCTGGGAACGGCTGCGGCTCGCCTGCAGTCCGTTTGTTTTTACTTTTTTGTGTTGTTTTTTTCATCTTGTTTAGTTAAGTTGTTGGTTTTTAGGTTTGTGTTATGTGTGGGGGGGTGGTGGGGGGTTGAAACAGGGCTTTCTGTCTCTCCCTGCGGGGGAATGCGACTTTCTTGTCGTATCCCCCTTCTCTGCCTCCATCTGCGCTGAGGCCTAATGGTGGAGCTGGCGACCTCGAGGCTCTGGAGGCAGAACCTGTCAGGACTCGACCTGGGCTCGCTCCCGTGAGGGCGGGAGACGCTCCCATGAGGGCGGCCTGGCTCAAGGGTAACGGTGCTCCTGTGAGGGCGGCCTGGCTCGAGGGTAACGCCGCTCCCGTGAGGGGCTGAGACGCTCCCGTGAGGGCGACCTGGCTTGAGGGTAATGGCGCTCACGTGAGGGGCTGAGATGCTCCCGGGAGGGCGGCCCGGCTCGAGGGTAACGGCGCTCCCGTGAGGGCGGCCCAGCTCGGGGGTAACGGTGCTCCCGTGAGGGCGGCCTGGTTTGAGGGTAACGGCGCTCCCGTGAGGGTGGCCTGGCTCAAGGGTAACGGTGCTCCCGTGAGGGCGGCCCGGCTCGGGGGTAACGGTGCTCCCGTGAGGGCGGCCCAGCTCGGGGGTAACGGTGCTCCCGTGAGGGCAGCCTGGTTTGAGGGTAACGGCGCTCCCGTGAGGGTGGCCTGGCTCAAGGGTGGAACGGCGCTCACGTGAGTCCGGGGTTCGGCCGCGGGCCAGTGGACGACATTGTCAACAGCTGCGTCCGCTGGACTGGAGGGCGGCAGCTTCGACCACCCCTGGGCTGCAGAGTTTGAACCGGCCGGTTCGCGGAGCTTGATGAGCCGCGGGACTGACTTACCATCGCCCGGTGGGGTATCGCCTCAGCGCAGAGGGAGAAGAGGCGGGAAGAGACAGCAGCCCTAAGATTTTTGCCTCCATCACAGTGAGGAGGTGCTTGGTGGACTCACTGTGGTGGATGTTAATTTGTGTTTACTGTCTGTTCTGTTGTTTATTATTATATGTATGGCTGCAGGTAATGACATTTTGTTCAGACCGTAAGGTCTGAATGACAAATAAAGGATCTAATTCTAATTCTAATTCTTCACTTTGACTATGTTGTTCTTGCTCACCTCCTATTTCGCAACTTCTATGAACTCAAGTAAAACTCAGCACCACACTGCATTCAGGTGGACTCATGCATTTAACTGCACCGAGAGATGCTGCCTGACCCACTGAGTTACTCCGGCATTTTGTGTCTACTCTATGGCTCACATGCCACAAAGCCATGTTTCCTTCCATCTTCCATCTATTCTTCCATCTAAGTTTTTGCTCATTGTCTTAAAACCTAAAAACTTAGTGACAATCTCAAAACACTTCCCTGAAGCACCTTGGAATATTTTACTCTGCTAAAGACATTAACTAAATGCAAGTTGCTGTGGTTTTTCAAATCTGTTTATTTCCTGTTCAGAGTGGAGTGAAATGCAAGACAAGGTATATATAATTGGACAATCCACCTTGGCAGATTTAGTGTAGTTTAGAGATGCAGCCTGGAAACAGGCCCTATGACCCACCGAGTCCACACCGACCAATGAACACCCATACACTAGTTCGATGTTATCCCAGTTTTGCATCCTACACACTAGGAGCAATTTTACCGAAGCCAATTAACCTACTGGCACATCTTAGGAATGTGGGAGGAAACTGGAGCACCCGGAAAAAAACTACAGTCACAGGGAGAACGTGCAAACTTTGTACAGACACCACCCGTAGTCAGGATCGAACCCAGGTCTCTGGTGCTGTAAGGCAGCTACTGCTGCACCCCCGCGCTGCCCAATTCTGCTCAATCGCAATAGCCCACCCCCCATCAGTCTGAAGAAGGGTTTTGGCCCGAAACGTTGCCTATTTCCTTCGCTCCATAGATGCTGCTGCACCCGCTGAGTTTCTCCAGCATTTTTGTGTACCTGCTCAATTGCAATGATGGATCTAATAAGACATTTTTGAACAATGTAACAATTTGTATATTGCAAACAAAGTGGTTCAGCTTAAAGTAACTAAATTGACCATAATGAAAAAAAGTTATTTATATTCACTAGTTTATACACATATTACCATATACTCGTTAATTGATTAAGAGTTTGCAATGGAAGAATTCCAAAGCATATATATCAAGTATCGTACCCTGCTCACAAGATTCCTGCTGCACTTGCAGAAAAGAGACATGTTCCACCTGCACCTATTGTGCCAGTAATTCTAAGCTTCTGCTCAGTTCAAATAAGTGCAACATGTATCTATCTAGTAAGTGTCGTCACTCTGATAAAACTGAGGCTCTACTAGAACAGACATGCAGATGCTGGTTTACACTGAAGATAGGCACAATGTGCTGGAGTAACTCAGTGAGTCTGGCAGCATCTCTGGAGAAAAACCATGGGTGACATTTTGGGTCGGAACCCTTCTTCAGGCTCCTTCTAATTACTATTCTCTTAGATTACTTCTCTGCTAATTAATATTGACAATGAATGTTGATGCAGAGGGAAATATTATTCTTGTCCCACTGTTGTTCTTAGTTTAGGTAAATCTGTCTTCTCTGCTGATCACATCCTCGATCCAAGATGGCGTCCTACCCAGGAGACTCTTTGTGTGCTGGTCACAGAAGTGGGTCTGCATTACAATCATTCCACTCTTTTACAACTCTACTCCTACAGCAACATGTATCATTATCATGCATCTGTACACTGAATGGCTCGATTTAAATCATGTATTGTCTTTCCGCTGACTGGTTAGCATGCAACAAAATCTTTTCACTGTACCTCGGTACACTTGACCATAAACTAAACTCAAACCTAAGGGAGACGGGTAGTCACACATGCAGATATTCTTGCATGCAATGCCTCTCATGCAGTATACTTGTCTAGCTTGGGCAGTTTACAACCCAGCGGTATGAATATTGAATTCTCTAACTTCAAGTAACCCTTGCATCCCCTCTCTCTCTGTCCTTCCCCCACCCTAGTCATTGTACTAGTTTCACTGGCATCCTGTTGAGTTTCACTGCCTGTATGACCACAGCCAACAATGGACCATTGTGGGCTCCACCTTTCCTTGATTATGGTTACTTTTTACATATATTTCATTAATTTGCTCTATATCTCTGTATAACGCTATCTACAGTATTTCTCTCATTTCCCTTTCCCCTGGCTCTCAGTCTAAAGAAGAGTCTCAACCCGAAACGTCACCAATTCCTTTCTTCCAGAAATGCTGCCTGACCCGCTGAGTTACTCCAGCTTTTTATGTCTAGCTTCGGTTTAAACCAGCATCTGCAATTCCTTCCGACACATATTGTGCAGGAACCAACTTGACTAACGTGACACATGCTTAAGATCATGTTGTTAAAAGCAAAATTAATAAATGGTGAATATAATCGCTGTCAATCCACTTCGACAACTGGAGTCACGCTAGCTGATAAATAGTGTTTGTTTTTGAGGTAGAACGAGGATTTAGATTGGCACGGTATTATTTTCAGGATGTGGTACCAGGCAGAGTGTTTCCTGTTTTCTATTAATTTACAGGCAAGCAGTCAAGCACAGTGAACACAAAACCCCATTGTTTGCTATTGTTTAAAGAATCCCACAAAGGGAGATCATTGCATTTCAAATTTTTTTGCAGCTCTACCAAAATAGACAAGATCTGTGTAAACAACAACAGTACACGGGAAGAACTGACGAGTCATTCGGCAACTGTGGAGGCAAGAGGTGTCAATCGATGTTTTATGTCAAGTCTGTGGATCGGGACTTTATCTGAAACATTGGTTTATCTCAACAGATGCTGACAGTTTAGTTTAGCTGAGTTTATTATTGTCACATGTACCGAGTCAGTCAGTGAAAATACTTTACATTATTACAATCAAGCCATCCACAGTGTACAGACGCAGGATAAAGGGCTTAACATTTAGTGCAAGATAATGTCTGATAAAGTCTGATTAAAGATAGTTAAAGGTCACCAATGATTGAGATGGGAGGTTAGGGCAACAGTCTAGCTGGTGAGAGGATGGTTCAGTTGCCTGATACCAGCTGGGAAGAACCTGCCCCTGATTCTGGAGGTATGGGTGCTCAAATTTGTATACCACTTGTCTGATGGGAGAGGGGAGTGTCTGGGGTGAGACTGATCCTTGATTATGCTGGTGGCCTTGCTGAGGCAGCGTGGTGTAGATTGAGTCATAGAAACATAGAAACATAGAAAACAGGTGCAGGAGTAGGCCATTCGGCCCTTCGAACCTGCACCGCCATTCAATATGATCATGGCTGATCATTCAACTCAGTATCCTGTACCTGCCTTCTCTCCATACCCCCTGATCCCTTTTGCCACAAGGGACACATCTAACTCCCTCTTAAATATAGCCAATGAACTGGCCTCAACTACCTTCTGTGGCAGATAATTCCACAGATTCACCACTCTGTGTGAAAAATGTTTTTCTCATCTCGGTCCTAAAAGACTTTCCCCTTTATCCTTAAACTGGGACCCCTTGTTCTGGACTTCCCCAACATCGGGAACAATCTAGCCTGTCCAACCCCTTAAGAAATTTGTAAGTTTCAATAAGATCCCCCCTCAATCTTCTAAATTCTAGCGAGTACAAGCCGAGTCTATCCAGTCTTTCTTCATATGAAAGTCCTGATATCCCAGGAATCAGTCTGCTGTCCATGGAAGGGCGGTTGGTTAGTGTGATGGTCTGAGCTATGTCCTCAACTCTCTGCAATTTCTTGCAATAGTGCTATTCCCAAAAACCATGCAGTGGTGCATTCCAATAAAATGCTTTCTACGGCGCTACATTAGAAGTTGGTGAGAGTTGCAGGGGACATAAGACACTTCCTAAGCCTTCTAAGGAAGTAGAGGCATTGGTGTGCTTTTTTGGCCGTTGCTTCAATGTGGCTGGTACAGGACAAATTGCTGGTGATATTTATTCCAAAGAACTTGAAGCTTTTGACCATCTCTACTTTGGCGCCATCAATGTATGAGTACTGTTTCACTTCCTGAAGTCAATCACAATCTCCTTTGAATTGCTGACATTGAGGGAGAGGTTGGTGTCTTGGCACCAGGTTACGAGGTTCTCAATCTTCTTTCTGTCCTCTGTCTCATCATTGTTGGATACCGTGTTGTCGTCTGTGAACCTGTAAATTGATTCACTCAGTTCTTCCACCGTTCTGTTTCTCATTTCAGTCTCCAGCATCTGCAGTCTCTTTTATCTTCTGGCAGTTCCATGTAAATAAAGATTAACTATGTATCAGGAACACACTGACCCACAAGAGTTGGCAGCACACAGATGTACAGGGACTAATCCTCAGAGTCCAATGGTACAATGGTTCTTTATTATCACGTTTACCAAGGTACAGTGAAATTCTTATTTTTGCAGACCGATCAGTAAGAATATTGCCATATATATGTGCAAACCTCAATTAAGTACAGAATGCATAGAAACAGCCCACTGAGACTTTGTGCAAGAGTCAACAGGTTTTGCTCTGCTTTCATAGTCCAACCTACAGCTTGCCATAAGACCCATTGCAGCCATCGCCAAGACCTGGATCACCAGTGTACCGCTGTCCCTCTTCTCACCCAGCAACTTTTATGCCTCGGGGGATCCTCCTGCAGCCTACCTTGAGGACGCGGAAGGAAACACCCACGGTTCTCCTTACTAACCCTTTGTCCAGTGTCCACCACTGTCATAAGGGTAGAAGGTTATAAGGCATAGGAGTAGAATTAGGCCATTCGGCCCATCAAGTCTACTCAGCCATCTCTCCCTCCATTCTCCTGCCGTCTCCCCATAAACTCTGACACCTGTACTAATCCAGAACCTATCTATCTCTGCCTTAAATATATCCACTGGCGGCCTACACAGCCTACTGTGGCAAAGAATTCCACAGATTCACCACCCTTTGACTAAAGACATTTCTCCTCATCTCCGTCATAAAATAATTTCTCCTCATCTCCTTCCTAACCATTTCTCCTTATCTCCTTCCTTTAATTCTGAGGCTATGACCTCTTGTCCTATACTCTCCCACTAGTGGAAACATCCTCTCCAAATTCACTCCATCCAAGCCTTTCTCTATTCTACATGTTTCAATGAGGTCCCCCCTCATTCGTCTAAACTCCAGTGGGTACAGGCCCGGTGCTGACTCCCTTTACCTCCCCGCTCTTTGGGCGCAGGCAGGAGATGAGCCTCGGGCATGGTTCCCACTCCAGGCGGGTTCCCGGATTGGTGGAGGGCGAGACAGTCCTGCCATGCATGGCTTGTCGGGAGTTCTTCTTCTTTGACTCAGGGTCAAACACTGGCAAGAAAACCTCTACCAGACTGCCAGCTTCTGTACTCGCTCACCTGATGAATCAGTGTTCCTTGTTGCCTAGTTCAGAATAGTTTAGTAGCAAGAGCACAGAATGAGCTCTGGGCAGGGGATTTGAATGTCCTCAACAAGACTGGCTAAGTAGCACCAGCACTGACCAAAAAAGGCAAGTCCTGAATGACAGAGATGCTAGACATATAATACTGGCATTCACCTCATTATTTGATAAAATTGACCAGGACATAGGCCTCCTCCATTGTAGCAATGTTACAAAATTTTGAGATTTAAAAAAGCAAGTCTGCAATTTATCCCATCAGATAAAGCATAAAAAGAAGTTTAATTTGACACCTAATTCACTTTCATATCTTCAGTATTAAAAAGGTTATGGTCATTTTCATACTTGGAAATTATCATCTTGTTCCCTATTGCTTTTGCTAAACTGTGATTGAGGACAGTCAAAAACCCATAACTTTATTAAAAATTAAGAAAACTGAAATAAATTTTCAGTTATTATAGATTGAAGCATTCTGAAACAAATATGAAAGAATCTTACTTGGATGACCTGAAATTAAAGCATATAATTAGTTAGTTACCCTATTTGTAGCTAATTACATAATTCAATTACTAGATCTAAACATCTATCCATTTCTAAAGAAAAGATCACCATTTTTATATAGCCTAAGTGTCCAAATAACATACACACAAGAATTCACAATATAACATGATTTTTAAATCTTATTGTCATGGATTTATAGGCCAAATGGAAGGAATTTAGTGTTTAATAGCTGCAAATTAATGGCCATTTAAATCATCTTGCGAGTGAGTTTTTCTGGAACGCGATCATTTGGAACGTTGCAGTTGCAGTGAATTTGAGCCCCATATTGGCAGGAAAAATACTGCCGGTTCGGAGGGGCTCCAAGTCACCTTCTCGCAACTTAAAATTTTGATTAAATGGTTCTTAAGAAGCACTTGTTAATGTAAAAATAAACAACCTACCTTGCCTTGTCCCCTACGTGAGATCCGTCCCGTTGTCGGCGTTCACGGCTTTAGAAGATGATTTTTAATTTACTATAACACTTAAATTATCCAACTTAGTTTAAAAATAAGTGCAGAGAACGGCAGTCGGAGCGATTTTTCTTGAGCAATTAAACAGGCTGATGAACATCGATTTAAACAGCCTGGAGGAAACGGCATTTTAAGCCCGCCCCCCTCTCCAACGCGCCAAAGTCGTGCACACGGGCAGTGACAGAACTGCAGCGCCACTGAAGGTAAGTTTTTGCAACATACCTATCCATTGGCAGCGTGAGGCCAAACACAAATTGGAGGAACAGCACCTCATATTTCGCTTGGGTAGCTTTCAACCCAGCATTATAAATTTTGATTTCTCGAGCTTCAAGTAACCCTTGCATCCCTCTCTCCATCCCTCCCACACCCTAGTCGTCATACTAGACGTCTTATTGAGTTTCATTGTCTGTATCTCATTGTCACCTAGTCCACAACCAACAATGGACCAGGTGTTCGCTGGTCAGTGCATACTCGGTGGGGAGAAGACACTCATCAGAGCAGAGGATGGAAGTGAAGATTACTTGCCCCAATAATCACTCAGCCACCCTCTCAAAGAGGAGCTGCCAAATGCCAGGAGGAAATAGCAAAATGACAGCATGCAAAAGCATATGATAAAGATCTGAGATGAAGCAATCAGGAAGGCTACTGATTCAACTGAAGCATCTCACTTCTGCAACGAGGAATCATTGTCGTCATTTTACATGCATGTATGATGAGTGTATGATGAATGTATGATGAGTGTATGTAGGGATAATGTATAATGAGCATTTGAAGGCACTGGGCCTGTAGTCGCTGGAGTTTCAGAAGGATGAGGGAGAGCATTATTGAAACTTACCAATTAGTGAAAGGCCTGGATAGAGTGGATGCTGAAAGGATGTCTCCACTAGTGGGAGTGTCTAGGACCTCAGGCCTTAGCCTCAGAATAAAAGGATGTACCTTTAGGAAGGAGATGAGGAAGAATTTCTTTAGTCAGAGGATGGTGAATCTGTGGAATTCATTGCCACAAACGGCTGTGAGGCCAAGTCATTAGTTATTTGTAAGGTGGAGATTGACAGAGTCTTGATTAGTAAGTGTGTCAGAGGTTATGGAGCAAAGGCAGGAGAATGGGGTTGAGAGGAAATAGATAGATCAGCCATGATTGAATGGCTGAATAAACTCAATAAGTCGAATAGCCTAATTCAGCTCCTATGATTTATGAACATGAATAGTTGATGTTTATTAGAGGGAAGATTCAGGTTGTGCTGAGCATAACACAAACAAATACATAATCTTTTCATTCAGCTCTTTTGATTCTTTAATGATTATGGCTCATTACATTGCTTTTGGATTGCCTTCATCTTTGGATCTCCCTGCTATTACCATCCACATATAACTAAATGTAACTGAGTGGGTGTGGTCCCACCTAGTTGGATAATGGTGAAGATACCGTGACAAAGGTTGATGCGGTTAATCATGTCAATATCAAGGTGAGACACAAAAGAAGAATAAATCAATAGATACAATCATACAGGATGTCATTATCACCTTTCATCAGTAATGTTTTAGTACCGTGGCAGGTGATGAACTTGACTGGAAGAGTTACGTTAGCTTAGTTCAGAAATACAGCACAGAAACACGCATTTCGGCCTACCAAGACCACGCTGACCATCGATCACCCATTCACAGTAGTTCTAGGTCATCACGCTTTCTCATCCACTCCCTAAATATTAGGGGTAATTTACAGAGGCCCTTTAATGCATGTTGAAATAAAAGTATTCTTGTGAAATGGGCAAACTCCAACCCCTTCCAATAAAGGGTCTACTTATTGTTGACCTTCTAAACCACTTGTTGGATTTGTCAGCTAACCTTTTCAGATTCCTGCACCTAGATACTCTGAACATTTCTCATTTGCAGCCTCTCTCCATTCAGATAATAATCTGCTTTTGATTCCTTTTACCAAAGCACATAACCACATCATTGGCCGCATTTAATTCCATTTGCCAGGTTTTTGTTCAGTTATTTAACCTACCTCTATTCCATGGCAGAATCACCGTGTCCTTATCACAACATTCCCTTCCACCTATTTTGGTATTATTGGCAAACTTTGAACACTCTACATTTTATTCCCTCGATACAACTGAGGGTCAAGACTGAGCCCTGGGCTCCTCCACTAGCTATATCCCTCCAGAGGAAACCTACGCGGTCACTGGGAGAACGTGCAAACTCCACGCAGACAGCAACTGAGGTCAGAATCGAACCCGGGTCTCCGACACTGAAATGAAACCATTTATTTCCTGTACTTTGTCGAGACCAAACGTAGACCCGATGACTGTTTCACTCATCCGCCGAGGCCTACAAAATCACCCGGTTGTCAACCATTTCAACTGCTCATCCCATTCCCACACTGACCTTTCTGTCCTGGGCCTCCTCCATTGCCAGAGTGAGGCCACACACAAGTTGGGGGAACAGCATCTTATATTTTGCTTGGGTAGCTTACAATTGAACACTGTATGAACATTGAATTCGCTATGTTTACGGAATTTCCACCTACACTCACCACCCTCTCCCCTTGCCACCTCCCCTCCCCCCAGTCATTTAACCCATTCCTCAGTTCACCACATTGTACCCTCTTGAGATCACACATTCTGTAGCCAGCAATGGGCCCACCAGGGCACCACTCTGCTTGAGGTCATTTGTAGCCAGCCCTGATTGGACCTAGTCTTTTCTCTCCACCAGTTCTTCACCCCTACTTTCAGTCTGAAGAAGGTTCCTGACCCGAAGCCTCATCCATCCTTTTTCTCCAGACATGCTGCCTGACCTGCTGAGTTACTCCAGCACTTTGTGCCTATCTTTGGTATAAACCAACATCTGCAGTTCTTTGTTTGCACAATTTATTTTATTCACTTGTTTTGCATGTGACGGCTAGTTTTCAATCCATCTAACAAAAATGTCTCCACTACCCTTGGGGTTTTAATTTATGCATATGAGGCACCTTTTGTCAAATACCTTTTGGAAATCTAAATACAATATATGCGCAAGTTATCAACCCTCAATCAATCCTCATAGATGCACAGAAATGGGTCTTGTTGGTCCACCTTATCCACGATGACCACCATTCTAATCCTACTTGCCCAAATTAGGCTTGCACCCTTCCATGCCTTTCCTGTCTGTATCTGTCCACAGGCCTTTTAAACGTTGTATTCCCACCACTTTCTCAAAAATTCAAGAACATTTGTCACACATGATTTATCTTTCAGAAGATCACATTAATTAAGTTTGATTATTCAGATTTCCTACATGATTAATTATTTCCTCTTTGATTATTAACTCTGGCATCTTGCCAACAGTAGATGTTTAACTGGTTTGCAGTTCTCCCTTTCTTTCTTCCTCCCTTTTTGAACAAGGGAGTGAGATTGGAGCAGTTTTCCAATCTCCTGCTGCTCTTGCTGCATTTGGTGAGTTTTGAGCCATTTCAACCAATAAGTCCACGATCCCCTTGAAACTGCTGGGATGCAGGCTATTGGGCCCCGCCAATCCATCTGCCTTTAGCCCCATAGGTTTCTCTGATCCTTTATTGCCTTGCGATTGGGATTTTCACAAATTATTTGAAATTATCCCATCCGATATCTAAGGGATATTTGCAGTGTCTCCACTGATGCAAAAATGTTAGTTAACATATCTGCCACTTCTTTAATAAATCACCAGCCTTGGTCTTGAGAGGTCCCACACCTACCTGAGCTGCCTTCTTCCTATTTATATATCCATAAAAACTATTAATGTTATACAGCCATAGTCATAGAGCTGCACATCACAGAAACAGGCCCTTTGTCCCACCTTGTCCACACCGAACAAGTTGGCATACTGGGCTAGTCCCATTTGCCGGCATTTGTCCAAATCTCTCTAAACATTTCCTATCCATATGTCTGTTCAAATACCTTTAGCAAATTGTAATTGTATCCACTCCTATAGCTTTCTCTGGCTTAAAAATACAAAGTTATATGTGTAAGAAGGAACTGCAAAGACACAAAATGCTGGAGTAACTCAGTGGGACGGGCAGCATCTCTGGAGAGAAGGAATGGGTGACGTTTCGGGTCGAGACCCTTCTTCAGACTCATTGGAAGCGAGACTGTTGTTTTGATATTACACACAGGTTTAAACTCAAAATCAGTTTTCCTCCTTCTTATGAGATCTTTTGCTGTTGGACCCTTCACAAAACTCACCATTTTAACCTACCACCAGAGGTCACATCCATTTTCATTGGGTTGACAACCCATATCTGCCATATTTGATTCCTCTTTCCACTTTCTGTCTTGAGGATTTCTCCTTGTGGTTTCCAATCGGGAGGATGTGGAAAAGGAGAACCTGTGAATACATATAGACAGGTAACTCTGCAGCACAGTATTACCAATCACACTATCTCAACTGGGAGGGTAGGTTGAGCATTAGGCAGTTATGAATATACAAATTCAAAATATCATGCAGGAGGTAGATGTTTTAATAATTAAAAGGGAAAATGTAATAAAAGATAGAACATTTTAAAACCCGTCAGCAGATCAGGCTGCACACGTGGAAGAAAAATGAGTGGGCAAAAGTAATGTTAAGTTGCAGAGAAGATGGTGGAAGAGATTGTCATGGCAAAAAATATATCTTTGTTCCTGGACAAATGGGTTAATGACGATGGGCAGACTGTGCGTATACTAGCCCTGTTTCTTGAAAGTTAAACACAAAGCTGTAGGACAAGGGGTCACAGTTTAAGGATAAGGGGGAAATCTTTCAGGACCGAGATGAGAAAAACATTTTTCACACAGAGAGTGGTGAATCTGTGAAATTCTCTGCCACAGAAGGTGGTTGAGGCCAGTTCTTTGGCTATATTTAAGAGGGAGTTAGATGTGGCCCTTGTGTATGGAGAGAAGGCAGGTACAGGATACTTAGTTGGATGATCAGCCATGATCATATTGAATGGCGGTGCAGGCTCGAAGGGCCGAATGGCCTACTCCTGCACCTATTTTCTATGTTTCTATATCCAGCAAGTCACAATGTGCTAATGCATACTTTCTCTCTATCCCTCAATGATAACACCCTCCAGAGTGATTCTGAAAGTCCAGGTGCCATTCCCCCAGTGTTCAGCTCCCAAATACTGGTGGAATGACCACTGCTGGTTGCAGCCACAGAACACCTCATATTTCAAAGATTCAAGACTGGCTTCAAGGCTAGCTTCAACTAACGTTCATCACTCGCAAAATTGAGCCACATACCTGGAGATGCAGTGTGAAAACAGGCTCTTTTGCCCAATGAGTCCAGGCCGACCATTGACCATCCATTCACACACTAGTTCTATGTTTCCCCACTTTCCCATCCACTCCCTACACTCTAGGGGCAATTTACAAAAGCCAATTGGCCTACAAACCCTCACATTTTGGGGGCGTGGGAGGTAAACCAGACCACCCAGAGGAAACCCACGCAGTCACTGGGGAAATGTGCAAACCCCACGCAGAATGTGCCCGAGGTCAGGATTGAACCTTGTTCTCTGGGCGCTGTGAGGTGGCAGCTTTGCCAGCTTCGCAACCATGCTGCCCAGTGAAAGCCCCTCTGAAAAATAAACTTATAAAAGCTTTCAACATATGTTTTATTTGTTTTCACATTATATCAATTATATTTCTGTGTTTGACATGATCTGTATTCTACCACCCATGTATCATGAATACAAGCCTTGAGTTTGTGCTGTTGATCCTGGTTTGGCTTCTCTTGTGTTTGGGCCCAAACTGACTGACTTGGTTCCTTTCAAACACATACCTCAGTTATACTGACGTGCAGGAGTCAGAATGAATCCACACCAGCAGCCATCTGGCACTTACATGTAAACAAAAGTTCAAACCCTGCTGAGTTCTCTGGGCACCGACAGTAAATCTGTTCTTCGTTTTCACAAGTGAGCCCTTTTTCTTTCAGCTTCACCAACATTTCTTGACTGGATGTCAACTTGTCAAAATAAATACAAACAGCATTTTCTGCACTACCTCTCTCCACTACCTCTGCCTTGGCCCACAGAAACAGTGTGGCAGTGAACAGTAGCTCGATCAGGAAGAAAGAATCATGTTTTGATTATAATCAGTCATCAAAAACCTGCTTAAAAACAGAACAGACCGCAACATCAGCAACGGTTAATACTTGATCAATTTGTGCGGCTTTTTCCTACAGTTTCCATGAAAATGAAATGACAAACACTGTCTTTATTTGTACGGATCATGTTTCAGTTACATGTAGGCCCAACTAGCATTTAAACAGATTTGTTGAAACCAACAGTAAAATGAATCTGTTTGAAAGGTTTTGGAACTAAAAAGGAACATGCATCCTGTAGGCACACTGTGTTGAACGTAGGGAGGAATTCAAAAACCAGGAGGCTTCCTGATTACATTTTGACATTATCATAAGTTGTTGGCAGGTGTTCAAAAATTAGGCGTTTTGATTGATTTTTCCACGGAGAGTGGTGGGGGCTTGGAATGTACTGACTGGGGTGATGGTGGAGGCAGAATCGATAGTGTCGTTTAAGAGGCTTTTAGATAGGCATGTGGAAGTGTAGGGAATAGATGGATATTGGTCATGTACAGACTGACGAGATCAGTTCAACTTGGCATCATGTTCGGCACAGACAATTTGGACCGAAGGGCCCCATTCTTGTGCTGAACCATTCTCTGTTCCTTGTTCTATTTGGTGTGGTGTAGAGAGCCATATGGATACCCATATGTGTATCCAAAAGCCTCTTAAATACATCTTAAATCTAATATCATACTTATATAATATTATATTGAATATAGAAATACCTACAACAGATAATATTAGAAGAGATTGGGAACAAGAACTAGCTATAAAAATTTCAAAAGAGAGCTGGGATAAACACTTATTATATGCGCATAAATGCTCAATCAACGTACGACATACTCTAATCCAATATAAAACATTACATAGACTATATTATTCAAAAACTAAAATAAATAAACTTTTCCCCAATGTCTCACCCATTTGTGATAAATGTCAGTCACAAGAAGCTAATATAGTGCACTCTTTTGTTTTCTGTATAAAAATTCAAAAATTCTGGAACAAAATATTTGAAATCTTTACAAAATTATTTAAAAGCCTCTTAAATACATCAGGATTGTATTCCTAATGTTGACCTGAAGCGCTACATCCTTCCATTACAGCTCAGTTATGGAGCTTGATCATCTTCAGGGTCACTGTGGTTGGAGAGATTTTTCCTTGGATTTTGTCCAGCAGGTGCCTGGAATGACATCTGAAAATCTCTCTTGTTGAAGCATCGAACTAGTGGACTGTCATCTGCCACTTACGGTGAAATTCCACACTTCAACTTACCGGCATGGTTTCGGTCAGTGCTAACTGGCTGCAGGTGCTGCTAACTACTGTCAAAATTAGATCCTGTGAACAATATGAGAAATGAACACGGCGGATAATAGTCTTTGGATACTGAAATTATCATATCAAAGTGAGCATGGACTCTGTGTGTCCTCTGTACCAGGACAAATACTTCATTCCAATCCTAGTCGGCATTTTCTTCTACATGGCTGGAACATCGAAAACCTAGTCCGCATTTTCCTGTACATGACCGTACCGCACAGGAACAAGTCTTCCGGCCCACAATGTCTGCGCCGAACATGATGCCATGTTAAACTGATCTCCTCTGCCTGCACTTGACCAATATTGCTTTCATATCCATGTACCTCTTAAACGCCACTATTGTTTTGGCCGCCACCACCACACCTGGCAGCACATTTCATGCGCTCACCAACCTGCCCCTTGGAATTTGGCTCCTCACCTTAAAGTTCAAAGGTTCAAAGGGGTTCAGTCAGTTTATTGTCTCGTGTACCAATTAAGGTACAGTGAAACTCGAATTACCATACAGCCATCCAACAAGACACACAACTACATAAAAGTTAACATTAACATCCACCAGTTATGTCTTCTAGTTAGCTTCTATGGTCTTCGGATCCAAAGGTGAAGACCACCCACTGAGACCAGGCTGACACTTCAAAAGCATTGAAATCAGAGCTCAATTTATACTGCTATCTAATTTCACTACAAGGCCATGTAAGCTCTTTGATATTCTTAATTTTAAAAAATAAGTCCGTACTTAAGTTTGTCACTCACTGAAACATATCAGGTTTTTAGGATGTGATGGGAAGAGAAGAAAATAAAATCTTTAATTATGTCAAATTCATTTGGAATCTATCAGATTTAAAATTGCTGACAAAGAATTAAAAATTGATAAAGTACAAAGTTCACATCAGCCTGAGCTTAGATGTGTGAGAATTTGAAACATGAAAGAAATAGAAACTGATGAGAAAAATGAAACCCATTGCCTATTGGACCAGAAAACATTATATAAAAATGTAGTTAATGACAATATTCTTATCTGTCTTTTTCTAAATGCAAAAGTCAACAAATGAAGAACAGGTTTATACAAGGCTGGAAATGTATTTGGCACAATTTTGTACATTGGATACAAAAGATCATCAAACAGGGTGGAATGTTACATTCCACACAGGGTGGAATGTTACATAAATTCAGAAGTTCATAAGTTATAGGAGCAAAATTAGGCCATTCAGCCCATCAAGTCTATTCCGCCATTCAATCATGGCTGATTTATGTTTCCCTCTCACCCTCATTCTCCTGCCTTCTTTCCATAACCCCTGATACCCACACTAATCAAAATTCTGTCAATCTCCACTTTAAAAATGCCCAATGACTTGGCCTTAACAGCTGCCTGTGGCAATGATTTCCACAGAATCATCACCCTCTGACTAAATAAATTCCTCCTCATCTCCTTTCTAAAGGTACATCCTTTTATTCTGAGGCTTTGCCGCCTGGTCCTAGACTCTTCCACATCCACTCTATCCAGGCCTTGCATTATTCAGTAAGTTTCAATGAAGTCCCCCTTCATAAGAAGGCAGCTTGCATAAATGTAAGAACAGGTGAAGTCTACTTTGTAAAGTGATCTATTGAACATTGGATCCATTATTTCCCTCATACCTGTCTTCCACCATGCAGTCCACATTGACCATGCATTAAATATGCACCATGAACTACAAAGAAAGCCCCCTCCGTTCCAATTAAATGAAAAATGGGAAAGGAAAGCATCGTCTGTGTTTATGTGAAGACTCATGTTGTTTGAGAATTTCTTACTTGAATAGAAGTGGTCAATATATTCTGGAGATCAATTTTTTTTTGAACAATTAAAGTCTCAATGTTTCATATCCTTGCTTTATATGAAGAGAAACATTATCTTATTCATTTGGGAACTGCTGAAATATTGATAATTTGATGGATGTGTGCAAGCATTCACATAGCAGGATTCCGGCCATCTAATTTTCATCTGAAAATATGAAAAACACACATGTAGTGAACTAATGTTTTAACTTATTGGAGCAAACTACCACTGCCACTGTGAAGTAGGCATCGTTTCATTTAATAAGATGGCCATTTATTAAAAATGACTAGAAACCAGCTGCTAATGATTGTGGAGCTGTTCTGTAAAGCTCTATGGCTTCACTTGCATAACAAATTAGGTGTATAATTTATATATGAATCAACTGATTAGGCCAGGGTTACAACTGTGTGTTCTACTCCACAGACCTATACTTCTTACATTCTGATTAATGAATGCTTTTAAAATCAATCTTTTTTTGAGAGCCAAGAGTCAACAAACACACACACACACACACACACACACACACACACACACACACACACACACACACACACACACACACACACACACACACACACACACACACACACACACACACACACACACACACACACACACACACACACACACACACACACACACACACACACACACACACACACACACACACACACACACACACACACACACACACACACACACACACACACACACACACACACACACACACACACACACACACACACACATATATATATATCTATTATATATATATAAAACTCAATTCCGTCCGTCCGCCTGCAGTACGGATCCCTTCCTGCCTTTCGATTCGTGCCCGATACTCGCAGATGTCCAATCGGAATGGCCGATGCTCGCAGATGTCCAATCGGAATGGATTCATTTGCATGTACGGCTGCCGGCTGCATTTCTTCCTTTGATTCATTGCCACGCCCAATCCAGACGCTCAATCTCCGAGATATTTTCCATTTCGGTAGAGATTTCGCTTTTCTTTCTAAGTATCCACTCCTCATTTCATTTCGTCGTGTTGAAGTACATGTCAGCAGAAAGACAAAACATGATTACAATTGAGCTATTTAGTGTATAGATACATGATAAGGGAAAAACGTTTAGTGCAAGGATAGTCCGAGAGACACCAAAGAGATATATATTAGTCCAGCACTGGGTAGGATGATTCAGTTGACTGATAACAGCTGGGAAGAAACTGTCCCTGATTCTGGGGGGGTGTGTTTTCACACCTTTTGCTTGTGGGGAGAGGGGGGAAGAGGGAGTGGCCAGGCTGGCCTTGCCAAGGTAGTGTGAAGTATAAATGGAGTCAATAGAAGGGAGGTTGGTTTGTGTGATGGTCTGGGCTGCGTCCCTAATTCGCTGCAATTTCATGCGGTCCTGGATGGAGCTGATCCCCAACCGAGTTGTGATGCATCCCAATAATATACTTTCTATGGTGCATCTGTAAAAGTTGGAGTGAGTTGCAGGGGACATTCCAAACTTCCTAAGCCTTCTAAGGAGTAGAGACATTGGTGTGCTTTCTAGTTCTTTGCTTCAATAAGGGCATAAAATGTATCTTTGTGCATTTTTGGCTAAGTCAAAGAGTTATTGGATATGTGTAAGAAATTGTAGAATTCATTTGAACATTTGGTCAGTACAGACCCATTCACTGTGACTACATAGGTTTTCTCCGGGTGCTCCAGTTTCCTCCCACATTCCAAAGACATGCAGGCTTGTAGGTTAATTGCCTTCTATAAATTGTCCCTAGTGTATAGTTCGAACCAGTGTGGGGTGATCATTGGTCGGCGTGAACTCAGTGGGCCAAAGGTTCCACATTTTATCTCTAAATTAAAACTGGGTATCACAGTGGCACAGCTGGTGAAGCTGCTGCCTCACTGCAGTCTGAAGAGTTCTGATCCAAAACATCACCTATACCTTTTCTCCAGAGATGGTGCCAGACCCACTGTTACTCCAGCATTTTGTGTTTATCTTCGGCATAAAGCAGAATCTGCCGTTTCTTCCAGCACAGAAACAGATCTTTTGTCCCACACAGTCCACGCTGAACATCGAGTGCCAAGTTCAACGTTCAATGGTATTTTATTGTAGAAACAAGGAAGTGGAAATGCTAGTTTACAGAAAAAGGCATGAAGTGCTGGAGTAACTCAGCGGGTCAGGCAGCATCTATGGAGAACATGGACGTTTTGGGATGGGACGTCTTCATTGCCCGTGCTTGATTTGCATTCCCCTTTTCAGAATATGTTCATAAGGCACAGGAGCAGAATAAGGCCATTCGGCCCATTCAGTCTACTCCCCATTCAATCATGGCTGAACTATCTTTCCCTCTCAACCCCATTCTCCTGTCTTCTCCCATTAACCTTTAAACCTGTCAATCTCTGCATTAAAAATACCCATTGACCTGGCCTCCACAGCCATCTGTGGCGAATTCCACAGTGTCACCCTCTGACTAAAGATATTCTTCCTCATCTCCTTTCAAACTGGGGAATCCAATTTTCACGCCGGGGTATCAGGTTACTTTGCATTGCTTTTGACAGTGCTCTGTCATTTGCTGCATGCATTTGCACCTTGATTGCATGAAGCCCTGGGACTGGTGTACTGCATATGTTGCCTCCTTAATTCACTAAATTTAGCAAAACATATATACGTTGGAAACTGCTGCCATCTTCCTACTCATTTATAGTTTTGCTAAAATTAATAATTGGAATCAGGATCAATCCTGACTGCGGGTGCTATTGGTACGGAGTTTGTGCCTTCTCACTGTGACCGTGTGGATTCTTCCCGGTTGCTCCAGTTTCCTCCCACACTTCAAAGATATTTTCTAAGATATGAAGTAGCAATTTATTTTGTTGTGTTTATGTTGGGGCATAGATACTTAAAACCACATGAAACCAAGTTCTAATAGTCAGCGAAAGAGTTGATTTCCTTGTAACTCAATGTTGAATAGCGGGTGTATTCGAAGTAGTAAATTATGTGTTGTTGGAATGCTGTAGTGTCGACAAGGTCACATTTCTTACTTACAGCATTTCTAGTTGTGTGAAAGGGAGGAAAATGTGTGCCACTAAATCACTGCACGGCTTGTAAGATGATCCAGCAATGGTTAATATAAGGACTTTCAACACATTGATCTATCAACGATGAAGAAGTTGCGATGTAAACCCAGATCAGGATGGTATCTGACTTGCAGTGAGGAACAGGAACGAGAAACTTGTAGATAAATATAGAAACTAGAACATAGAACAGTACAGCACAAGAACAGGCCCTTCAGCCCACAATGTCTATGCCAAACTGTCCCTAGTGTGTAACCATATAACCATATAACAATTACAGCACGGAAACAGGCCATCTCGACCCTTCTAGTCCGTGCTGAACACATAATCTCCCCTAGTCCCATATACCTGCGCTCAGACCATAACCCTCCATTCCCTTCCCATCCATATAACTATCCAATTTATTTTTAAATGATAAAAACGAACCTGCCTCCACCACCTCCACTGGAAGCTCATTCCACACAGCTACCACTCTCTGAGTAAAGAAGTTCCCCCTCATGTTACCCCTAAACTTCAGTCCCTTAATTCTCATGTCATGTCCCCTTGTTTGAATCTTCCCTACTCTCAGTGGGAAATGCTTTTCCACGTCAACTCTGTCTATCCCCCTCATCATTTTAAAAACCTCTATCAAGTCCCCCCTTAATTAAAGTAGAGCACAAATTGGCAGTTGTAGTTAGTGCTAGTGTAAGGGGTGATTGCTGGTCGGTGCATACTTGGTGAGCCAAAGGGCTTGTTTCAACACTGTATCGCTAAATAAAAAATCTGCTTTGTTTAAGGTAATTGATTGGCATGAACATCACTTGAATGTTATCTGTCACACGTTAGTCTGGAATTGGATGGCGTTCAGTGGAACTTTGATGATTTATGTTTTAGAAACATAGTGTGGAAACAGGCCTTGAGACTGCACCGACCAACAATTACCTATGCACCAGTTCTATCAAACACACTCAGGACAATTTACTGAAGCCAAATAACATAAAAACCTGCACATCTTTCGAATGTGGGAGGAAAACTGGAGCCTCCAGAGAAAACATATGCAGCCACAGGGAGAATGTGTAAGCTCCACACATACAGCACCCGAGCTCAGGATCGAACTCGGGTCTCTGGCACTGTGAGGCAGTGGCTCTACCAGCTGCCCCACTGTGCTGCCCCCCTGTTAAAGACACTTTACATTCTTTAACTTCACTTTTAAAATTATTTTAATGGACTTTAACAAACATTTAATCACATTTACTTTTGTTTTAGATTCCTATCTGAACAGTTGCTAGAGACAATAATTTAAAGGGCTTGATATCAGCATGCTGTAAAAGGGCTATTGTGGCATTCCAGGACGGAGAACCCCAGTAAGGCCTGGTTAGCGGCTGGATCCTGCTCCACCTTGTGGGTGATTATTGGGAGTGGTGAGCCAGCTGGGCCAGTTTGTATCTCTGCTTCAGTTCGCTGTGAGTGTATGGATGGCTACTACTCACTGGACCAAATGTGGTATGATTCAACCCATGATTTCTCAACTCGCTGCTGAACAGTAGGATACTTCTAAAAGAGATCAGAAGACCATAAAGAACAATTCCTGTAGCAATGCATAATGCATTGGGAAAGTTTGGAAATGCATATCTCCAGTGGAAAGACTATACATAATTACAATTGAGCCATTCGCAGTGTATAGATACATGATAAAGGGAATGACGTTTAGTGCAAGATATAGTCCAATTAAAGATAGTCCGAGGATCTCCAATGAGGTAGATGGCAGGTCGGGGCCGCTCTCTGGTTGTTGATAGGATGGTTCAGTTGCCTGATAACAGCTGTAAAGAAACTGTCCCTGAATCTGGATGTGTGCGTTTTCTCACTTCTGTATCTCTTGCCTGATGGGAGAGGGGAGAAGCTCAGTTCTCCGTAACTCAGTTCTAATTGCAAATTCTAGCACATTGGCTCAAATGTTGAACCAGTCCCATTCCTCACAATGGGAGAAAAAAATACTGATGTAATTCTGCAATTGCACAGAATTTCTGTTATTCTTACAACATATCCTGTTTAGTTCTTCTTCAATATATGAAATCATTTTAGAAACATAGAAACATAGAAATTAGGTGCAGGAGTAGGCCATTCGGCCCTTCGAGCCTGCACCGCCATTCAATATGATCATAGCTGATCATCCAACTCAGTATCCCGTACCTGCTTTCTCTCTATACCCTCTGATCCCCTTAGCCACAAGGGCCACATCTAACTCCCTCTTAAATCTAGCCAATGAACTGGCCTCGACTACCCTCTGTGGCAGAGTGTTCCAGAGATTCACCACTCTCTGTGTGAAAAAGGTTCTTCTCATCTTGGTTTTAAAGGATTTCCCCCTTATCCTTAAGCTGTGACCCCTTGTCCTGGACTTCCCCAACATCGGGAGCAATCTTCCTGCATCTGGCCTGTCCAACCTCTTAAGAATGTTGTAAGTTTCTATAAGATCCCCTCTCAATCTCCTAAATTCTAGGGAGTATAAACCAAGTCTATCCAGTCTTTCTTCATAAGACAGTCCTGACATCCCAGGAATCAGTCTGGTGAACCTTCTCTGCACTCCCTCTATGGCAATAATGTCCTTCCTCAGATTTGGAGACCAGATTTTCCTTTAATATCCAAAAATAAACAGGATGCACTGTACGTGTCTTGTAATTCATGAGATAAAAAGTGGTCTGAATAACTTCTCGACAGCCACTAACTTATTATTCGTCAATTCAGATGTGTGATTTATCATTGTTAATTTCTAAATATTTTGGATATTGAAATCACAAATTTGGTTGTATAATACTTGACCTCCTGAACCCCTGAACCTTAAAAATTGTTATTTTAACGTATTCCGTATTTTAGCCTTTATGAGTATTTTCTGTGAAATTGACTTTAGTTGTTAATTATTTTTTATATTTTTAATGCAATTTAGTTAAGTCACAATACCTTTAAAAAAATAATGATTATATTTTACTCTCTTGCGTTGACTTGTTAAATTATTGCTTAATGGGCACTTAATCTGAACATTTACATTTGAGTTTCACTTACAAAGATCCAATGTGCATTGGATCATTCATTGGTATTGGTGTTGTTTTATTAATGTTATATGTAACAAGGATCAGTGTAAAATCTTGTATGTGTGCTATCCAGTCAAATCATGCTATATCTGTGTGCAATCAAGCCATACACGTACAACAATTAATTCAAAGGGAAAATACCAGAGTACTGAATATAGTTACAGTGTTATAGTCTTAGAGTGATACAGTGTGGAAACTGGCCCTTCGGCCCAACTCGCCCACATCGGCCAAAAATGTCCCAGCTACACTAGCCCCACTTGCCTGCACTTGCTCCATTTCCCACCAAACCTGTCCTATCCATGTTTAACTGTTTCTTAAACGATGGGATAGTCCCAGCCTCTACTACCTCTTCTGGCAGTTTGTTCCATACACCCACCACCCTTTGTGTGAAAAAGTTACCCCCCGGATTCTGTTTTGATATCTGTCTACTTGTAAAATAAGTAAACTAGTATATAATATACCGAGGAAGATGGCTGCACACACACTTGTGTTGCAATCCAAAGTCAAAGTCAAAGTCAAAGTTTATTTCCAAGTCAAAGGTCACTGACTGATTTCCTGAGCATGTGCGAGAATGAGCACAGCTCATATGCATAAATTACATGGATATTGTCACATCCTTTCCTTTTTGACATTTTGGGATTACATTTCCGATGATCCCAAAACAAGTAAACGTAAACACTTTTGATAATATTACACCATAGTAATATGGTTTAACTTAACAGAATAAAACAACTGTTCTGTCTTATTTCATAATTTCAATCATAGTCACACTTGTGACATTTCAATAACATAAACTAATCTTCACATGCTTTCTTCTCACAAGCATGTAGGTAAATCACAGCAAAACACATTACTTTGTGACATACTCGCCATACCGTTCTGGTGGTCAGCTCTACCTGCTCTAATCTTTGTGATGGTGTTTCTTTCAGAAGTGTCTTTCTTTTCAGTAGATACATTCTGTGCATCACTTCTTGTTTCTTCTCTTGTGTCACTTTGTATTTGTTTAGATTTATCTGTGTTGAGAGTTTCACGAGTTGCCTCGTTTTCCGGTGATGCATGTTGTGTTGGTCTTTTCCATGTCAGCTGAGGTGGCAAAGGTGTCCCAGTCTTCTCCACATCTGGTGGTTTCTCTGGAGTTATGTGTGGAGGTAGTTCTCCGGTCTTCTTCAGATCCACTCGATTACGTTGGATTAGAAGTCCTGACTCTGTCTCAACTTCGTATGATCTCTTATCCAGTCGTCTCTGAACTGTTGCTCTCTGCCATCTGGTATCTCCTAGTTTGTAGGGTTTGTGTCTTATGACATCACCTTCTTCCAGGATTTTCTGATCCTTGACATGTCGGTTGTAGATTTTTTACTGTTTTCCTGCAAATCTTCATATTTTTCCTTGATTCTGTATCTCAGCACCACGTGGTTTGAGGAGGTTAGATGTAGTTGGATGTCTTTGTTCTCCTTCCATGTAGTCTTTGTGCAGGACTACTGTTCAATCCTTGTGCAGGAGTATTGCGTAATTCCAGTAATTGCCAAGTAAACATCTGTCTTAGAGTAATTAGTTTTCTTCAGCACTTGCTTAGCTGCCTTGACTGCCGATTCCACCTTTCCATTAGCTTGGCTATGTCTTGGAGAAATTGTGTAGTGGTCAAATGCCCATTTCCTGGCAAATTTGGCGAACTCCTCTGATGAGAACTGTGTCCCATTGTCACTTACCACCACAGTGCTGGGAATTCCGTATCTTGCAAAGTGGCTCTTGAGTTTCACAATGATTGTCCTGCTGCTCAGGTTGTACAGTCTGTCTATCTCCCAGAAATTAGATAGATAGTCTACTGGGATTAAATTGTGCTTTCCCTCCGGTTCAAACATATCGGTTCCCGCTTTCTCTCATGGTCGATCTGGGAGGTCAGGGGGCATCAGAGTTTCTTTCTGATTCTGTAGTTCGTACGTTCTGCAGGCTTCACAATTTGAAATGAACTGTTTCACATCAGAGTTCATTCCGGGCCAGAAAATGCATTCTCTAGCATGTCTGATGGTTCCTTCAACTCCCAGGTGAGAGGTGTGGAGTGCCTCCTTCATATCTCTACGTAGAGTGACAGGGATTACGACTCTCTCTTAACTGTTTGTAGTGTTTCATCTACCCTGGTGTGGGCTTGGATGCATTTGACCTTGTCCTCTCCCATGCTCAAGGACTCAACTACGTTGACATCAGTGAATCTGAGTGATCCTGTGGTGTCAGGGAGGAATGCTCGGGAGAGCATATCTGCTAGATGCATGTCTTTTCCCCTTACCCACTTGATCTCAATGTTGTAGTGTGGCATCCTCATCATCATGGAGACGTCTTGGTGCTCTATGCAGAGGCTTTTTGACTATGACTTCCAATGGCTTGTGGTCACTCTCCACGATCACTCTCCGTCCGTAGGTGTAGTGATGGAAGCGCTCAAGGGCAAACACTATTGCTAGTGCCTCATTTACAATCTGAGCATATCTCTGCTCGGTTTCCGTCAATGCTTGACTCACATAGGACAGTGGTTGTGTTAATCCTGGCTAAATTGGACCAGCTAGGACTTCAAAATAGGGTGAAGTTTCAGGGTTGGTGGGAGATTTGGTCAAATTGGAATTATTCTCTGCAGAGCTGGGACAGGTTGCGAAGAGGTGCCAGACTGTCTGGAGCTTAGATACAATTTGCAAGCAAAGAATGGGAAGTCCTGCAAGCCCTATCAATTTGGTGTAAAATGCATAGAATGGATTGGATGGCTGCAAACCAGACATACACCTTGTAAGTAGTTGTAAATAATGTTGCAGAGTCTGACTTTGCTAAGTGTCGATTGGATGAAGTGTTGAGCCTTGTCTGAGTTTTCTGTTAATCAGGGTAAATGTTTCCAAGTTGACTTCATCTCGAAGTCCGTTGTGAATACAATGTATTGAACTGTTGTATCATTGGGTTAGGGGAATGCCTGCTATGTATGAGGTTAATCAATATCTGTAATTGGGTGATTAAGAGACCACCCCCATGTGGTTCGGCCCTCGAGGTCCCGGGACCTATAAAAGTCCGTGATCACGAGGCTCAGCATCGATCTTCTGGAAGAGTGCTCAGGACCGGGTACCTTTCTGGAGTGCCTCTGTCTGTGCGAGGCCTAGAGGGCTTGAACAGGCAGACGCAAGGAGCTAACCAGTGGTGGGAAAGGTACAGTGTGTGATCTGTGGCGCGCATTTGGTAAAATAAAATTTAGTTGATTCGTGCTTGATTCAGTGTTTTTACTGAAACTAGACTGGGTGGGAGCTTAGAAATGAGCAATTATCAGTTGTCCTTTCTGCATAAGTGTTGCACCTAGACCTGCATTGCTTGCATCACATTGTATGGTCAGCTGTTCATCTGGTGTGTAGTACGCCAGGATAGGTGTCGTTGTCAACAGCTCCTTGATCTTTGACATTGCCATGTCATGTTCTGATGACCATTCCCACTCTGCTTCTTTGTGGGTCAATCTCCTCAAAGACTCAAATGTGTCCGACAACCTTGGCAGGAATCTTGCCAAGTAGTTTACGCTGCCTTGTAATCTTTGGATTTCTGTTGGATTGGTAGTGTTGGGCATCTCTAGGATAGCTTGGATCTTCTTAAGTTCCCGTTTCAGGCCACAATCTGTAATTATATGTCCTAGAAATGTGATACACATAGTTTTCACTACTGACTTCTTCCGGTTCAGCTTGATGCTTCTGTCTCTGCATCGTTGAAGAAGATTTTGCCGTCTTGCAAAATCATTTTGCAAGACGGCAAAAATCTTCTTCAACGATTTTGCCGTCTTGAAATCATCATGATTTCTTTCTGCATCTTCTCTGGTGTTCCCTACTCCGACTAGGATGATGTCATCTGCAACACATCCCACTCCCTTTAATCCTTCTGGGGCTTGTTGCCGCTTCTTCTGAAAGATCTCTGCACTAACTATCAGTCCAAATGGCAACCACTTCCTGCGATATCTCCCAAAAGGGGTATTCATGGTTGTTAGGAAACTGCTCTCCTCATCTAGTTCACAGTGGAGATATCCTGACTTCAGATCGAATTTGGAGAAAATCTTCACCTTGGACAGCTCATGGAGTACATCCTCTAAGACCGGTAGTCGTGGATCTCCCTTTTCAGGACTTTGTTGAGGGGTCTAAGATCTATGCAAAACTTCAACTCTGTGCTGTCCTTTTTCTCCGTAACGACCAGCCTGCTACACCATTTAATTAGTTCTTCGACTTTAGTTAAGATGTCCTGCTCGACCAGCTTCATGTCTTTTTTCACACAGAGAGTGGAGAGAGTGGTGAATCTCTGGAACTCTCTGCCACAGAGGGTAGTTGAGGCCAGTTCATTGGCTATATTTAAGAGGGAGTTAGATGTGGCCCTTGTGGCTAAGGGGATCAGGGGGTATGGAGAGAAGGCAGGTACGGGATACTGAGTTGGATGATCAGCCATGATCATATTGAATGGCGGTGCAGGCTCGAAGGGGCGAATGGCCTACTCCTGCACCTAATTTCTATGTTTCTATGTTTCTATGAGACCATTCATGACCTTCTCTTTCATGGCTACAGATACCGGCTTTGCAGAACACTGTGATGGGGGTCACATCCTCTGCCCTAGTTACAAACTTGACCTTGCCAGGCAATCTCCCAGGTCTTTTGTCGTCAAAGACATCTTTGTATCTCTTGAGTAATGAGCCAGCCTCGCTAGCAGCATTCAGGCTCTTGAAATTCTCGTAGTGAACCGTGAATCTTAGTGTCTGGAATAAGATAAAATATCTAGGGCATATTATTACAGAACAAATGACAGATGATGAGGATATTTATAGGCAACGACGCATGTTGTATGTACAGGCAAATATCCTCTTGCGTAAATTTGGTGTGTGTGCAGATGTGGTGAAGATGTCGCTATTTAGAGCATACTGCACACCCCTCTACACTGCGTACCTGTGGTCGAACTATTTAAAGACAAGTATGCAGAGACTAAAGGTGGCATATAACGATGCCATGAGAACACTGCTAAGGCAACCTAGATGGTGTAATGCCAGTAATATGTTTGTGGCTGCAGGAGTCTGTACTTTAGAAACTATCCTAAGACACCACATGTATAAATTCATTTGCAGGATAAATGACTCTAAAAATGTGCTTATTGTGACAAACATAAGGGTTAGCACTACACGCTACGAATCCCAGTTGTGGAGACACTGGTATCGTTGTAGGACATTGATCATCTTTTAATCTGGATTTTTAACAAGTATTGTGGGTTTTTGTTAAATATAAATTATGATGTTTTTATGTGATATACCATGATTTTATATATATTTATAATATTTGATATGCAATGCATTTTTAATGTAATGTTGCCCCTTGTCTGGACCTTGAGTCCGTAATAAAGTTTATTATTATTATTATTATTATTTGATTCACAAATGTTCACTTTCACCTCTGCCACCATGTTTTGATATCTGTCTACTTGTAAAATAAGTAAACTAGTACATAATATACAGAGAAAGATGGCTGCACACACACTCGTGTTGGAAACAAAAACAGGAATTATTTATTTCCAAGTCAAAGGTCACTGACTGATTTACTGAGCATGTGCGAGAATGAGCATAAATTACATGGATATTTTCACAGATTCCTATCAAATCTTTTCCCCTTCACCCTGAACCTATGTCTTCTGGTCCTCGGTTCACCTACTCTGAACAAAAGACTGTGCATCTACCCAATCTATTCCTCTCATGAATTTGTATACCTCTATAAGATCCGCCCTCATCCTTTGATTTGACCTGATGATTTGATTTAATTTATTGTCATTGTCTTCAATGAAGGGACAACAAAATTCTTTTTCCCTTGGTCATACAAAAAAAATTAAAAAAACACAAAACACAGAACACAGTAGTCCACAAACCAAATATCCGTACAGCAGCACCAAAGTTCCCCACTGTGAGGGAAGGAACCAAAGTCCAGTCAACCTCCTCACCGATGTTCCCCAATATTCACCCGTGATCGGGGCCTCCGGGCGGCCCGATGTTCAGGCCCCCTCGCCGGTTACCTCTTGTTGGCCACCTTCCACCGGAGTCCGTGGCTCCTGATGTCCACAGGCTGCGCTGGGCGGAGATTTGCGCTGGCGACCACCGGCAAAGGGTCCCAGGACTCTGCAATGTCAAAGTCAGCGCCTCCCGAGTTGGGAGCTCCGCAATGTTGGAGCAACGGCCCAGCACTCCAGAGCTCCAAGCAGTGATCCCAGGAAGGCCTCGTCTGCTCTGCGATGTTTCCAGCGCCTCGCCGCCACTGCTGAAGCTCTGGTCCAGTCCCGGCAGGAAAGGCCGCGCCAATCCAGCTGGTAGGCCACGGGGGGGGGGGGGGGGGGGGGGGGGGGGGGGGGGGGGGCGAGGACGCAACTCGGGTAATAGCAGCATCCTCGCCAGGAAGCGACTGAACGACGGTTTGCCCCTTACCCTACTCGCTTTCCCCCACATAAAATACTGAAAAAAACCTAAAAAACTAAAAAAACACACTCTAAACGTAACAAAATTAAAAAAGACAGCCAGACCCTGGGCGGAGGCAGCTAGCAACAGCGCCACCAGATGTCCAGACCTGCGCTCCATGGAATAGAGACCCAGCCTACTCAACCTCTCCCGATAGCTCACAACCTCTGGTCCTGGCAACATCCTCGTAAATCTTTTCTGAACCCTTTCAAGCTTGATAATATCTTTCCTATAACATTGTGCCCAGAACTGAACACATTATTCTAAAGGTAGACAAAAATGCCGGAGAAACCCAGCGGATGAGGCAGCATCTATGGAGTGAAGAAATAGGTGATGTTTCGGGTCGAGACCCTTCTTCAGACTGGTGATGTTTATGGTCGAGACCCTTCTTCAGACTGAATGTATTCTAAATATTCTAAATGTGGTCTCACCAACATTTATTTATATAACTGCAACATGACCTCCCAACTTCTATACTCAATACTCTGACTGATGAAGGCCAAAGTGCAAAAAGCCTTTTTGACCACCTTATCCACCTGCGACTCGACCTTCAAGGAACCATGCACTTGTACTCTTAGATATAGCATTACCACCGCTACAATGAAAGCGCAAATTAAAAAAGTTTGAGAGATTTCATTTAGTTTTGCAAGTATGTCAATACTGGATAGTCATACCACATTCCATAGTAGTCATTTACTTTGCTTTAGTGGAAACTGTTTTCAATCGCAGAGCTGTCCAACCTTTTACTTTATTGGAGCTGGCATTATGACAGGGATAGGAAGGGTGTGCCTGGTATTTGATGCCTGATTATATTTCGGTAGGTCAGACCGAATTTTGTTTTGTTTATTGAGACAGCAACAAATGGGAATTATGGTCTATGACTTCACAGCTTCATCTTAATCACTGATTTTTAAAACAAGACTTTAAAGACACAGCATGGAAACAGGCCCTTCGGCCCACAGAGTCCCGGCCGACTACAGATCACCTTGTACACCTGCACTACCCTACACATTAGGGACAATTTACAATTTTACTAAAGCGAATTAACCTACAAACCTGTACGTCTTTGGAATGTGGCAGGAAACCGGAGCACCCGGGGAAAACCCATGCGGTCACATGGAGAATGTGCAAACTTTGTACAGACAGCACCCATAGTCAGGATCAAGCCCGGGTCTCTGCCGCTGCAAGGCAGCAATTTTATCACTGTGCTGCCCTTAATCCTCGCCAATGTGGGAAGCTCACACTACTGGGTGAGAAAGTTATTGTTTCCCAGAGGAAGTTAGCACAGCTGAAATACATTTTAAATTCTGCTGAGGTAATATTAACCACACTAATGGAAGTGATTTAACACAGGAAAAAACAGATTAACTGTGTGACATCTCATAAAATGCAAACAGAATCAGTGCACAAGAAAAAAAAAACTGTTAACAGACATTGCAGGATTTGTTTGTCTTTTTTTGTTTGGCACTTCTATATTTTTTAAAGAGAATCTGTCTAGATTAGTGGCCACATTTTCCAAATCTGATTTGGTATGATATGAGTTTAAATTCCACTATAGGATTCCAGCGCTTAATCTGCATAGATACTTTGGAATTGCACTGGTAAAATTGCTGGTTTATAGATTGGAACACATTCCAATATATTTCTGTGTTTTAATTTTGAAAAAAGTACTAGATAATCTGGGACTTTCTGTACAGCAATCTTCTGCATGCATTCCAATACACAGCGGAGCATGGATCATGCAATCACACGCACACTGCGACCTTCGACCCACCGAGTCCAGGCCGACAAACGGTCACCCCGTACACACTAGGGACAATTTACAATTTTTACCAAAGCCAATTAACCTACAAACTTGTACACCTTTGGAGTGTGGGAGGTAACTGGAGCACCCGGGGAAAACCCACGCTGTTACAGGGAGAATGTACAAACCCTGTACAGGATCAAACCCAGGCCTCTAGTGCTGTAAATTAGCAATGCTACCGCTTCACCGACGTGCCGCCTGGATTGGTGGATCGGTGGATCAGGGATGATATTGTGTTGGGGCACACTCTACCAATGACCACTAATGCTATTATTCTGCAGGCCGGGGACATGGCATGCAGTTTATTAATCAATATATGAGTGGACATTACCTTAGATCCTTCAAATAACAGAAATATATTCCTGATATGTTATCAGCCTCTGAGATCTGCTGCAGATACTCGCTATTCCCAATTTAGATTAACTTTCTAGTAGAGACAGACAAAATCGTGCTCATGAGCTAAAGGCTGGTAAATCCGTGAAGATCCTGTCACACCTGCAATGATCTTCAACTCCAGGCTTGTCAACGAAAGGGATAAAAGGGAATAAACTGTGAGTGAGAAATTTACAGAGTCGAGAGACCAACAGAGTCAAGGAGAGGTGAAGACCAAACTTTGACGTATGCTTTAGAATTTTTTTTTAACTGTTCTCAGCCAGGTTATTACTGAAGTAAACTAAAATATTTATAACTGCTGGATGAATCCTCGACAAATACTCACTGAGTGACAGTTGGAAGTGAGTTTGTTGTGCAGAACATGTGCCAACTGTATGAGTAAGTGTCACAGTCACCAGTTCTAATTTTCCCTCTTTTTCAGACAAATGAGAGATTGATTCTTTAAAATCTAATTATACATGTATACACATTCACACGCGCACACACACACACATATATATATATATATATATATATATACACACACATATATACATATACACACATATATATCATATATACACACACACACATATGTATATATATGCACACACACACACATATATATATACACACACGTTTACATACACACACACACATATATATATATATATGTATCTACATATGTATCCACAAACACACACATGCACACGCACATATATATATCTATATATACTGTATATACATACACACACACACATATTTATATGTAGATATGTATCTGCATATGTATCCACACACACACAGATATGTAGATATTTTATATATATACTGAACATTGTTTTTGTTTGCAGAGTACTATGTTTGCATATTCTGTTGTGCTGCTGCAAGTGAGAATTTTGTTGTGCTGTTTGGGACATGTAACAATAAAGCACTCTTGACTCTCTTGTTGCATGAATTTGTAGCCGCTAACTACCTCTGATGAGATAATTAACATGATTTATCTCTGTGCACATGTCCTTTGACTCCATAAGCACATTTTCACCCACCAGTTATGACATCAATGGTTTGATGTATTATCAGCAATGGCGTGCAGACTCCCTGGTATTGCACCAACATTGAATGAATAATTCTGTGCCTGCCAAACGAGGTGAAGTCTTCTCTTTATGATTCTATTATTAATGTTTTTTGTGCATTTCATATGCAAGGTGCTATGAATATTTGATTCTCTGTACATTTTCTTCTGACCTGCTTCTGGCTAAATTTTATAAAGGGAACTGAGATTGCAGATTAGTGCAGTGAGAATGACTTTATTGAATGCGGGAGCTGGCATGAGGGATTGAGAGGCCCTCTCTGGACAATGGTCAAAGCTTTCTTTATTTGTCACAAATGTAACTGCACAGTGAAATTATTTTTGCATATATTATACATGCTGATGCTGCCATTTTTGGCACCAATAATCACAGTGCAAAGTCCAGCCAGCCCACGTGCTCGATGCATTCAGTTTCAGTTTCAGTTTAGTTTATTGTCACTTGTACCAAGGTGCTGTGAAAAGCTTTTTGTCGCTTGCTAACCAGTCAGCAGAAAGCAAACACATGAATACAATCAATCCATTTACAGTGTATGGATACATGATAAGGGAATAACGTTAAATGCAAGGTAAAGCCAGCAAAGTCTGGTCAAGGATAATCCGAGGGACATCATAGAGGTAGATAATAGTTCAGCACTGCTCTCTGGTTGTGGTAGGTTGATTCAGTTGCCTGATAACTGCTGGAAAGAAACTGTCCCTGAACCTGGTAGTATGTGGTTTCACACTTCTATATCTTTTACCCGATTGGAGAGGGGAGAAGAGGGAGTGGCCAGTGTGCGACTCGTCCTTGATTATGCTGCTGACGTTGCTGAGGCAGCATGAGGTATCAGTAGAAGGGAGGTTGGTTTGTGTGATGCCCTGGGCTGCATCCACAATTCACTGAAATTTCCTACGGACCTGGATGGAGTTGTTCCCATACCAAGCTGTGATGCAACTTGATAAAATGCTTTCTCTGGTGCATCTGTAGAAGTTGGTGAGAGTTGTAGGGGACATTCCAAACTTCCTAAGCCTTCTGAGGAAATACAAGCGTTGGTGTGCCTTCTTGGTTGCTGCTTCAATATGGGTGGTCCAGGAGAAGTTGTTGGTGATATTGACTCTGAGGAATTTGAAATGTTCGTCCATCTCTACTTTGGCAGCGTCAATGCAAACTGGGGTATGAGATAGTCAAACACTATCTCCTTTGTCTTGCTGACATTGAGAGAAAGGTTGTTTTCTCGACACCAGGACATGAGGTTCTCAATCTCCTTCCTGTACTTCTTCTCATCATTATTTGATATCCAGCCCACAATGGTGGTGTTGTCTGTGAGTTTGAAAATTGAATTAGATTTGTACATGGTTGTGCAGTCGTGGGCATACAAGGGGTATGGAAGGGGGCTGAGAATGCATCCTTGCTGAGCACCAGTGTTGAAGATTATCCTAGAGGATGATATTTCCCCTATCATCACCGATTGGGCTCTGTGGGTCAGGAAGTTGGGGATCCAGTTGCAGAGATGAGTGCTGACCCCAAGTCCTGCGAGTTTGGTGATAAGTTTGGATAATATAATGGTGTTAAAGGCAGAACTGTAGTCTATGGCATTGGAACAGGTCCTTCGAACAAACGTTCCTCTGCTCTCCTCGCCCGGCCATCTTTGTGTCCTGGAGTGCCTCCTGTAACCGACCTAGAGAGCACTTGAGGCATTACCCCAGTTCGCCCTCCTACCAGCCCACTCCGAGCGTCTGACACACAGCTCCCTCCCATGTTCAGACGCACAGTGAAATTATGTTTTTGCATACACTTTAGTAAAGTATTGCATTATTTAAGCACAATCCCTGATTAATACAAAGTATATAGAAATAGTCCACTGATACAGTATGCAAGAGTCACCAGATTTTGACGCCATTTTAACATGCGATACAATAGAACTTTATTTATCTCAGGAGGGAAATTGATATGCCAACAGTCATAAAACACAACAAGATACATGAAACATTAAGTTAATGTGACGAGTGGAAAATCCAGGATTGGTGATGTGCAAAGATTGGGGAGGGGGTGGGGGGGGAGGGGGGGAGTCAATCTACCCATCGACAGAAGGGGGAGGAGTTGTACAGTTTGATAGCCACAGGGGATAAGGTTCTCCTGTGTCATTTTGTTCTGCAACTTGATGGAACCAGTCTTGATGGAAGGTGCTCCTCAGGTTAATCAGTCAACAAAATCCAGTCTGATCCGTGCACTTGGTCTTCTGGAGTCCAGATCCGATCTGATCCAGCGTCCGATCTCAGTCCCAGGCTGAGAACCTCAGCTCATCCAAAAACACCCACATATGTATGTACATCTATTCTGGTGGAGATTGCACGCTTACAAAATAAAAAGAGTTAACAATAAGCTTACTGCACGTTGGTCTAAGCCTCGTTAAATCTAATTTTTGAAATGGCAATTGTGCAATTATTGCAAAACAAGGAACAAACATCCATGGAGACTTGGCATCTCTTGTGGAATGTGGATGGACCTGCAATGGAAAAGGCAACATCGGATTTGTTGCAAACTCATGAGGAAGATGTGGGCTACAGCTTTGTAGAGCATTAAAATTAGGAGCACGATAATGACTGGAATATTTTTTAAATAGTCCATGGTACTTTTAAAATATGGCAATGATTATAGTCCTCCTACTTGTAAAGTTCAGCCGAAGACAGCATAAGAACAGCAGCCCATAGCTTGTCTCGGGCACCTTTGAAAAACATGGGTGTAGCATTTTTAATGTGTAAAATTTCGAGGTGAAAATCTTACGGGACATAATTGAGATCAGCAGTTGTAATGGATGCTTTTAGCACATTTACTTTTATCTGGTTTAAACTATCAAACCCAAGTTTTTAGCTATGAAATTTGACCATGTAGTTGTCTGAGCTTGAGTCCAACTAGCTAAAGACAAAAAGCTGCTAGACAATAATAAAAAGACATGTGGTTGGACTATAGACAACCCTTAGGGCAGCACAGTGGCGCAGCGGTAGATTTACTGCCTTACAGCACCAGTGTCCTGGGTTTGATCTTGACTATGGGTGCCGTCTGTACGGAATTTATACATTATGTTGACTGTCCCACAAGGTACAATAAGATTCGGACTTGTGCTATGTCAATGTCAAGGAGGCCTATAGTGTTTTAGCCTTTCCACCACTTGGCAAATCAGATCATAACCAGGTTTACCTACTTAAAAACCCTGTGTACTGAGACAGCCGACAACCACCCGGTCTTTTAGAAAGTGGACACCAAAGGCCAGTGAATCTCTGAGGGCCCGCTTTCAATGCACAGACTGGGATGTACTGATGGAGCTACAGGAATTCAACAGCAGTATGGACATCAACAGGATGGCTGGATGCACAACGGACTACATCAACTTCTGCAGGGATGTTGTTGTGCCAGTAAGAACTGTTTGTTAACATAAAACATAAAACTAGAGGTTGTACATAGAATGGATTACGGTATTACATAGTTGGCACCTAAAATTAGGTTCCACTGTACTGTTTTGTGCTGTATTAACTTCTAATAAAATTTTAAAAAAAAAATTAAAAAAAAAGAACTGTTTGTTGCTTTCCCAACAACAAACCTTGGATTACAATCGACCAAGAGCCTCCTAAACGAGAAAAAGGAGGCTTTCAAGGTTGTTGACCGGGAAAAGATCAAGAGGGTACAGCAAGACCTGAAAAGGAGCTTGAAGCAGGCAGAAGGGGACTATAAAAGGAAGCTGGAGAGCAAACTGCAGCACAACAACATCAACGAGGTGTGGAGAGGAATGAAGACCATCACTGGCTTCAAGGAGGAGAGAAGCCAGCCATCAGGAGACGTGGACAAGGCCAATGAGTTTAACCTGCAGTTTGTTCTGGTATCCCCTCCCACCTCTGCAGGTGCAGCCTCGCCCCCACCATCACCTCCACGAGGCAGCCCCCCCAACACCACAGCTGCAGCACCTCCTATGTCGGCATCTCCTCAACTGTTCTTCACGGCGGACGAGGTAAGAGCTGATCTGAGGAGGCTCCGCCCTGGTTAAGCAGCTGGCCCTGATGGTGTATGTCCCAGGCTACTGAAAGTCTATGCGGCTCAACTGGCGGAGCTTCTCCAGACCATTTTCAACCTGAGTCTCCAGTCGGGGAGGGTACCAGGTCTGTGGAAAACATCATGTCTCGTGCCGGTTCCCAATGCAGGGCGGCCGACTGAGATCAACGACTACAGACCGGTGGCCCTTACATCCCATATCATGAAGACAATGGAGCGGCTACTCATTCGTCTCCTGAGACCACAAGTCCAGCACACACTCGACCCACTACAGTTTGCGTACCAGGAGAACATTGGTGTGGATGACGCAGTCCTCTACATGCTGCACTGGATCTATTCCGTTTTGGCCGAACCAGGTGGCTACATGAGGATTATGTTCTTCGACTTTTCAAGTGCGTTCAACACCATCCAACACCTGATTTTAAAAGACAAGCTTGAGAAGATGGGGGTGGCCTCCACCTTTATCTCCTGGATATACAACTACCTGACGGGTCGACCACAGTTTGTTAAGCTGGGGGACTGTGTTTTCCGGGACAGTGGTGTGCAATGTTGGAGCCCCGCTGGGAACAGTTCTGGCCCCATTCCTCTTCACCCTGTATACTGCAGACTTTAAATATAAGTCTGACACGTGCCACATTCAGAAATATTCTGACAACACAGCGATTGTGGCATGTGTAAGGAGCGGACATGAGGAGGAATACAGGGACTTGACCAGTGCTTTCTGTGCCTGGAGTAAGGAGAACTGTCTCATCCTGAATACAACCAAGACTAAAGAGATGGTTGTTAACTTTGGCAGGTCCAAGCTCCTCCTTCAGCCGGTTGACACTGCAGGGGTGGACATTGAGATAGTGCAGACATATAAATGTCTGGGAGTGCACCTTGATAACAAACTGGACTGGTCTGTCAACACTGATGCCCTCTACAAAAAAGGACAGAGCAGTCTCTATTTCCTCAGAAGGCTCAGATCCTTTAATGTGTGCCATGAAATGCTGTACTTGTTTTCCCATGCTGTTGTTGCAAGTGTCATCTTTTATGCTGTTGTCTCCTGGGTTAACAACATCGCTGATAAAAACAGCAAGAAGCTGGACAAGCTGGTGAAAAGAGCTACCTCAGTGTTGGGGGTAGAGTGGACTCTGTGGTGGCTGTCCTTGAGAGGTGTATGAGGAGCAAGGTGCAGGTCATCCTCAACAACTCCGGGCACCCCCTCCATGAAACTCTGGAGGGTCAGAGGAGCACACGGAACAACAACTGGCTCCTCTCCCTGTGCTGTAGAACAGAGCGGTTCAGGAGATCCTTCACCCCTGCAGCCATTAGATTTTATAATACTGACCGTTAAGCTGTATGGGGATGCTTTGCACTTTTAATAGTTATTTATTGGGTTCTTTTTAAGTATTTATTGCTTTTATGTATTGTCCATATTTTATGTATTGTCTGCTTTACGTTCTGACTGTGTTGGCTACTGGACTTCTGAATTTCCTTGAGGGGATTAATGAAGTATCTATCTATCTATCTATCTATCTATCTATCTATCTATCTATCTATCTATCTATCTATCTATCTATCTATCTATCTATCTATCTATCTATCTATCTATCTATCTATCTATCTATCTATCTATCTATCTATCTATCTATCTATCTATCTATCTATCTATCTATCTATCTATCTATCTATCTATCTATCTATCCTCCCTGTGACAATGTGGGTTTTCTTCGGGTGCTTTGGTTTCCTCCCACATTCCAAACACATGCAGGTTTGCAGCCTAAATGGCTTCTGTAAATTGTCCCTAGTGTGTAGGGTAGAACTAGTGTACAGGTGATCGTTGGTCGAAGCGGATTTGCTGGGCCGTAGGGCCTGTTTCCATGCTGTAATTCTAAATTAAGCTAAACTAAACAAAGCTTCCTGTAACAACAGCCAGTATCTTTAACTGATACCACCTGGGTAACACTACATTTTGGACAGAAATTGTACAACACGATTGCCAAGCAAAGCTATGTGATGGAAGGCGAAAAAAAGTTCAAATCTCTTCCCTTAGCTGTCCCACATCGGGGGCCTCGAGCTCTCTGTTGATGGGACGATCTTGACTCCTGTAGCCGACGGCATTTGGGCCTACCGCATCGGGGTGATCAGCTCCTGCATCGGGGGGGGGGGTGTCAGCTCTCCCGTGTCGGCGATCGAACCCCGCGCGTCGGGGCTGGTCGAGCCTCTGCGTTGTTGGTGCTCCAGACTAGCCTCTCCCAAGACTGCGAGGCGAGCTCTTGATGGTAAGTCTGCAGGCCGCGGTTGGAGCAATTTCAGGCAACTGCTACCTTAAGTGGTGAAGTGACATGGAGTTACCAGACCAAGAGCAGAGCGAGTGGGGAATAGGAATCCCAAGTCTCCAGTGGGCAAACAGGTGATGAGATGGACGCCGGATGAGATAACAGATCAGCTATAATTTTAGTTAGAGAAATAGTGTGTGGAAACAGGCCCCTCGGCCCACTATGTCCGCCCCGACCAACGAGTTCTATCATACACACTAGGGACAATTTTACAGAAGCCAATTGACCAACAAATCTGTACCTCTGACGTGTGGGAAGAAATTGGTGCACTTGGAGAAAACCTACGCACTCACAGGGGGAAAAGTACAAACTCCTTACAGATACCAGTTAGGATTGAACCCGGGTCTCTGTCACTCTAAGGCAGCAACTCTCCTTTAAACTTTGCTATAGTTTTATATACTTCTATCAGGTCTCCTCTCAGCCTCTGAGTTTGCAGAGCGAACAATCCAAGTTTGTCCAAACTCTCCTTATAGCTAATACGCTTTCATCCGGGCAAACTCTGGTAAACCGCCTCTGCACCTTCTCCAAAGCCTCCACATCCTTCCTGAAATGGGGTGACCAGACGTGCATGCAATACTCCAAATGCGGCCTAACCAAAGCCACATAAAGACATCCTGACTCTTATACTCAAAGCAAGGCAAGCATTCCATACACCTTCTTTACCACACCACATGCCTTCTTTACCACTATTGGCCTAGAGAATTTCCTTGCTCTTCTTTGAAGCTCATGAATATAAAAAGTAAGAGTAGATGTAGGTGGCTTCCTGATGATCTTCTTGGTCATGGCTGATCCTGTGCCTCAGTTTTAGTCCCTATTCCACATTCCCACTGTCGTATTTAGCATCCCTTAAAACCACCGCACACAATCTTTTCTGTCTGTAATCCTGTGTGTGTTAGAAACAAGGAACTGCAGATGCTGATTTACACAAAGAAGTGGAAGTGGGAATGTGATAAGGTCAAAGAGAGACAAGGTTATGTGGAGGGAGGGAGTGATCCTTACAGTGGAGAAGAATGGGAGTTCATGGAGGATGTTGGGTTGTAATCAGCCAGCCCAAGTCAGTGGCTGTGATGGTACATTGCAGAGTTTGTTATATGAGGCATAGATAGGGTAGATAGTCAGAACCTTTATCCTAGGGGGGAAATGTCCAATGCTAGAGGGCTTAGCTATAAGGTGAGAGGGGAAAAGTGTAATGGAGATGTGGGGAGCAAGTTTTTTACGCAGAGAGTAGTGGGGACCTGCAACGCATTGCCAAGGGTAGTGGTGGAGGCAGATACGAGAGTGGCGTTTAAGAGGCTTTTCGATAGGCATATAGAAGTACAGGGAATAGAGGGATATGAATCATGTACAGGGAGATAAGATTGGTTTGACTTCGAATAGTTTTCGGCACAAACATTGTTCCTGTGCTGTTCTATGTTCTGTGTCACATGTTCTATGTTCAATGTTCTATGTTGTATGTGTACCAATGATGATGGATTAGGCCTTGTTAATTTTAAACTGTTGAAATGTTAAAGATAACTTTCCCTCCATTACTATGCTTCGCCCTCTTTATTTTTCCTCCCATTCTTCCCACACCTCATCCACACGCAGCACTAACATCATTCTGTACATAAAGCTGAGCTGCATTTAACCTCAGGGGACAAATTAATCATATTCTGTGAGGCCCTCTGATCCATTGGAAAAGTTATTTAGAGTTCAGTAGTTAAAATTCCAGATAGTCATGATTAAATTATTTCTTAATAAAATTACCGCTGCTCCTATATCTGAAAGTGACAAGATAAACTCGACATTGGTGAACCAATTATCATGTTATGTGTATCATGGCCTGCAGTCACTTTCCTAACATTTCCCCATTGGTTATCATTTTAATGTGTCATTGCATTTTTACAGTGATCATTTTTTTGTTGATGAAGTTCATAACTCAAAGGAGCAGAACCAGAAATAGGCTATTTGGCCCATCAAGTCTACTCTGCCATTCAATCATGGCTGATCTACCTTTCCCTCTCAACCCCGTTCTCCTGCCTTCTCCCCATAACCCTTAACACCATTCTGATCTCAAATCTGTCAATGTCAGCTTTGGAACTTTGGTTACCATGGTTGCTGTACGCACAAACTGTAAAAACAAGGAACTGCAGATGCTGGTTTATACCGAAGATAGACACAAAGTGCTGGAGTATTTCAGCAGGTCACGCAGCATCTCTGGAGAAAAAAGGATCGGGACCCTGGGTCGGGACCCTTCTTCAGACGGATGTCTCAGTATGAAGAATGGATCGGACCTGAAACGTCACCTGTCCTTTTTCTCCAGATGCTGCCTGATACGCTGAGTTACTCCAACACTTAGTGTCTGTTGGTGTGCGTACTATGGTTTTTGCACTATCATGGTCTAGTTTACTTCGCATAACTGATAATTTATTTTATATTTATTGTTGTTGTTGCATCTAACGTACCTATGAAGCTGCAGCAAGTAAGAACTTTGTTCTGCTTCATAACTGGTGCATATGACACATCGGCACCAAGCTGATCAAGACCCCAATGTAATTTTTGACAAACCTCTTCTTCGTCTATTACACCACCTATTTTAGTTATCATCTGCAAACTTACTAACCATGCCTTATACATTCTCTTCCAAATTATTTAAATAAATGAACCGCAAAGGGCCCAAAACCAATCCCTGTGGCATTTTCATAACTTTGTCGGCACCAACACGCAGCGACTCTTGTGTACTGTCTAGGTTGCATGCAAAACAAAGCATTTCACTGTACCAAGGTACCCTAGGTATGTGTGACAAATAGTATCAATCATTCATTCAAGTATCATTCATTCATTCAAGTATCATTTATTCATTCATTCATCCACCACTAGTCACAGGCCTCCAGTCCGAAAAAAAATCCTCCACCATCATCCTCTACTTCTTACCATCAAGCCATTTACCCCGATCCAATTAGTCAGCTCTCCCTGGATCCCATGCAATCTAAACTTCTGAAAGAGACTATTATGCAGGAATCTTAGAAGCCTTAACAGCGCTTATTCCATGTTAAATATATTGATCATACAATTATTTTCATCCCTTAATGCATTATATCAGCATTATTATTAAGCTATCGACTTCCTTGTAAAAAAGATGAAATCTGCTTTGCTATTTCTTTATAACTTTTCCCTGGCATCAATCCCTGGCATACTTGCTCACTAATGGTAATATTTGTTGCATACAGTAGGTTCACAAGATTGAGTTCCAGTTAAAATATAGCTGCGGAAATGTATTTTAAAAATAGTGTTAGCACCCAGCTTTATTTCCAATTTTTTTTTAAATCTCAAATTTCCAACATCTGCAGTCTTTTCTTTAGCATAAATGTTATAGTTTGTTGTAGACATGTCTAAATAATGGATCATTTGTGATTGAGATTTTTGGCAAAGTGTTTCTAAAATTAAATCAGTAACTGTGGAGTTATCAAGGTCGAGCTTTGGGATGATAGAATAGCATAGAATAGACTTTGGGAAGACAAAAGTCTTAAGTGTTCAATAGTTTTTAGGTTTTATAATAGTCGTATTTAAACACAAAAACATCATGAAAATATATAAAAGGCAGAATAAATATTTGGACTGAGAAACAAATGAGGCCAAATTGGATGAAGAATGTATTTTTCTAAAACACGTTAGATTTATTTTCACAGAAGCTTAGCCAGATTTGAAACTCTTCACTGAATATAAGGAATCTCCAGTTACAGTGTGAATGATAGCTTATCTAACCCGAAAACATAAGTGACAACAAGCCTGTAGGATTGAACCTCTCTCGTTTGTTGTCTCCAAACCCAACTCTTTGGCTACGTTTTTGGTCACAATCTTGTATTCTACACATCAGTATTCTATTCTGGATTTACTTGCATATTTTTTGCACTGTTGATGATATTTCACGGTAAATGCACTGTGTGAATGCAAATTGTTGTGTGTTAATGTTTCCTTGGGACCAATCCATCAATATTATATTCATTTTATTGCAGGCGTATGGTCAATGTGACAAGTGACTACTGATGCCAGAAACCGAAGAGTATTCCGTGCATATTTAATTAGTGAAATCATTAATATACTGGATGGAACTTTTATAATGACAGCAGCATAATTATGGGAACGTATTAAATATTAATAATGCCCTTTTATAGATAGTCTACCCATAAATGATTTTACTGCCATTTCAAGTCACACAGCCAAGAAACAAGTGCATGTAGAATCCATAAAAGATTAGCTTGTTTTGGTGACAGACTGATAAACATAAACAGTTCATACAAGATGTATCTATGCTTTCATTTTTAAAAGTCTTGCTATAGTTTTAAAATGTTTTAGCAGGTCCTAAAATATTCTCCCACATCGTTTGAGGTGACTTTTATTCAGTGATAAGGTCCTCAGTGAAATATGACACGTTTAATCGAAGTTCCAGTACGGATCACGTTGTCAATGGCTGTCGGCATGACGATCGGCATCAGGTTCAGTCACCTTCTGGCTGGAACAGGAGATAGACTCATAGAGTCATACAGTGCAGGAATAGGCCCTCCAGCCCACCTTGCCCACGCTGACCAAGATTTCCCATCTTTGTTAGTCCCACCTGCCCACGTTTGGCCCTAAACCTGTCCTATCCATGTACCTGTCCAAATGTCTTTGAAATTTAGTTACAGTACCTACCTCAATTACCTCCTCTGGCAGCTTATTCCATATACCCACCGTCTGTGTGTAAACATATTTTCAGTTGGTCATTCAGTTAAGGGAGGTCACAGAGATGAGACATCGTAAGACATCTAATTATTTTTTGTATATAGTGGCAGTTGCCATGAACACATAGATTTGCCAGGGTAAAGGCGTTCCACCAACTAGAAGAACACAGCTGCTAATGCCCCACTCAATGTGACAATATTGGACCCCCATGACAGCTGGTACTACAATCAGCTGCCATTTCTGGGACAGTTTCTTCTCAGTTGTTATCAGGCAACTGAACCATCCTACCCACAAATAGACCACAGCCCTGAGCTACTATCTAGCTCATTGGAGACCCGAAAACTATCTTTGATCGTACTTTACTGGGCTTATTCTTGCACTAAATGTTATTCACATTATTCCGTTTATCGTGTATACTATATACTGTGGATGGCTCAATTGTGTAATCATGTACTGTCTTTGCACTGATTGGTTAGCATGCAACAGAAGGTTTTCACTGTACATGATAAAAAACTAAATTACACTCATTTCCGAATATAGTCAAGATTCAAAATGCACAAAAGTGAATGAATCATAGTGAACCTTTTCATCAAAGTTCCGTCTAAAATTGTGTATGTAAACCTACTCTTTCTCATCTTTAACTATCATGCAAACATTTCTGGGAATTCTATGAATTGGCAAGGAAGCGGTATAGTAAATAACATTGAGAATTTTAGTTTATTTTATAACAAAAAATAATCCTCTACAATTCCCTTTCTCGAGCAGTCTTTACATTCCATCAAAACACGAGCACAAGATAATTCTAATCAATAACAATAATACATACAATTATCAAAAGGAAGCTGTTTGAAATGCTCTATATATAATTAAAAATAAGTTGTGTTAAAATAAAAGAATTGCACTTAAGGAAATTGTTTTTATTGCAAGAACAAAAACGATATCCCTGGGACCCTGCAGAATTATTCTAAAGGCAATTAGCCTTTGCAGTACTGAAAGTGTACTAATATTATAGCACAGCGTATTACTATACAACATGTAGGAAAATGAAAAATGTATATTCTTATGATGAAAGAAAACTTTTTTTTTAAAGATTACCTCACTTGGACATTGCTTATTTTGTAATATGCAAATCTGATGAATGAGACGAGAAAGATGCGTTCAGATATGACCTTAAAAGATAATATTGCATTACTTTTATAAAGTACAGAAAGCTTTATATGTTCATGATCCTACTTTGGTAGCATTATATTAAGGTGCAGGTGAACCTGCTCAAATAAACCTACTCCATTAACCAAATGATTTGTATATATATATATATATATATATATATATATATATCTTTCATAATTAAACACCATTCTTATTTGATTCTAAAGAAATATGAAACTGTACTTTGTGATTTTAAAAAGTGTCGTTAAACATTCAATACATTGAAACATTTGTCATGTTAGAATTATTCTAAAATTTTAGAAATCTGTAACATTTTCAAACATGAAGGCTTAAATAAAATTATCACTAAAATGCACGACCCTTTTCTATTTTCCTTAATGTCTTCAGAAAGCTTGACTCAAAGTGATTTGGTATTGACAATGGCATACGACTTTGGTTATTGTTCTTTATTGTACACGTACACTGTCTCCATTAGAATGATGGAAATGGCTGCAAATTTAGAAAGTGGCTGAACTAATTGTTATTCTGGTCTGCTTAAGACTTGAGTTGAACAGATGAGATATGAAAGGCTTGTTGCTGTTAATGGATGCTCATATTGATTTGTGTATGTAATACTTGAAAACTGGTGTAACTATAAATGAGATGAAAAAATACTAGGCCAATTATTTTGTCCATTTATGAATGAAAGAAAATGATATCAATTTAAAAAGCATGGCTTTGAGCATTACAGCATGCCAAATCTGTGTCCATTTCATTGACAGACTGCATTCAGTTTTTCCACTAATGGACAATTTTAAAAATTAAAGCACATGTGAAATGAGATTAAAGTAAGTTTTACATTAAGATCTGATCATGCCAATAAAAATTATTAATCCTTTAGTATTGTCATTCATCATTTTAAAACAAAAATTGTTTCTGCTCTGTGAGAGGACGATTGTGGAGGTTAATTGTGGAGATTACCGCTGCATCAGGTAATATAAAATAAAACAAACAAAAAACAGAAACAATGACTTAACTTCCTCAACCAACATTATTTAAAAACTTGCATTATACTTCAGCAGACTTACAGTGGACTGGAGGAAAAAGCATTTAAATATCATTTACATGTTCAGTTATTAAAAGTAGTTGAAAGAAATCTAGGCCATATAAGAAACATTGCCTGAGAAACACTTTAACCTTAAATAGTCTCACAAAAGCAGTTTGCATTTTACATTATTACAATGTGAAACTTCCAAGGTGCTTTTGGCAATCGGGTGGCCACACCTGTGGATAACTTGCAACAAATGCAAAATGCTGCAGAAGCCGGATATCTGAAATGAAACCAGAAAGTGGCAGGAATACTCAACAGATCAGAAGTGAAATAAGAATTAACAATTTGGCTGGATGACATTTCATTAGAAAATTTTCATGGAGGGCCATTGGCATTAAACTATTTCAGCGTAGTGAGAATTCATCTGACCTCCTGATTCTACCTAGCATTTTCTGCTTTAATTTCCGTGGATTACAACATTCAATAATTAATTGCTCCTCATACATAGCCTTAAAGTTATTATAAAGTCTCAGACTTAAAACAAGTAAAACCGATTGAGATGAAATTCCAAACATTAGAAAAGAAAATCTGGATTGTCCTGTATTTAAGCCGGATGCATTAGTAAAACTCAGTCTCATAATGTTCTGACCGCCAGAAGCAAGGTATTATTATAATGAATGTTTTGCTGCCACATTTGCTAGTTAAAGAATATATTCAAGCACAGCAATTATTACTTTCTGTAATGTTGGAAAACATTAGCTCTGGTGCCTGCAATCATCTATACACAAATGCAATCCTGTTAAGAAAAAGGTCCTTTTAAAAAGCTTCTCGCATTATACAAATCTTTCTTCTATCGGGGTGGCCGGGAACTGCAGATGCAGTCACATCGTTCATGATGCTCCAACTGGATGTCAACAAGGGACATGTTCCTCTTTCTGCTCTTTCCAGGCTCAGGAATAAATCTCAACACCTGAAAGAGTCAAGAGTGTTTTATTGTCATATGGCCGACACAGAACAATGGAATTCTTACTTGCAGCAACACAATTGAATATGTAAACATAGTACTTTGTAAACAATATAATAAACATGAAAAAAAGTGTAGTGGGTGTGTGTATATATATATATATTTTTTTTAATAAAAGGAAACAGTTTTAACATGATAGGTATGAAATAGGTTCTGGTACACTCAGCTTTGGTATAGCAGATAACACAGGTTGAAAAATTCAAGTATGCTGGGCACTTAAGACTTTAGACATAACGCGTGGAAACAGGCCCTTTGGCCCACCGTCCGCACCAACCAGTGATTTTCCTGTACACTAATGGGCCTGTCCCACTTAAGCGACTTTTCAGGCGACTGCAGTCGACTGTCAAGTTGTCGGCAGTCGCCTGAAAAGCCGGCAACTGGAATGGCGACTGTCTGACTGGAACACACACACACGTTGCTTCCTTCACCAGCCCGTTATGCAGGCGGGGGACAAGGCAAGCGGGGGGGGCGTTGTCCGAGTGGAATTCAAGGTGATACAGACACACACGCGATGAACAGGAAGGTTGGCGCTGTAATTAAGGCGGCTAAAGCACAGTGTACGATGAGTCCTTTTAAAGAGGGGGGGGAGAGGGGGGAGAGGGGGGAGAAGAGGGGAGAAGGAGTGGTAGCAACTTTTCAAAAGTCAGAGATTTTTTTTTTCCCTATGAGGCAATGAAATTCACCGGTCAGCACTGGCTACAACCTACGAGAGCCTACAAGAACCTTCGACCTCCTGGCAACCCACTAGGACCTCCTGGCGACCCACCTACGGCACGAGAATTCTCGCTACTATCCATGGCGGCTTCATTCTGGTTGCCGCTAATTTTTCAACATGTTGAAAAATTTGCGGCGACCATGATGAGTCCGTGACTAGTTCCCAGAATGCGGGAACTACTCATGACCACGAAGGCAACTCTCCGGCAACCACCCGCGGACATGTGGCAACCATGTGGTGACTGCAGTCACCTAAAAAGTTGCCTAAGTGGGACAGGCCCATAACACTATCCTACACACTGGGGACAGTATACAATTTATTTTACCAAAGCCAATTAACCTACAAACCTATATGTCTTTGTAATGTGGGAGGAAGCTGCAGCACCCAGAGAAATCCCACGTGGTCACAGGGAGAACGTACAAACTCCGTACAGAGAGCGTTCATAGTCAGGATCCAACACACGTCTCTGGCGCTGTAATGGGCCTGTCTCACTTAGGCGGCTTTTTAGGTGACTGCAGGAGACTATGCAGTCGCCACATGGTCGCCACATGTTCGCGGGTGGTTGCTGGGGAGTCGCCTTCATGGTCGCGAAATTAGCGGCGACCAGAAAGAAGCCGCCATGGAGCGTAGCGAGAATTCTCGAGCTGTAGGTGGGTCGCCAGGAGGTCCTAGTGGGTTGCCAGGAGGTCGAAGGTTCTCGTGGGTTGTAACTGGTGCAGACCGGTGAATTTCATTGGCTCTTTGGGAAAAAAAAGGTATGCAGTAGTTTTCAAAACTGGGGATAACCAACCGGTAATGTTAAATGTCTGCCATGCTTCTTAAAAGTTGTCTCCACTACTTCTCTGCCCTTCTCCCCCCCTCTTTTAAAGGACGACTCGACTCATTACACACTGTGCTTTAGCCATCTTAATTACAGAGCCAACCTTCCTGTTCATTGTGGTGTGCGTCTAAGGGGGCGCCGTCAAGTATGGCTACCCTGCCAGCAGCTGTTAGTCTTTCACCCTTTTTTTAATTTTTAGTTAGTTAAAAGTGTTTGTTTTAAAAGGTCTTTTAGTCTTTTTATGTGTGGGGGGGGGGGGGGGGGGGGGGGGAAGGGGAAACTATTCTTCTCAGTCCCTACTTGGTCGGAGATGCGTCTTTTCTCCGAGCCATGTTTTCGCCCTTTCCTCGCGGCCTACGGTCAGGCTGGAGCGGCGTTTTCCTGCCAGGACCGGCCAGGATTTCAGCTTCGGTGGCGGCTCAGCGCTGAGGCACCATTGCGGAGCGGGCGATGCCTTGCCTGGGTCGCCGTGCGGTAAGCTCGAGAGGGCTGGGACCGCCGACTCCAACATCGCGGAGCTGCGGAGCTTCCAGCCGTGGGCGGCGCTGAGTTAGGAACACCGCAGAGCCTGGGATCTCACAACGAGTTCACCAGGATCGGAATTCCGACCAGCGCGGCTCGTGGACTTCGGGAGCCGCGGTCTCCGCGCAGGAAGCGGCTGCTCCAGACATTACAAGCCGCTGAGGAGTGTTCACCCAACGCCAGAACTCCATCATCCGGCGAGAGGGCCTAAAGCATCGGGCTGCCATAGCGGTGACTGCGGAGGCCTCAATAGGCCCGACTATGGGTGATCAGGGGACGGGACTGGACTTTTGCTGCCTTCCCCCACAGTGGGAACCATTGTGGGGGGATGTTTTTATGTTTACTGTTGAATTCTTTGATGTTGTGTCTTATCTTTATTTGTGTGCTGCAAAGGCAAGTCAAGTTTCACTACACCAATTGGTGTATGTGATAATAAATGTCCTGCATACCTTTGTACCTTTGTCTGTATCATCTTGGCTTTGCACCGTGTGGATTTCACTCAGCGCTCCCCCCACTTGCACTGTCCCCCGCATGCATAACGGGCTGGTGAAGGAAGCGATATGTGTGTGTGTGTGTGTGTGTGTGTGTGTGTGTGTGTGTGTGTGTGTGTGTGTGTGTGTGTGTGTGTGTGTGTGTGTGTGTGTGTGTGTGTGTGTGTGTGTGTGTGTGTGTGTGTGTGTGTGTGTGTGTGTGTGTGTGTGTGTGTGTATCATGACATATATCATGATAGAGAGAGTGTGAGAGAGAGATCCGGCCTTTGATTTCTTGGTCCACCAGCACCACACGCTGAAACTCCGTCATGTTTTCCATTTCGCTAGCTAATTCACTTTTACATTCACTCATGCACTCCTCAAAACATTTGGACATTTTAATGTACACGTTTTTAAAATAAAATCCACCCCCCCCCCCCCCCCCCCCCCAATCACTCATTTTGTCGCCTCCTGCTGGGCAGCGACCATAACAGCTGCTGACGCCCGGCTCTGCTCAAAAAAGATTTCCCTACCGCTGGTGCCCGGCCCGGCTCTGTCACACTGCCTCAAGCCAAACATCGGATGTTCAACCGCTGCTTTTCGCCCTCGGCCGAAAAGCAGCGGGGGAACAGCCAGTGTGACAGAGCTGGCATGTCAGAAGGGCCGAGGATGCGAGGCCCCACAGTCTCTGATGGGGCCGCTTTCACAGACTTCACCGTCAGCGGCATGGACAACTTCAGATCCAGCAGCAGGGTGGCTGCGTTAATGCATTCATTCCACAGTGAGTTCAGTTCGGTAACAACACCCCCCTACCCCCCATTTATCCCGTGAAGTCAAAAATCGCCTTATCTGAAAAATTCATTCATTATTTCTTGAGTTATTAATCAAAATGTTCAAAAATCTGAAGAAACTTGGAAAAAAATATCTGCCTATTCGTATAACCATATAGCAATTACAGCACGGAAACAGGCCATCTCGGCCTTACAAATCCGTGCCGAACATTGTTGCTATCCAAGTACACCGAGTCCTGCTCGCCCTAGCAAGTGTAAATGCATTTTTTTAAAGCCACAGTACATTGAGCTGCTGGCCCTAGCAAGTGCAAATGCATTTTTTTTAAGTCACAGTACACTGAGTTCTGCTAGCTCGCAAGTGTAAATGCATTTTTTTAAAGTCACAGTACATTGAGCTGCTGGCCCTAGCAAGTGCAAATGCATTTTTTTAAAGTCACAGTACATTGAGCTGCTGGCCCTAGCAAGTGCAAATGCATTTTTTTTAAGTCACAGTACACTGAGTTCTGCTAGCTAGCAAGTGCAATTGCATTATTTTTTTAAGTTTAAAAATGAGGGAGGATGCATAAAGTGAAATGAGCAGCCCCTACGCAGTTGTTGGCTATGGGTGAGTGGTGGACTATTGCGTTGGGGAACGATGTGTGTGTGTGTGTGTGTGTTCCACTCTGACAGTCACCGTTCCAGTTGGCGATTTTTCAGGCGACTGCTGGCAACTGGACAGCCGCCAGCAGTCGCCTGAAAAATCGCATAAGTGGGACAGGCACATTACCGCTGCCCTACTGCATTGCCCATTTACGACCATCATGCATGTAAGTTTAAAGTTTTAGAAAATTATTTTTGTTTGCACAACTTCAAATAATTTTGTTCATAAGCTAATCTAATAATGTAGTGAAATGAGATGGAAATTTCACTGCTGAGCTAACTTGCTGCCTATGATTTTCTTTAAGCACAGAGTACATAAATACATCAACACATTATAGTCTGTGAAACTGCATATGCACCAGTGTATTTCTGTGGATTTAACAAAAAATGTTCTCAGAGTTATTGGCGTTTTCGTAACATCACACTTCTTTGGAGAATAGTGTGAAGATGTCGTAGAATTGACAGGGATATTAACAAATTGTCATATTGCAAACGCAAACACCGCTTCTAAGGTCATAACAATCTTTTACCAGTTGAAGGGATGTTAATTATTTACAATCAGAGCTCTTTTGGTTATTACAAATTGTATTTTTTTAGAAAAGCATTGCAAATACAGTTAGTGACATTTTTGCAGCTGAATTTCTCTCCTGTGTCGAGTTGTCAACTTTCCAACACTTAATAATGAGCAAAAATTACACCAATAAAAGAAAATATCAGCAGTCAATATTGAAAGCAAACACAATGAGAGATCTTCAATCCGTTTGAGCTCCCAATATTTTATGAAGGTGTCAAAAATGTTATTTCCTTGTACACAAAAATCTCTAAACTAACACATGAAGCGAAGAAACAAGGAACTGCTGATGGTGGTTTACAAAGAAAGGCACAAAGTGCTGGAGTAACTCAGTGGGTCAGACAGCATGTTGTTTAAGAAGGAACTGCAGATGCTGGAAAATCTAAGGTACACAAAAATGCTGGAGAAACTCAGCGGGTGCAGCAGCATCTATGGAGCGAAGGAAATAGGCAACGTTTCGGGCTGAAACCCTTCTTCAGACTGATGGGGGGTGGCGGGGAGAAGAAAGGAAAAAGGAGGAGGAGGAGCCCGAGGGCTGAGGAAGGGGAGGAGACAGCAAGGGCTAACAAAATTGGGAGAATTCAATGTTCATGCCCGCAGGATGCAGACTCCCCAAGCGGAATATGTTCCTCCAATCAGGCAGCATCATTGGAGAACATGGATGGGCCACAAGCATAAAGACAAGTCTCATCCCCGGTCACTCCATCTTCTCCCCTCTCCCTTCAGGCAAGAGGTATAGAAGTGTGAAAACGTACACCTTCAGATTCGGGTACAGTTTTTTCCCAGCTGTTATCAGGCAACTGAACCATCTTACTAACAACTAGAGAGCAGCCCTGAGCTACTTTCTACTAACCAAACCCTGAGTCAAACCACTAGTCACAGGCATCCAGTCTAAAAAGCAACCTTCCACCATCACTGTTTCCTTCCATGAAGCCAAATTTCTATCCATTCAGCTACCTCTCCTTGGATCCCATGGGATCTAACCTTCCAGAGCAATCTACCATGCAGGACCTTGTTGAATACCTTGATACAATCTATATATACAACATCTACAGCTCTGCCTTCATCAACCTTTTTGGTCACATCATCAAAAAACATCAGATTCATGAGCCATGATCTCCCATGTACAAAACCATGCTGATTATCCCTAAACAGCCTTTGTCTAACAAAATGCATGTATATCCTATCCCTCAGAATGGTCTCTAATTACCCTTCTTCAGACTGATCTCAAGTTCTCCAGAGAATTTAACCAGCCTAACCCGCTGAGTTACTCCAGCACTTTGGGTTCCTTTGTGTATTAACCAGTATCTGCAGTTCTTAGTTTCTATGATCATCCGTTCACACTAGTTCCATGTTATCCCACTTTCTCATTCAATTCAGTCTAGAGAAGGGTTCTGACCCAAAACGTCACCTATTCCTTTTCACCAGAGATGGTCCCTGACCCACTGGGTCCAGCATTTCATGTCTAGCTTCGGTGTAAACAAGCATCAGCAGTTCCTTGCTTCTAAAAGCAGAACAGTTTCCATGTCCACCCGTTGTCCCCTGATCAAAAGCATTATCTGGACTTGCCTATTGGGAATTATTTTGATATCCAGCATGTCATCAGATTGGCCCAACAAGGTCACTTATTTCAGGAGCAATGATTTGATCTTGAGCCCAGAATTGATCAATTTATCTTTTTTTCTTTCACACTGCACTGATAGTGTTGTTGGATTAATTTGAGCTATTTCATCTTTGATTACCCAGCAATATCTGCAACATCACTCTAGTGTTTACTTTCATAGGAAAGATTTGAGTAAGTCATTATAAAACATTTTCCAGTGCAGCTGAAGCAGTAGTTATGAACTGCTTGTGAAGTATATCTTAGATCTAGTTCACGAGAGTTTACTCAGAACTAGGCAACTTACAAGCCGCATGTCAGAAATATCAAAAAGACCTTTCAACTGAGTCCTTTCCAACTTCATTATGTTGAAAAAAGCATGCAGTTTAACAGTACAAAAAGGGCTTTGATTGATCAAGTCTGCGGCTGAGGCTATAACTACTGCCTGTCTGTATTTAAAACTAATTCACCCTGTTTGAGCAGCTTCACGGTTCAAATATAATTGGCCTCAGGACTGATCTTATATTCCCAGATGTAAAATGTCAGTGTTTAACAGATATGCTTGGACTTCTGCATGAAAGTTAAACTCAAAAGACAAACTAGTGTTTTAATTTTTCCTTTCGCATCTCATTTTAGTTCATGAATATAAATCAGCTTCAAACCTTGGTATAGTCATAGAGTCATACAGCGTGGAAACAGGATCTTTGGCCCAACTTGCCCACACTGACCAACATGTCCCATCTACACTAGTTCCACCTGCCTGCATTTGGCCCAAATCCCTCTAAACCTATCCTATCCATGTACCTGTCTAATTGTTGCTTAAATGTTGTGTTAGTCCCTCCTCAACTACCTCCGCTGGCAGCATGTTCCATACACCCACCACCCTTTGTGTGAAAAAATTACCTCAGATTCCTATTAAATTCTCCATTCCCCAACTCTGGGCAAGATACTCTGTGCGTCTGCATGATCAATTCTTGATATGATTAAATGTGAGAGAACAATTTATGTCTAATACTTGAAGCTACTGCATGAATTTTCAAGGATTATGTGTACAAATATGATGGCAAGATTTGGCATAGCTATAGGAGCATCCTCAAGGTATGGACATATTGTTTAAATAATAGAATATGGAATGAGGTGCCAGAAGAGGCAGTTGAGGCAACTACTAAAACAGCATTTAAAAGACACTTGCACAGGTACATAGATAGGAAAGGTTGAGAGTGGTATGGGCCAAATGCAGGTGGGCCTAGTGTAGATGGGTCGTCTTGGTCGGTATGGACAAGTTGGGCCGATGGGTCTGTTTCCGTGCTTTTTGACACTATGGGTCTAATTAACACTCTTTGCACTGAATGGTTATTCTGGAGACTAAATGTATGAAAAAAGAAAATTCACGATCTGACTTTGTAAAATATAACACCAATGCAATAGAAATGAAGATACTGCATGCAAGCAGGCCCTACGGCCCACCCTGAGACCACCAACCATAGATTACCCATCTGCAATAGTCCTATGGTTCCGTGCTTTGGAATCCATTCTCCACACCACGGGGTATTTACAGAGACAACCTACAAACATTTTTGTAATGGGGGAATGACCCAGAAGGAAACCCATGAGGTAGCAGGGAGAACGTGCAAACTCCACACAGCCAACACCTCCGAGGTCAGGATCGAACATGGATCTCTGGCGCTGTGAGGAGCAATTAACAGTGATTGTGCCATCACATGCAGCAACTGCAGATGCTGGAAAATCGAAGGTACACAAAAATGCTGGAGAAACTCAGCGGGTGCAGCAGCATCTATGGAGCGAAGGAAATAGGCAACGTTTCGGGCCGAAACCCTTCTTCAAGCCATTTTTCCCCATATTCCTTGCTTCATTTAACCCTGAGCTAAATCTAACTCTTTCTTGAAAACATCCAGTGAATTGGCCTCCACTGCCTTCTGTGGCAGAGAATTCCACAGATTCCCAACTCTCTGGGTGAATGTTTTTCCTCATAGAAACATAGAAAATAGGTGCAGGAGGAGGCCATTCGGCCCTTCGAGCCAGCAGCGTCATTCATTGCGATCATGGCTGATCGTCCCCAATCAATAACCCGTGCCTGCCTTCTCCCCATTTCCCTTGATTCCACTTGCTCCTAGAGCTTTATCTAACTCTCTCTTAAAGTCTCTCTTCAGTCTGAAGAAGGGTTTCGGCCCGAAACGTTGCCTATTTCCTTCGCTCCATAGATGTTGCTGCACCCACTGAGTTTCTCCAGCATTTTTGTGTACATGCAGCAAGTGGTTTTGCTTTTGTCCTGTATACTGTACTCCTAGCACTGTTGTCTGCCCAAAGCAATGATGTGTGTCTTATCTGGACTCATCTGATTATGTCATGGTCTCAGTTAAATATAATTTAATTATACATACCGAATGATATTTCATAACAGTTCTAGCTTGCATGCAGTTGCAGGATCCCCAGTGTTCGGTACCACAGGCACAGTTTCCACCACAGCGTTGAACGAGAAGGCAGCGCGGGAAGAAAACTGCATTTGTTTGCTTCAGCTCTTCTCGAAGGTTAACGGAGTAGTTTCGCGGGGTACAGCTGTAGCGTTTTACGTCATTATTCATTCTGTTCAAGTCCACTACAGGATGACATTTTCAAGAAAGTAAGTCAGTCTCTGTTATTAAAAGTATTAATGTTTCCTATAATACAATCAATAAACTATGTATCACAACATAACATTTAGTTTCATTCACTTCAGAGATACAGCAAAGATTCGAGCCCAATCATTCAATCTGATCATGGCTGATCATCTAAAATCAGTACCCAATTCCTGCTTTTTCCCATATTCCTTGATTCATTTAACCCTGATTCGGCCTATTCATTGCGATCATGGCTGATCGTCCCCAATCAATAGCCCGTGACTGCCTTCTCCCCATATCCCTTGATTCCACTTGCTCCTAGAGCTCTATCTAACTCCCTCTTAAATCCATCCAGTGATTTGGCCTCCACTGCCCTCTGTGGCAGGGAATTCCACAAATTCACAACTCTCTGGGTGAAAAAGTTTTTTTTCACCTCAGTCTTAAATGGCCTCCCCTTTATTCCAAGACTGTGCCCCCCTGGTTCTCCCAACATCGGGAACATTTTTCCTGCATCTAGCTTGTCCAGTCCTTTTATAATTTCATATGTTTCTATAAGATCCCGCCTCATCCTTCTAAACTCCAGTGAATACAAGCCTAGTCATTTCAATCTTTCTTCATTTTACAGCCGTCATCCCAGGGATCAATCTTGTGAACCTACGCTGCACTGCCTCAATCACAAGGATGTCCTTCTTCAAATTAGGAGACCAAAACGGTACACAATACTCCAGATGTGGTCTTACGGCTAAATTCCAGTGAATACAAGCCCAGTCGACCCATTCTTTCATCAAATGTCAGTCCTGCCATCCCCGGGAATTAACCTGGTGAACCTATGCTGCACTCCCTCAATAGCAATAATATCCTTCCTCAAATTAGGAGACCAAAATTGCACACAATACCCCAGGTGCGGTCTCACCTGTGCAACTGCAGTTGGACCTATGTGCTCCTAAACTCAAATCCTCTTAAACAATGATATAAACAACTTTTAAAATGAATGGCTCTGAAAACAGCAGCCAGGAAAGTGTGATATAATCCTGTGCATGAAATGCCCAAACATGGGCAGGTGGGACTAGTCTAGCTGGGACATGTTGGCCAGTGTGGGCAAATTAGGCCGAACGGCCTGTTTCCACACTCTATGACTGTACATAATAACATGTTATAATTTCTTTAGAGCTTAACAGCTTTGGTGCAAATAATCTATTATTGAAGGTTTCAAAGAGATGCCACCATTAGTGAACCTTACAGTAGTTCATTTCCACTGCCCAAGTGCAGCAAATATTTCTACTTCACCTCCTACTCCCATGTTAAGTGTTACTATAGGCCAAATACAAACTGAAGCACTTGCTGAGTCTATTATGACATTTTTTCCCTTCATTGGACATCGTTATCAGAACATTGCGATTCTTCTATTCTGACTATTCAGTTTGGGCAATCTATTGTGCACCATTTACTGTCCAATTTTGGAACCAACTGGAAATGAATGAAGAAACAACGAACTGCAGATGCTGGTTTACAAAAAAAGCCACAAGGTGTTGAAGTAACTCAGTGGATCAGGCAGCATCTCTGGAGAACATGGATAGGTGGTGCTTTGGTTTGGGACCTTTATTTGGGCGAAGGTATCTGGTTACCTACAATGGTGAACGTTAAGATGGGTTTAAAAATTAACATGGAATAACAATGAAAGACACAAACTGCTGGAGCCAGGCAGCTTCTCGGACAACATGGACAGGTGGTGTTTCGAGTCGTTACCGTCTTTCAGACTTAAGACTGGACGACTACTGTGCACAACAAATCCATGGCAGACATGTACAGGAGTTGGATGACTTTGGCCATGAAGGTCTGGACTGGTTTCAAGTTCAGTATTTGGAATCACTCCAATCATCACATCAATGTTGCCCTGAAGAACATTCTAACTTTGGAAATGAATTTTCTTTGAAGTACATGTTACAATCAAAGCAATTTAGCCACCTATCCTGTCTCTTCAGTTTCTAATCTTTTTTAAAAGTGTATAATAACTTGTCAGGATAAGCTATCACTTCATGACACAAGATTTTAATTGTCACATGACTCGGCTGTCTTTCAGCTTTCTCTAATTGTCAGTGAAATGCCCTGTAACTAAGATCCAGGAAATCCATAAAACTAGCTCATCATTTTTGTTAATTAAAATATTCTTTCTTCTCACAAAAATATCGACTAGTGCTGACATATGAATCCATTTGCACTGACTGTCCTCTGGCAAATGTTATTCCTACTCTATGTTTCGACTGCCAAGTCTAAATGATCCACCTAAGTGAAAACTCAAATGTTAAATAGCTGAGTTTGTTGTTCTGTAATTCTGCTGTGATGATGGCCACTCCCTCTTCTCCCCTCTCCTATCAGGCAAAAAGTATAGAAGAGTGAAAACGCTCACCAGCAGATTCAGGGACAGTTTCTTCCCAGCTGTTTGTTATCAGGCAACTGAATCATCCTACCAAAACCGGAGAGCAGTGCTGAACTACTATGTACCTCTTTGATGACCCATGGACTATCTTTGATCTGACTTTGTTGGATTTACCTTGCACTAAATGTTATTTCCTTATCATGTATCTATACATAGTAAATGGATCGATTGTAATCATGTATTGTCTTTCTGCTGACTGGTTAGCATGCAACAAAACGTTTTTCACTGTAGCTTGGTACACGTGACAATGAACTAAACTGAACTGAACTGAAAATGACTCCTGACAACAGAAAGGTTAGCAAACTATATTGACAGCTTTCCAATTGGGCGAACGGTGGCGCAGCGGTTGAGTTGCTGCCTTACAGCGCCAGAGACCTGGCTTCGATTGTGACTACGGGTGCTGTCCTTACGGACTTTGTACTTTCTCCCCATGATCTGCGTAGGTTTTGCCTGGGAGTTCAGTTTTCCTCCCAAACGCAAAAGATGTACAGGTTTGTAGGCTAATTGGCTTGGTAAAAATTGTAAATTGTCCCTAGTGTATGTAGGATAGTGTTAGTGTGTGGGGAATGCTGGTCGGCGTGTTCTCAGTGGGCCAAAGGGCCTGTTTCAGCATTGTATTTCTAAACCAAACTAAGCTAAAATTAATTTCTGAGGTTCATCCAGGCATTCTGCTACTGTACAGATAATGTCCTTGTCAAAGTTTGGAATTGCTTTCATTAATATTATAAATGTTGATCTTAATGTGCACATTTGATGGCGTTTTAATGGAGGAGCAGTTAGATGTGGAAACCAAAGGACTATCTCCGATTCCACAGAGGCGTGAATGCATTGTGTAAAGAGGAAATTGTTGTCCTTGGTAACTCCTTCAGACAATTCTTTTGATATTGCAAATGTGGGTAAGAGTCCTCTACCAGAATTCTCTAGTTTACAGTAGCTTAGTTTAGTTTGGAGATACGGAGTGGAAACATCAAGCCCGCGCCGACCAGCGATCCCCGTACACTAGCACTATCCTACACGCACTATGGACAATTTACAATTTTACCAAGCTAATTAACCTACAACCTGTACATCTATGGAATGTGGGAGGAAACCGGAGATCCCGGTGAAAGCCCACGCGGTCACAGGGAGAACGTACAAAGTCCGTACAGATAGCACCGGTAGTCAGGATCGAACTTGGCTCCCCTGGGGTAGCAACTTTATCGCTGTGCTACAATGCCTCCTAGATTGTGGGGTTTCTGTTTATGACACCATTCATTCCCATTCAAAAAATACAATCAAATATTTAATTTGCTCCTCCATTGAATTTGCAGCAGTGCTGCACAAGAACAGGCCCTTCAGCCCACAATGTCCATGCCGAATATGATGCCAAGGTAAACTAATCTCGTCTGCCTGTACGTGATCCAGATCTCTGCGTTCCCTGCCTATCCATGTGTTTATCCAAAAGTCTCTTAAATGCCAATGTCGTATCTGCCTCCACCACCACCCTTAGAGTGGTGTGTCCCACCAGTCACTGTGTAAAAGATCCGACCTGCACATCTCCTTTAAACTCTGCCTCTCACATTAAAGTTGTGCCCTCTAGTCTTTGACATTTTCACCCTGAGAAAAATGAGCTGACGGTCTACCTTATCTATGGGTGGACACAAAGTAAGGGTAGAAGATTATTTTCAATTGATAACACATTTTATGCCTTATTGAAAATTTACATGACAAATTAATCGATTATTTCAGTCATAGTCATACAGCATGGAAACAGACCATTCGGCCCAACTCAGCCATGCCAACCAAAATACCCCACCCAAGCTAGTTCCATTTGCCCATGTTTGGCCCTTATCTCTCTAAACTTTTCCTAACTATGTACTTGTCTAAGTGTACTTTAAATACTGTCATAGTATGTGCCTCAATTATCTCCTCTGGCAGCTTGTTCCATATACCCACCACCCAGGTTCCTATTAAATGTTGCCCCCTCACCTTAAACAAAAAATCATGTTTTTGATTCCTCTACTCTGTGCAAAAGACCCTGTGCATTCATCTTAACTATTTTAGTTCATAATTCACTCAAATAACAAACAAAAGTTCTATTTTTTGATGAAAACGTTTTCATGTTAATAATGAGCTTCTTCCCCTCAAACTTTACTGTCGTTTGCGAGTGTCATTAATATTTTCATCATTCATCCTCTGTATCATTATTCATCCTCCTCAAAGCAAACAAATGAAAACAAAATCACCCAAGCCCTCTACTGCTTTGGCATTTCCTTACTGATCCTTATCTTATGGCTTTTTAAATAAGACATTTCCTCTTCTCAAACCTCATTCACTATTTGTCTGCCTCAGTGCATAGTTGCTCCCATCGTCCAGATATGTTGCCATTATTGCTGTTATTAGTGTAGATAAAACTACCATAATCTGTCCTGATATTGTGAAAAAGAAAGGTTACAGTGGAAGTAATGCTGAATGTTTTGCACTTATGTTGTCTTATTTAAAAGTTAAGTGTAAATTATGAGCAGTCTGACAGGTGATTGAGCCATTTACTGTAGACACACTTCAAGGGAAATAAGAAAATGCACACTCACATTATTCTGTCATTTCTGCTTTCACTGCTGAAAATAGCCAAATTACACTGTCCTTAAAGTTTATGTGGCTGCTTTGCAAAATGTTATCAATATAAATAAATCATTATTTTGTCTCAAACACTGATTCTTCATGTATGGCATTGGATGGTGAGTGTTGACAAGCTGTTCAAACAGACGGATGAGTTGAGTTCCCATCTGCACGTAATTCTGACATTGCTTCGTGGAAATCACTTGTTTATGAGTTGGAATGGAAAGTCCAGCTGATTTTTCCTTCCCCAAATAATCATCTCAACTCCTGCCACCCCCGGACCTTGTTGGGCCATTAGAGGAGCTCTCCATTTAGTGAAGAAGTTGGTGTAGTAGGATTACTGTGGGTGGTTAGTCAAGGACTCAGTGGGCTGAAGGGCCTATGACTCACAGAAAGCCATCAATTGTTCAGCAACTGACTTCGTTTGAGAAGATGGAAATGACAACAATTTCTCACTGTAAAAGGAGATTTATTTCCCCAGGGAAATTCAGTTAGATAAAGATCCATAAAGTAACGGCATACGTTTATAAACATGTGGGCATTCAGTTTGATTGGCAGCAATTAGCCAACCATCTTCACTCTGGCTGATTTAATAAGGTTTTGATAGAGCAGACAGATTATGCATGTTATAGGAAGGAACTGAAGATGCTGCTTTATATCAATGATGGACACAAAGTTCCGGAGTAACTCAGCAGATCAGGCAGCATCTCTAGAATGAAAGGATAGATTACGCTTTGGGTCGGGACCCCCTCTTCCGTCTGAATGCATGTTTCCATGTACGTGGTTCAAAATCAGAAGCCATCAATATAAAGTAATTACTAAGAAGGACATGAAGAAAAAAATAATTGAGGTTTATATGGAAGCAGTTATCCGAGGTGGTATGTGGACCATAAACACTGGGAGGGTCTGGACTGAGAGGCCTGTTTACACATTGAATGCAATTTTAACGCTGCTTTCATTCTGTTGAACGGGTGGTCTTCACATGCAGTAAAATCGTACATAGGTTGCCTATGCAAAAGTGGCATTTTAGAGGCTTTTGGATGGGCATGTGGATATGCAGGAAATAGAGGGATATGGGTCGTCTGCAGGCAGAGGAGATTAGTTTAAGTTGGCATTGGTATCTTCCCCTTTGCTCCACCCTTCGTACTTAAGTTTGTCTTGATTGTATTTACATATAATATGTCTGATATCTTTGGATAGCATGCAAAACAAAGCTCTTTGCTGTAATACATGTGACAATAATAGTAATAATACTAAACGTATCATGTTTGACGCAGGCATGTGTGGTGAAAGGCTTGTTTCCGTGCTGTAATTTTCTATGCTCTATGAATTTTGTCATTGGCAAGACCTGATATTTGGTTATCTCCATGCATGTTGAATTAAAATCATGTAATTCCATTCATTAACTTTAATATGTGATAGATGTCCAATGATTATCATTTTAAACATGAGCTGTCTTCGTACCTTTGGTCTTTCGTTCACGGTGATGGAATGTTCTGCCTCGAAACTGGGGTGTTTCTTTGAAAATGTTATTCAGGTCGTCTTCCCAGAAGTCCGGATTTAAATGCCTCAGAAGTTCTTCTATTGTATCGAAACTAGCAATAGCCTCATCCAAAGACTCTGCAGTCAGTGGTGAAGCTGTAGCAGAGGAATGATGCCCCTGTGAACCCTGTGTAACACAGCAAAACCATGAGATATTCAAGCACCTCAAACTCAGTGTGTCATTTAAAAACCTGTAAAAGTTTGCGTTTCTATCTGACTCAACATTTCCCATGGCAACTTCCTTTGGAGTCCATTGATGGTGGATAGCTACAAAGTTTTCCAACAACCACACAGCATGGCACAGTGGTAGAGGTGCTGCTTCACAGTGCCAGAGACCCGGGTTCAATCCTGACCACGGGTGCTATTAGTGTGATGTTTGAATGCTCCCCCTGTGACCTTGTGGGCTTTCTCCGGGTGCTCCGGTTAACTCCCACATTCGATAGTTGTGCAGATTTGTAGGTTAATTGACCTGTAAACTGGCTCCTAGTGTGCAGGATGCGAAAGTGGGATAACATACAACTAGTGTGCAGGTGATCAACGGTTGGTGTAGAGTCAGTGGGCCGAAGGGCCAGTTTTCATGCTGTTTCTCCCCCCCCAGAAAAAAGCCAGATTTATAGACAATCTCAAATTCCCAGGACAACTTGAATGGCAGGAACAAAGGAGATTGTAAAGAGTGCAGGAAGGAACTTCTAGTATACACTGAAGATAGACACAAAATGCTTGAGTAAGTCGGCGGGACAGGCAGCAACTTTGGATAGAAGGAAAGTCTGACGTTTCGGGTCGAAAGAAGGGTCTTGACCCTAGATTATAGAGTGGTGGACATTGCCCCGTCATGGGTATTGAGCTCTCCACACCACCCTGGCCATGCTCTTATTTCATTCCTACCTTTGGGAAAAAGGTGTAGGAGTCTGAAAACCATGCCTACCAGGTTCAAAATAGCTGCTTCAACAACCATCAGGCTCTTGAACACTACACAATACTAACCTCAACTATGAACTTAAGTTCTGTCTTTGGTTGCATTGATGACTTTGGAGATTATTTATACCAGCATTGGAGTTGTTAATGTAATGATTTTTTTTTTGTTTATTATATATTTTATATGTGTATTGTGTTTAAAGGCTTGTACGTTGCTGTAAGTAAGAATCTCATAGTTCCATTGTCAGTACATATGAAACACTATGAAAAACATATTAAACACTCTTGACCATATCTACACTATGCTAATTATCACCAGCATTGTTATTGGCCTATTGATCACTATGGGCATTATCAGTGTATGGACCAATTCTCAGTGATAATGTAGCACAAATGTAAAATTCATTTCAAGATCATAATATAGTCAAGTAGTTATAGTTAAAAGCATGGCAAAAAATGGTTCTATATATTGAAGAAAGACTGTACCTATAATGAAATTGACTTAATACTTTGGCATGGACTTTAGTTAGTTGAGTTTATTGTCACGTGTACTGAGGTACAGTGAAAAGTTTTGTTGTGGGCTAACCATTCCGTGGAAAGACAATACATGATTGCAACCGAGCCACTCCCAGTGGTCACAATGGACTTGGTCAGTGAATATGGCATCAGATGGGCAATATACACAACTTTTTTTTATGGAGGGGGATGGTGGAATGTGGCATGTCCAATCGATTCATGAAGCTGCTGAAAGTAATTGTTATGATTAGACAGCATCAGTGACGTGAATCGCTGACATTATTAATTATATCTTTCCTTGAAAAAAATCAATCAATTGTACAGGTTTATAGACATGGCTTAATGTCTACAAGACAGCCATTGTATTTTACTTTGGGAGGCATAGTGGAGGATGTACCTCTCAAAACAGTAAGCCAGATCTGATAACAACGCATAAGAATGCTCTGAAGGCATCTCTGCACTATCACAAAGTAAGATTATTAATTTTCAACAGTGTCACGCAACTTCCCAACACAAGGTTACTTCATGATGTCACTTCAGAATGAAATGGCCTGCGAATGTACTGATAATGCATGATTGAAACAGCCAGTCAAACTGATAGAAGCATGTAAAATGATGAGAGGTATAGAGAGGGTAGACAGTCAAAACCTTTTTCCCAGTGTGGAAATGTTAAAGACTGGAGGGGTATAGCTTTAAGATAGAAGGGGGAAAGTTTAAAAGGACATGGGCTGGGTAATGTTTGTTTACACAGAGTTGTGTGTGCCTGGGGTGGTGCTGGAGCAGTAGCCGCTACAATGGTGGTGTTTAAGAGGCTTTTAGATAGCACATGGATATGCAGGGAGTTGAGTGATACAGATCATCTGCAGGCAGGGGAGATTAGTTTAAGTTGGCATCATGTTCAGCAAAAAGCAGATGGGATGAACAGTAATAATGCTGCACCATGTTCTGGAAAAAATCACAAAGATTCACAGAGTTAAGATGATATCAGTTATCTATAGATTATCATCTGGAAGAGGTTTTCAGTCCTGGATTTATAGCTTAACCTTTGCTCAAAGGTAGATATGTTGATGAAATAGCCTGACTGAACTCCACCATGCTTAAATCTGTTAGCTAATAGTTATCTGTTATTCTAATCACTGTAAGCTCTCGACTTTATTAAACAGGAAGGATAATGTGCAATCTTTAAGATAACTTTTCTAAATCTTAATTAAAGAGTTTAAAAAAGTTATTCAAAATGCTCCAACTTACAATGCAATGTTGAATAATTTTGCCTTGTGATTTTTTTTGTTAGATTTAGTGCCTTCCAGGAAAGAAGTCAACATTATGCTGGATTGTGCTGAACAAATACAACTCGTGTACCTAATCTTGATGGGGAAAGATGGAGGAGTAGACTGATGGATGAAGATTGAAGATTGTGTGTTGTATACGATGGACATGCTGAAACTATGGGATGAAAGATGGCACAGTGGTGCAGGGGCAGCACTGTGGCGCACCTGGTAGAGTTGCTGCCTCATGGTGTGGAGTTTGCATGTTCTACCTGTAACCCTGTGGGGTGCTCCGGTCTCCTCCAACATCCCAAAGACATGCGGTTTTGTAGGTTAATTGGCCTGTGTAAAAAACAAAAGCCCCTAGGGAGTGGATGGGAAAATAGGATAACATAGCATTAGGGTGAACTGGTGATCAATGGTTGGAATGGATTGGTGGGCCGAAGGGCCTGTTTCATAGAAACATAGAAACATAGAAAAAAGGTGCAGGAGTAGGCCATTCGGCCCTTCGAACCTGCACCGCCATTCAATATGATCATGGCTGATCATCCAACTCAGTATCCCATCCCTGCCTTCTCTTCATACCCCCGATCCCTTTAGCCACAAGGGCCACATCTAACTCCCTCTTAAATATAGCCAATGAACTGGCCTCAACTACCTTCTGTGGCAGAGCATTCCACAGATTCATATTCCACAGATTGTATAAAAAATGATTTTCTCATCTCGGTCCTAAAAGACTTCCCTCTTATCCTTAAACTGTGACCCCTAGTTCTGGACTTGCCCAACATCGGGAATAATCTTCCTGCAACTAGCCTGTCCAACCCCTTAAGACTTTTGTAAGTTTCTATAAGATCCCCCCTCAATCTTCTAAATTCTAGCAAGTACAAGCCGAGTCTATCCAGTCTTTCTTCATATGAAAGTCCTGCCATCCCAGGAATCAGTCTGGTGAACCTTCTCTGTACTCCCTCTATGGCAAGAATGTCTTTCCTCAGATTAGGAGACCAAAACTATACGCAATACTCCAGGTGTGGTCTCGCCAAGACCTTGTACAACTGCAGTAGAACCTCCCTGCTCTTATACTCAATGCTGTATCTCTAAACTAAACTAATTCTTTGGGAGTTGTGCTGAGGAATGCAGATGCACAGTCCCAAAACATTTAGCTTAGCAACACAAAAACAAGACAAAATGCTGCAGAGGGCATGTTTTCTCACAAAACCCAGATTTAAACAGCAAAATCTTTTATTTTGAACCAGGAAAATAGCCAGGTAGTTAAATGTATCTTGCCCAGTAGAGCTAAAAGGAAATTGGCAGTTGTTTTGCACATCTTGAAGCTTTATTTTTCTTTAAAAAAACTTCTGAGCTCTCTATTGATTTTTTAATCTGTTTTTGCCAATTTTGACGAAAACTACAAGCTGATGGTCCTTATGAGTGCACTGATCATTATCGGCTGCATTTAACAATTGACATGCAAACAATACAAACTTGAGCAGTGCTTGATAGAACTACCATTATTGTGGCATGAACCATCATCTCAAATGCAGTGTTGCTTAAAAAAAAGCCTTGGCCATACAAATCATTAATTGCAGGCTTATTGATCTTGGTGCTTTTTCAATAACATCTAAAAGCTGTCTTAGTGGAATGAAGCATCAGTGTTCTCCCAGCTTTATGTAACTGTTGCCTCTGGTACTACACTGATCTGCTACATTACAGATTTTCCTACATACTTTTATTTGACGCTACTTTTCTCAAATTATATGGCACTTGGGAATCAGCAATCAATGCAGATTCAGTGATCTGTCAAAGGAGGCTGATGGGTGGCCAGAGAGAGGTATATAAAACCATGAGGGGGCATAGATAATGTGATTAGCCACTGTCTTTTCCCCAGGGTAAGGGAGTCTAAAACTAGAGAGTATAGTTTTAAGGTGAGAGGCAACCTTTAAGTGGTGTTACCATAGCTGGAGCATTATGTTACTGTTATTTGCATAGATAGCAAATTAAATATGTATTATTTGGAATGGAGCTGTATAGATCTGTGTTTTCATTGGAGGAGTTAACAAGATAAATCAAAGAGAGCAGTACATTTGCTTTTGTCTAAATAAGATTTTATCAGAGCTTCTGACCAGGTCACATGTAGCAGAATGACCAATGAAGTAAAAACCTATTACCAGCGAGGTTCCACAATGTTTAATATTTGATCCTTTATTTTTGTGATAGGCACTAATGATTTACACCTAACACAGGAGACATGATAAAGAATGTTGGCAATACTGAAGACTGTGAGTTGTTAACAGAAACGAAGAGGTGAGTTAATCAAAATGCTGGAGTAGCTCAGTGGGACAGGCAGCATCTCTGGAGAGAAGGAATGGATGACGTTTCGAGTTGAGACCCTTCTTCAGACTGACCCGGAACGCCACCTATTCCTTCTCTCCAGAGATGATGCCTGTCCCGCTGAGTTACTCCAGCATTTTGTGTCTACCTTCGATTTAAACCAGCATCTGCAGTCGTTTCCTACACAGGTGATTTAATCAGTCAGGCAGAAAAGTGGTTAGGGAAAAATTCCTGTGTGTGCACCCTATCTACTCGCCTCATGATTTTATACACCTCTATAAGATCATTCTTTAGTGTCCAACACTCCAAGCAATCAAGTCCGAGCTTGCCCAACCTCTCCCCTAAAGCTCAGGCCTTCGAGTCCTGGAAACGTTGTCGCTATCATTTGTACATCAGTAATAGTGTGGTTTTGGTGGCCAAAGTGTCTGTTTCCATGTTGTATCTCCAAAGCGAAACTAATGTCCCTTTAAAATCAACATCTAAAGATGAACGATATTCCTCCAATACCTTTTAAAATATTTTATGACATATAAAATGGAATTTGATCCAGATCCCCATTGCTGAGATCTTGCAACAAGGTGAATGAATATACAGTGAATGGGCCAAAGCCAGCCTATGGGGTTGATGGGTCCTGAGTACAGGAGGTTGGCTGCTTGATCCAGATGTGTTTAGTTTAGTTAAGTTTAAAGATAAAGTGTGGAAACAGGCCCTTCGGCCCACCAAGTTTGCGCCAACCAACAATCACCCATACACTGGTTCCATCCTACACACTAGGAACAGTTTACAGAAGCCAGTGGGCTTGAGAAGTTCCATTGGTTGGACAAGGGACCAGTTATTGGAGGTTTGGGATGGAGGGGTGGGCAGCAACAGGCAAGTATCGTGCAATTTATTTCCAAACTTTTTTTGTTGGCTGCAGCCCATTTTGATGCTGGGTGTTTTATGTAGGAATTGGCACTGTGATAGACAGTGGGTGAGAGATCAGAAAGAGACTTAATAAGCAAGAAGGTTAAAATGAGTCAGCTTTTCTGTGCAGGAATCTGCTCAGGAAGGCCCATTTAAAATTCTCTAGACAACCCAATGAAACCTGGTCAATTTGGACTGTAGTGATCTATATTCACCCAGAACATCTCGGATCACCACTGTGAAGACGGCTCATACATGTGAACACAATTCACAGCTGTAGGTAGAAACTAGGAACTAGATCTGCAAACCAGCATCTACAGAAACTAGGAACTGCAGATGCTGGTTTACACAAAGGAACACAAAGTGTTGGAGTAGCTCAGCAAGTCAGCGGCATTTCTGGAGAGCATAGATTCTGAAGAAGGGTCCGAAACGTCACCGATCCATGTTCTCCAGAGATGTTGCCTGACCTGCCATGTTACTCCAGCGCTCTGTGACCCAAGTTCCCAGTTCAAGTTATGCAATGTGCACTTTCATCCAGCAATAATGTACATTTTGGGGACCCCTTATTTTCATTTGAATAGCATTGAGAAAGGCAGAGCTAAGTGAATTTTGCAGCAAAGTTAACCTCTCGTACTCCATGCCAGCAGAGAGCTTGTGAAAATAAAAAAAAGATGCTGGAAAAGTTAAAGGCAGAAATTGCTTGAAATACACTGGAGGTCAGACAACACCAGTGGGAAGAGAAACAGTCAACATTTCACGTCATGGAATCTTCGTCAGAATTGAAAAGGGAGATAATAGCTGTAGAGAAGGGTGGGGTGGGAGGATACCTCTGCTAGGGTAACAATGGGGTGACCATGGGGATAACTGGAAACAAGTTAATCTGGTCAATGAGTGAATGGGAGCAGAGAGAGTGCGAGAACAGACAAAAGAATGTGGGAGTTGTTAAATGCCAAGGGTGTATGTATTCCACTCCCAGAGAGGACATAAAAGGAAAAATGATTGTGGGAGTGGGAGGGGGGGAGGGGGGGGGAGGTCATCAGCTAATATCACAGATGGGTAGCACTGTGACACAACCACAGAGTTGTTGCCTTACTGATCTAGAGATCCAGGTTCGATTCTGATCTGGGGGATGCTACCTGTACGGAGTTTGTATGTTCTCCCTGTGACTAAGTGGGTTTTCTCCGGCTATTCCATTTTCCTCCCACATTCCAAAGACGTGCAGGTTTGTAGGGTTAATTAGCTTCTATAAATTGTTCCTAGTGTGTAGCACAGAACCTGCGTACTGGTCGGCATGGACTGGTGGGCTGAAGGGACCGTTTCCATACTGTATCTCTAAACTAAAAAACGAAACTAAAGATGGATAACTGATATAGACCAAGAAATCAAATCATCCGCCTGTTTTATTTCAGACAGAGACTCAATGGCTCAATGTAGGATAGAGCAAGAGGGAAAAGTAGGAGGGAGCAAAAACAATGTAAAGTTTTAATTTCTTTGAATTTAATTTACCCATTGCAAATAGTAGGGTTGATATTGCTTTAAATAGCTTCATAAATATTTCTGACTCTTTATGTATGAAATGCTTTGTCGTAGAACAGCACTCAAGATTACTTACCAGGATAGAACTTGTGACTGCCTCCCAGTTTGATTTTGAGGTTTGTGGCTGTAGATCTTCCTGAAACAGAATGAGATAAGTGTCTAGACTACTGACCACTTTTGTTGTTGTTGTTGTTGTTGTGTTAACATACATTCCATTGTTGTTGTTAACATAAATGCCAAGAAATTGGGTTTTACTTTTTCTTGATGCACTAAAACCAAGCATCAAATTGAACTCTGGAGTAGTTCCAGAGGATTGGCGGGTAGCAAACGTAACCCCACTTTTTAAGAAGGGAGGGAGAGAGAAAATGGGGAATTACAGACCAGTTAGCCTAACATCGGTAGTGGGGAAACTGCTAGAGTCAGTTATTAAAGATGGGATAGCAGCACATTTAGAAAGTGGTGAAATCATTGGACAAAGTCAGCATGGATTTACGAAAGGTAAATCATGTCTGACGAATCTTATAGAATTTTTCGAGGATGTAACTAGTAGCGTGGATAGGGGAGAACCAGTGGATGTGGTGTACCTGGACTTCCAGAAGGCTTTCGACAAGGTCCCACATAAGAGATTAGTATACAAACTTAAAGCACATGGCATTGGGGGTTCAGTATTGATGTGGATAGAGAACTGGCTGGCAAACAGGAAGCAAAGAGTAGGAGTAAACGGGTCCTTTTCACAATGGCAGGCAGTGACTAGTGGGGTACCGCAAGGCTCAGTACTGGGACCCCAGCTATTTACAATATATATTAATGATCTGGATGAGGGAATTGAAGGCAATATCTCCAAGTTTGCGGATGACACTAAGCTGGGGGGCAGTGTTAGGTGTGAGGAGGATGCTAGGAGACTGCAAGGTGACTTGGATAGGCTGGGTGAGTGGGCAAATGTTTGGCAGATGCAGTTTAATGTGGATAAATGTGAGGTTATCCATTTTGGTGGCAAAAACGGGAAAGCAGATTATTATCTAAACGGTGGCCGATTGGGAAACGGGGAGATGCAGCGAGACCTGGGTGTCATGGTACACCAGTCATTGAAGGTAGGCATGCAGGTGCAGCAGGCAGTAAAGAAAGCGAATGGCATGTTGGCTTTCATAGCAAGAGGATTTGAGTATAGGAGCAGGGAGGTTCTACTGCAGTTGTATAGGGTCTTGGTGAGACCACACCTGGAGTATTGCGTGCAGTTTTGGTCTCCAAATCTGAGGAAGGACATTATTGCCATAGAGGGAGTGCAGAGAAGGTTCACCAGACTGATTCCTGGGATGTCAGGACTGTCTTATGAAGAAAGACTGGATAGACTTGGTTTATACTCTCTAGAGTTTAGGAGATTGAGAGGGGATCTTATAGAAACTTACAAAATTCTTAAGGGGTTGGACAGGCTAGATGCAGGAAGATTGTTTCCGATGTTGGGGAAGTCCAGGACAAGGGGTCACAGCTTAAGGATAAGGGGGAAATCCTTTAAAACCGAGATGAGGAGAACTTTTTTCACACAGAGAGTGGTGAATCTCTGGAACTCTCTGCCACAGAGGGTAGTTGAGGCCAGTTCATTGGCTATATTTAAGAGGGAGTTAGATGTGGCCCTTGTGGCCAAGGGGATCAGAGGGTATGGAGAAAAGGCAGGTACGGGATACTGAGTTGGATGATCAGCCATGATCATATTAAATGGCGGTGCAGGCTCGAAGGGCCGAATGGCCTACTCCTGCACCTAATTTCTATGTTTCTATGTTTCTATGTTTCTAACTCCCCACATACAAAAAAAAGGGTGAATTAGCTGCACACAATAGTCATAGAGTCATGGAATCGTACAGCTTCTAAACAGGCCCTTCAGCCCAACTCATCTATGCCAAATAATTTCCCATCTAAGCTAGTCCCATTTGCCCACATTTGGTCCATATCCCTCTAAACCTTTCCTACCCATGTACCTGCCCAAGTGTCTTTTAAATGTTATTTGTACCCACTTCTGCTACCTCCTCTGGTTGTTTGTTCCATTTACACACCACTCTCTGAGTGAAAACGTTACCCCTCATGTTCCTACTAAATCTTTCCCAACCTACAGTATGCCCTCTGGTTCTCCATTCTCCGAACCTGGGAAAAAGTCTCTGTGTATTCACCCTATATATCAGCTTCATGATTTTCTACACCTCTACAAGATCATCCCTCAGCCTCCTGCACTCCAAGGAAGAGAGTCCTAGTTTACCCAACCTCTCCTTATAACTCAGGCCCTCAAATCCTGGAAACATGCTCACTATTAATTGTGCAACAGTAACAGTGTTGACTCAGTGGGCTGAATGGCATGTTTCCATGCTCTATCACAAAATTAAACTAATGTCCATTTAGTATGCTCATATTGCTATGTTGTTCTCAAAGATATGAAATGCTCTCACCAAAAGAATGGAATGGAATCAACATATAAAGATGAAAGATATTCCTTCAGTACCTTTTAAAATATTTTATGAAAGGCGATGCCTTTAGTCTTCTGGGTAGTGGATTATTTTCATATGTTATTTCTAACCAACATCCCAACAGTAAGAGCTTAGTTCCTCTCAGTCAGTTACATTGGGCTGAGCAAGATATTTGCTAGTCAAATGCCAGACTCTCCAAAAATAAGTCTTTAGAGGGCGGCACAGTAGAGTAGCAGTTGAGCTGCTGCCTTACCCGCAAGAGACCAGGGTTCGATCCTGACTCCAGGTGCTGTCTGTACAGAGTTTCTATGTTCTCCCTGTGACTGCATGGGTTTTCTCCAGGTGCTCTGGTTTCCTCCAGCATTCCAGAGATGTGCAGGTTTGTAGGTTAATTAGCTTCTGTAAATTGTCCCCAGTGTGCAGAATAGAACACACCATCTGCTTAATCTATAGAATAATCTACACTAACCTCATAAACCAACTCAGAACCCACAAACCAGAGTGGTAGCAAAATGCCCTTGATCCTGAGGGGCTGCTACGGAAAATATTTCATGTCAAGCAACTTATCATTCCAACAGCTGGGAGTTGCACAAAATTCGTGTTTAAGTGGCATTTAATGAACTTTGAAACAACTGCTGTCATCAGTGTGAATGTATGCTCATGGATCTTCAAGCCTAACTAAGACTGAAAATAAAAATCAAGTGTTGTTCTTATGTTTTCACTGTGTTGCACTGCCATTTGTTCTGAATATGATGTTGTTTAAGTTTCAAGAGGAGGGCGACACATGAGACTGACTGAATACCACAATTTCAAAACACATCTTGGAATGATTGTAACGTCTCTCACACAACATGGCCAAAGCGCCAACTTTTCTCACCACAGACGGTTCTCAAATGACCAAGCATTTCATGGATGCCTTTTCCTTTCAAGCTCAAATAGATATTTGAGCTTGAAAGGGAAAAGAGAATTTCCTTGTGTATTTAACTTTACCATGTCCAGACCCTTACACAAGCCTGCAATAATTCTACAATATGATTTGCTCTCAGACAATGCCATGAATATGCCAAGAGCTGGCATGCCCTGCTAAAAGAAGTCATAACAAATAAATAAACCCCCCTACACCGCCATAATCTTTCAATCTGAAGAAGGGTTCCAACCTGAACCATCAACTATTTATTTTCTCCTGGGATGCTGCCTGACCTGCTGAGTTACTCCAGCATCTTGCGTCTATCTTGGTATCCTCGAACACCAGGGGAGCTATGTGAGGATGCTTTTCATTGACTTTAGCTCCGCCTTCAATACCATCATCCCCAGCAGACTGGTCACCAAACTCATGGATTTAGGACTCTCCCAACCCATCTGCCTCTGGATCAAGGACTTTCTGTCTAACCGCCCCCAGACTGTCAGACTGGGCCATCACCTCTCCACCCCAACCACACTCAGCACCGGCTCCCCACAGGGCTGTGTGTTGAGCCCCCTCCTCTATGCCCTCTACACCCACAATTGTGCCCCCGCCCACTCCACCAACACCATCGTCAAGTTTGCGGACGACACGTCTGTGGTTGGACGTATCTCAGGAGGAGATGAGACAGCCTACAGGGAGGAAGTCCAAAGACTGGCAGCGTGGTGTTCAGACAACAACCTCATCCTAAACACCACAAAAACAAAGGAAATTATCATAGACTTCCGTAAGAACAGTGCAGCCCCCAAACCCCTATTCATCAATGGGGACTGTGTGGAAAGGGTCTTAGACTTCAGATTCCTGGGCACACAAATTACAGAGGATCTCTCCTGGACTACAAACACCACCACAGCAGTCAAGAAGGCCCAGCAGCGACTCTACTTTCTGAGGATCCTCAGGAAAAAAAAACAACCTGGAGGAGAAGCTGCTGGTGTCCTTCTACCGCTGCTCCATCGAGAGTGTGCTGGCGTACTGTATAACCACATGGTATGCCAGTTGCTCTGCAGCGGACAGGAGAGCCCTTCAAAGGAGAGCCTCATCAACACCGCACAAAAAATCACTGGCTGCCCACTGTCTTCCCTGAAGGACATCTTCAGCTCTCGCTGCCTTGGCAGGGCAGCCAACATCCTGAAGGACCCTTCCCACCCTGGACACAACCTGTTCCACCTGCTGCCCTCTGGCAGATGGTACAGGTCTTTCAAAACTCCCACAAACAGACTCAGAGACAGCTTCTACCCCATAGCCATACGTGAACTTAACAATTCAGAATAAGTAATAACACTCACATTCAATTGAATGGTTTTACCTCAGCTGATATTGTTATTTATCTGTAATTTTTATTTTATTTTTTATTTTTTTAATATGTATATATTTTAACCTTTTCTTATATATTTAAAATTGCTCTTGTGAATCGCACCGTGGGATTGACTTTTAAATTTCGTTGTACCATGTGCAATGACAATAAAGAGATTCATTCATTCATTCATTCATTCATCTGCAGTTTCTTTCTACACATAACTAATGCATTTACGCGATTGATCATTCATGAGCTGGAATTCTAGTCACTATGGATCACCTCTTGTACATGTCCTAGTTGGTTTTGATTTATATATATACTAGACCAAGTGGAACCTGTTGGATCCCTGTCACACGGGAGGCCTGGTCCCCAATGCAACCCGTTCCCCAACGCAATAGTCCACCACTCACCCATAGCCCCCACGGGAGGCCTGGTCCCCCAACGCAACTCGTTCCCCAACGCAATAGTCCACCACTCACCCATAGCCAACAATTGCGCTGGGGCTGCTCATTTCACTTTATGCATCCTCCCTCATTTTTAAACTTAAAAAAATAATGCAATTGCACTTGCTAGCTAGCAGAACTCAGTGTACTGTGACTTAAAAAAAAAAATGCATTTGCACTTGCTAGGGCCAGCAGCTCAATGTACTGTGACTTTAAAAAAATGCATTTGCACTTGCTAGGGCTAGCAGGACTCGGTGTACTGTGACTTTAAAAAAATGCATTTACACTTGCGAGCTAGCAGAACTCAGTGTACTGTGACTTAAAAAAAATGCATTTGCACTTGCTAGGGCCAGCAGCTCAATGTACAGTGGCTTTAAAAAAATGCATTTAAACTTGCTAGGGCGAGCAGGACTCAGTGTACTTGGATAGCAACAATGTTCGGCACGGACTTGTAGGGCCGAGATGGCCTGTTTCCGTGCTGTAATTGTTATATGGTTATATGAAAAGGCAGATATTTTTTTCCAAGTTTCTTCAGATTTTTGAACATTTTGATTAATCTCAAGAAATAATGAATGAATTTTTCAGATAAGGCGATTTTTGACTTCACGGGATAATGGGGGGGGGGGGGGGGGGGGGGGGGGGGGGGGGGGGGGTGTTGTTACCGAACTGAACTCACTGTGGAATGAATGCATTAACGGAGCCACTCTTCTTCTGGATCTGAAGTTGTCCGTGCCACTGACGGTGAAGTCTGTGAAAGCGGCCCCATCAGAGACTGTGGGGCCTCGCATCCTCGGCCCTTCTGACACGCCAGCTCTGTCACACTGGCTGTTCTCCCGCTGCTTTTCGGCCGAGGGCGAAAAGCAGCGGTTGAACATCTGATGTTTGGCTTGAGGCAGCGTGACAGAGCCGGGCCGGGCACCAGCGGTAGGGAACATTTTTTTGAGCAGAGCCGGGCGTCAGCAGCTGTCATGGTCGCTGCCCAGCAGGAGGCGACAAAATGAGTGATTGGGGGGTGGGGGGGGGGGGGGGGGGGGGGGTTTTATTTTAAAACGTGTACATTAAAATGTCCAAATGTTTTGAGGAGTGCATGAGTGAATGTAAAAGTGAATTAGCTAGCGAAATGGAAAACATGACGGAGTTTCAGCGTGTGGTGCTGGTGGACCAGGAAATCAAAGGCCGGATCTCTCTCTCACATTCTCTCTATCATGATATATGTCATGACACACACACACACACACACACACACACACACACACACACACACACACACACACACACACACACACACACACACACACACACACACACACACACACACACACACACACACACACACACACACACACACACACACACACACACACACACACACACACACACACACACACACACACACACACACACACACACACACACACACACACACACACACACACAAATGATAATTATAAGAAAACTGGTCTACAATTGATACAAAATACTCACAAAATTATACAATGGAAAACTAAAAAGTACACTAAACTAACAACATAATTTTCAGTACATTAGACTGCATGCAAACCATTGCCCTTGATCATAACATAATGATGCATAACTAGGAAATTCCACAAATGACTTTGAGATCTGCCAGTGTTTCCTGTAAAATGCCGCAAAGTGTTATCTCTCATTTGGCAAAACCTAGTCCACACTTGACCATCTGCAGCTGAGGTTGAGATTTCTCACAGCATGCATGAGGATAAACAGAGGAAATGGTCAGTCATATGACTGAATCGGGGCTGCAAGTGGCATATTTTGAGAACAGGTCATCTGCCTCGTTTCTCAGCCACAGAAGTGGTGAGTGGTGTAGGTTGGAATGTAAACAGGGCAAATTATGTGTCTGTTACAAGGTGGTTAAAATGGGATAGATTACATTTACTCTGACATTAAACCGGTTTGAATTTAACTTCAGATGAAAGGTTACCCGTTAATCTATTTTTATGTGCAGGCTGAATTTTGATAACCTATTGATACAGAATCATAGAATCTCAAGTAATAGGAGCAAAGTTTAAGAATCAGGTCTGGAGATCGATATTCATGACATGCGTGATTTCCTACTGGTTATTAATGTCTGTAAAATGACCTTCACCCCCAATTATCTCAACCATACTCATATTGAATAAGGTTTTATTTCAGGAGACCAGTTTCAGAAAGTTTATATGGTGGTCTTTTCAAATCTAACATCTGACCTTTTCCCCAACTATTACGCAGGGTCCAGTTGAAAATATTTTCTTTTTCTACAATGGTTCGCCGTTGTGACCTCCTAAGAGACCGTGTTTTCTATCAGAACTATTTGCTAAAAGTGGTCACAAAATGGTTTATATCATCCACAATGGCAACATCCTCTGATTTTGCGTTTTTTTATGTAAAGGAAAGCTTTGCAGGGCAAGCCTCAATAAGGGGTGGACACTACAACAAAATCAGAAAGATTTTGCATTGGGCAACACACTGGCATAGCTGGTAGAGTTGCCCTCTCACGGCATCAGAGACCCAGGTTCGATCCTGACCTTGGATACTCTGTGTGGAGATTGCAGGTTCCTACATGTGTTAAGGCTTCATCCCCCATTCTAAAGACGTACAGGTTTGTAGGTTAATTGGCTTCTGTATAAATTGTCCACAGTGGATGGAACTAGTGTACAGGTAATTGTGGTTGGCATGGACTCGGTGGGCCAAAGTGCCTGTTTCGACCAGCCCCGACCTGGGGTCAGATCGCCTGGCGCAGGGGAGCTGGGATTCCCTCCCCATGCTGGAGCTTGATCGCCCCGACGCAGAGGGCCCGACCACCGGCTACGGGAGCCAAGATCGACCCGTCAACGGAAGGCTCGAGGCCCCCGACCACGGGAGAACAAACAAGGGAAGAGATTGAACTTTTTTTCACCTTCCATAACAGTGAGGAATGTGGAGGAGTCACTGTGGTGGATGTTTATGTTAAAATGTATTTTGTGTGTCTTGTTGCTTTTTATTGGTATGTCTGTATGCAAATCAAATTCCTCGTATGTTGCAAAACATACTTTGCTAATAAAGTATGATTATGATTATGGTGATTATGATAATTATGAAAATAAACAAAAACGAACTATACTGAAACTTCCACCTGTGATACCAAGAGAAACTGTACAATGTAAGGAAACAAATTCCAGAAACTACTTGACTGCATCATGACTGTGATTTCTGATCACGTTGCATTTAGAGTCTTCTCATTACATTACTATATCTGGAATTTGAGATGATTTTGGATAGGAACATGGATAGTCAATGAATGGCCTCTGTAAAATCATCCCTTTGGGCAGGTGTATGGAGTGAATGAGAAAGAGAGATACCATAGAACCAGTGTGAATGGGTGATCAATGGTGTGTGAACTCGATGGGCTGAAGGGCATATTTCTAAGCTGTAGCTCTAAACATGCATGCAAAAGTTTACATGAAGCCATTATAGGTTGATCAATCCAGATTTGTCTCCACCATCCCATTTAAATTATCATCGGCACATGTGAAAACTATTTTTCTAATTTTTTAACTACAGTTTACTTGCTTTGAAAGAAATTTATTTCCGCTTTGGCATTTCTTGCTCCAACGAAACATCAACTGCATATTCTGATTGTCAGGAGCAGAGGCGAAAAGATAAACAAGCTGACAGTTCCCAATACTTATTGTAAATACTCTTGCTCAGTTAGTCACTGCTTTTGCTCAGCACAGGCACACAACGTCACGCACATTAATCTTTTGTGGTAATTATGTTATGGAAAATAGATTGCATAACTTTCACATTTTAATCAAATGCATTACACAATAAAACAATTTAAAAAAATGTATTTGTTCAAAGGACCTACAGAAATCTCTAGAAAATTGCATGGGTGCCCATCATTTTAGATTACTTGGCCATAACACAAGCTATCCCATGATTAATGTCAAGATTTTTTGGAGAAATAACCATAATAAAGTCTTCCCATCAGCAGCCCGATAGGGATATGTATTTTGAGACTGTCAATTCATTTGCCTTTTCATCAACACACATCAATGCAGACGTATCTAGTATTACATTCAGACAAGTCTACACAAAGCCTGCAATATTAAGAGCATGGTTTCTATCAACTGCCTGTACTATCAATTTATTCTGAGCATTTGGTGGTGGCGGGGGGGATAAAGATAGATTTTATTGTTCACATAAGATAGAAAAATACTCTTGCTCAATGACAATTAATTTTTGTCAATTATTACAATTTCTATAATAGACAATAGGTGCAGGAGTAGGACATTCAGCCCTTCGAGCCAGCACCAAATGTAATAGAAAAAGTTCTATCAAGTGGAAGTAAACTTGCTTGGTTGTAATTTGATCTTTGTATCTCAGGATATTTAACCATCTGAATGAGTCATCGATGTTCAATTTCATTCGGTTTGATGTTATTAAAATATTACACTTAGCTTTGTTCAGAAGCACAGAATATTTCCTGTGTGACAGGGACCCAACGGGTTCCACGGCCTAGTATAATACTAAAACTTGTACATTTTATTCATGCATGTCCTGTTGTACATTTCTTCTATTTCTCATTATTTTAATTATTATTTTCAGCCTCAAGGCAACTTTCATGTCCTTATGTTTACAATGAACATGTTGGGTTGCCTGGCAATCAAAGAGCAATGTGATATTGCAATGTCTTTAAGACGGCATGATATTACAGGGTGAACACTGGCATAACAATTAGTGATGCACCTTGAAGCTCCAGCAACCCAAACTCGATTCTCGTTCAGGTGCTGTCTGTGTGGAGTTTGCATATTCTCCCTGTGACCACGTGGGTTTCCACTGGATGCTCGAGTATCCTCCCACATCACAACGACAAAGATAGGTTAATGGGCTACTGGAATTGTAGCGAGTGCAGCGGGTGAGAATGTGGAGTTGATGGGCACGTGAGAGGGAATAGGACACAGAGAAAACAAATAGCGGAAGGGGACTGATGGGATAGCTCTGAGAACTGGCATAGACAAGATGTAAGGAAATATGAGACATTGGACTAACTTGAACCAGAAATGCATCTTCAGTTACAATTACAAGGTTAACAAGAAAGTCTTTTTCAGCAGTGCAGTTTTATCTTTTGGCCAAAATACTTAACCTCTTCTCAGACTGAGTCCTTACATCTGACTCAGCGAGAATGTCTTGAGTCAGAGATTACTTCCACCCTCCCAAAAAATACTTCTTGCCTTCAGAAGAGCCGGAGCCATCATCACTTCAAACATTTTTGTTTCATCCTCTTCAATGAAAGTGATTTTTTTTCATGCAAAATATTTCCAGCTCCCAGCCCAAGACCATATGCTACTCCAGAATTAAAATAAAATATTATAATTACTGTATATTGCCAAACAGCATTTCAATGATTTATGAGAGGATGTCTAATTACTCTCCTGACATCTATATCCAATATCCTATGACTTTATCCTATGGATGGCTCAATTGTAATTATGTGTAGTCTTTTTGCTGACTGGTTAGCGCACCTCGGTACATGTGACATTAATCTAAACCATAATAACAGAAAGCATTGTAACCTTATTGATAATGTCTGTGATTCCTTAATTTCGAATTTACTAATGGCTGTTACATACCACTTCCACTGGAGAGTAATAAATGCGAAATCCAGGTTTGGCAACAAAATATTCATCTGATTTAAAGGTTATCCTTATTCTGTTGCTTTTCGATGTTAGTCTCGGAGGAACTTCCTTACTGCCACACCATCTTCCACGAATGACTCGGCTTGTATCAGATATATCTTCCACCTCTACAAAGTCATACCTAAAAGATAGAGGGTGCAATGTTTTGTGGTTAATTCTGCAAACAGTGTACTTTAGTTTTAGTTTGGAGATACAGCATGGAAACAGGCCCTTTGGCCCACTGCGTCCACGCCGACCGTTGATCACCCGTTTGCAGTAGTTCTATTGTATTCTGCTTACGTATCCACTCCCTATCCACTAGGGACAATTTACAGAGGGCCGATTAACTTACAAACCCACACGTCCTTGGGATGTGGGAGGAAATCAGAGCACTCGGAGGAAACCCACACGGTCACAGGGAGAACCAACTAATTCCACAGAGTTTCTGCCGCTGTGCGGCTGCAGGTCTACCCGCTGCGGCACTGTGCCGTCTTTGCTTTCAAAGTAAACATTGTTCCTTTGTAGTTTTAACAGCTAAACAAAGGTTTCTGGGGCAGTCCTGAGTAACTTGTCTGATTCTGAATGATCTTTGGTCAGCAATCATTACCTGATCTCAGCTGGGATTTCACTGCTTCAAGCATTATGAAGAAGAAGTCTTTCAAGTCAATTACATGCTTAATTGGAAAGATGTGTTACTAGGCAATCAAGAAGTGACACTTCCTGGAATAATTGTGAGAACTTAAGCAATATATTTTTTGTCCTTTTCTCAAATTAAATTTTATTTTGATTACACACACATAAATAGATATTTTTACAATCTCATGATTTCCCATGTTGAATGTGATTAAAATTGTAGCTAATTTATATCTATATACAAGAGTAATACTGACAAAAAATTAGATCTCTATTTTCTAATACATAGCTCATGCTGACAGAGCTGCTGACTCGCAGCACCTGAGACCTAGCTAGGTTCGATCCTTGCCTCAGGTGCTGTCCGTGTGAATTTTTCCCGTTCTCCCTGTAACTACTTGGGTTTCCTCCAGGTGTACCAGTTTTTCCCACGTCCTAAAATGTGTGGTTTGGTAGCTTAATTGGCCTCGGTAAAAAAAATACCCCCAGCATGCAGGAAGGGGATGTGAAAGTGGGATCTTAGAACTAGTGTGAATGGGTGATCAATGGTTGGGCCGAAGGGCCTGTTTCCATGTTGTATCTCTAAACTAAAATGTATCATTCACTACATTATTTGCACATGAAGTTATATGTCATTAATTTAATTAAAGTGTGATATAAGGCATAATTCAGGTGATATAACTCTTGACCCAGTGGTATCATTCTACAACCAAACTGTAAGAATGTTGATTTATCTAATTTCATTGTAACTCCTGCATTCCCTCCCTTCTCCCCCACCCCCTCCCCCACCCTACCAGTTCCACTTTTCACATCCTTGTATTATCATACCTTCCCCAGCCAAAAATGGGCCATTATGGGCTCCACCATCTGTTGCTGGCCCTGATTTGTCAGGCCTTTTCTCATCTCCAGTTTATCCCCCCCCAACCTCCCCCCCATTCCACATCTCTACTTTCTGTCTGAAGAAGGGTCCTGACCTAAAACGTCACCTTCTTTTCCACCAGAGGTGCTGCCTAACCCGCTGAGTTCCTCCAGCATGTTGTGTATATCTTCTGTAACTCTGGACATTGTTGCAAATAAAATAGGGGAAAATCAGGCGATTTGCAATGACTGAACATGCAGATTTCCCTGCTGCTTCAGATGTTTGCAAAATATCCACATGTAAATTAATTCTGTGTGATGGAGAGCCAATCCACATGTAAATTAATTCTGTGTGATGGAGAGCCATTTATCCTTGAAGGTAAAAAAGGACACGATTTGAAGTCTTGTTTATTTTAATTTCCATTGGAATGCCACAAAAATGTTTAAGGAAAGATGTGCTTAAAGGGATAGGAATCAAATTAGAGTGACACAGCGGTAGAGCTGCAGTATCACAGCGCCAGAGACCAGAGTTTGATCCTGACCTCGGTTGCAGTCTATGTGGCGTCTGCACATTCTCCCTGTGATTGCATGGGATTCCTCCAGGTACTCTGGTTCTCTCCCCCATACCAAAGACGTGTGGGTTTGTAGGTTTAATTGGCCTCTGTAAATTGCCACTGATATGTAGAAAGTGGACGAGAAAGTGGGATAACATAAAACTGGTGTGCATGGGTGATCAATGGTCAGTGTGGACTGGGTGGTCCAATGGATCTGTTTCCATGCTGCATTTCTAAACTAAATTAACTTATGAAATGATAAACACTGGCAGACTGAAACAAAGTGAAAAGGTGATTTCAAAGTTATTTTGGGATGAGTATGTGCATACTTTTGCAATGTTAGAAGCCTGTCAGGAATGCACAAATGATTGTCATTGATGCAAGGTCAGGTTTTCTGTATTGCTGTGCTTGAAGGCATTGTCATGGTGAGTCCATCATATGGGTCAAAAAGCCATCAGGAATGAAGAATAAAGTGCCTGTAAAGCCAGATTTGTCACGGCACAGTCACTAGCTGGCACCTTGTGAAAAATGACAAATAGCTTGCATGCATGTTCGCACAGCAGAATGTAAACTTTAATAAGAAACATGTAGAAACAAGGAACTGCAGATGCTAGTTTACATACAATAGGACACTTTGCTGGAGTATCTACACAGGCCAGGCAGCATCTCTGGAGCACCTGGATAGGTGATGTTTTGGGTAATGGATAATCACCAGAATATATAATAAAACACATATATATGTTGCACTCAAAAATATAAACTTCTCCAGAGATATAAATGATCAAAGCACATGGATTTGTATTACTAAAGGCGTGAGTCAATAATAACCCTTTTAGTTATCGTTAAATATATTTTCTTGGATATCAAAGAACTAAACTGCAGAGAAGGTGCTCAATTATTCTTAAGAGTCCTTTTTTAATTACAAGGTCACACACAGCAATCATAACAGCATCAAAAGAAAACTGGAGGATAATTGCTTGTTCTATTATTATTCACTGTAGGGTTTTTTTTAATGTTCCTGTGCTAAAGTCATTTCCAGTCATTCTCTTCTCAAGATGCCAAAGTACCTGATTCTCTAGGCATTAGTCACAGGCCAGAGTCAATGGCAGGAAGTCATATTTATTAGCAACTGTTGACAAGTTAAGGAAACATCTACAAAGGGGAGGCAAGCTAATCCTTTTTCTTTCACTGAACTGGAATATAAGGCCCACTGAAGTCAATCTAAATTCCGCTCAAGGAGAGATCAAGGGCAAGACAGTGGTGCAGCGGTAGAGTTGCAGCCTTACAGTGCCCGAGACCCGGGTTTGATCCTGACTGCGGCTGTTGTCTGCACGGAATTTGTACGTTCTTCCCGTGACTGCGTGGGTTTTCCCCGGGAGCTCCAATTTCCTCCCACTTTCCAAAGACGTACAGGTTTGTTGGTTAATTAGCTTCAGTAAATATTGTAAATTGTCCCTAGTGTGTGGGATAGTATACTGGATATACTCAACATACTCAGTGCGCCGAAGGCTCAGTTTCTGCGCTATATCTCCAAACTAAACTAAACTGAAACTAATATAAAATACTCAGGAATTATTGTCTGTGTTGTCCATGATTTGGGATTAATTTTAGATAATATCAAATGTAAAATAAATAGGCCAGTTTACCCAAGAAAGAACTCTTGTCCTTCAGCTAGGCAAGATCTATACTTTACGCATTAGGAGATGAGGCAGACCATTAGGGATATAGAATATAGAACAGTACAGCAAAAGAACAGGCCTTTCAACCCACACTGTCCATACCACACATGGTGCCAAAGTAAACTAATCTCCTCTGCCTGCATATGATCCACATCCCTCCATTCCCTGCATACATGTGCCTATCCAAAAGCCTCTTAAATGCCACTATTTTATCTGCCTCCACCATCACCCCCACCTCTGCACTTCATTCCAGGTGCACACCACTCTTTGTGTATTATCATTTGCTCTGCATACTGTATCTCTTTTAAACATCGCCCCTCTCAACTTAGATATGACCTTGATCAGTATGCTATTTGTTGTTCTCAACATGAGGGAATTTAAATCAGTTAATTGCCCTGCAGTGGAGATATTTATTTAGATTGTCATAATACTGACAGTGTGGATGCAAGCAATAAATTTTACACTGCATTACTTTCATATATAAAAATTTAAAAGGTTGTATTAGGTATGAGAGCAACGTGAAATTATCTCCTCAGTCTGACTGCTTTCGGAATTCAAGTATCTACTTCACAAAAGCTGATAAAATATCTTATGATGATAATTATGATAATTTTGTTTCACATTTACAACCACTTAAAATTGCTCTTCATAGTCAATTTAGTCAATTGTTCTGCCTTTTGCTAAAGTCAATTGGAATGACTATTGAAAAGCTTGGGAGAGCAGACACCAGTTTGGATGTTTTACACATGAGAGTATTAGCCAAGAATGAAGTCATTTAAAGACATGTTGCTAGAGTATTTTATTGAAACGTGCTGTTCAGTGGGGATGGGTGCGTGGGAAATAAGGGTTGAGAAGAAGCCAATCAGCACATTACCCTCCACTCAGAGATTCAGATTTCATTTTGAATGTCCAGTTTTAACCTCTCTACTGGGATAGATTAGTGCAAGTACTTAGAAATTCTAGCTTTTCAATATTCATCAGCTAAAATGTCAGCTGTTGTTCACTGGAACGATGGAGGAACTGACGATCAGGAACTACAACAGCTGATCGTGGTCTGATATCTTCTATGCTCATGTTCACAAGTCATTGGAGCAGAATTAGGCCATTCAGCCCATCAAGTCTACTCTGACATTCAATCATGGCTGATCCATCTTTCCTTCTCAACCCAATTCTCCTGACTTCTCCCCATAACCTCTGTCAATTTCTGCCTTAACACTATCCATTGACTTGGCCTCCACAGCCGTCTGGGGCAATGAATTCCACAGATTCACGACCCTCTGACTAAAGAAATTCCTCCTCATCTCCTTTCTAAAGGAACGTCCTTTTATTCTGAGATAGTGCCCTCAGGTCCGAGACTAATCCACTAGTGGAAACACCCTCTCGACACATAATTACATAAATTGCACAAATGGAAAGGAGATAATGGCCAGATAATCGG